>NC_143553.1:58810729-59121250 GCF_054136105.1 Typopeltis vanoorti
TAATGTCTTCTAGGTCATTCGTAACCTACGAAACACATTATTATCTAACATGAACGATATGAATCATCGAAAGTTACTTTAAACATTTCGGTAGGTCTCTATTGCTATTTTGCAAGTTTCGCACGAAATTCGCTGCACACGCATTTCCTATTTAAAGTGGATTTATTGATAGAAGTATCACAGACTGTAACAGGTGAGCAATAGAAGCATAGATTGTATATCAAACGGCTTTAGTTGCATAATCCTATCTTGAAAAATTTCTGAATTATAGATTTGATATATCAAATTCGTATATATGAGCTGTGATTCGAAGAAGGTTCGAATAACAGCTCATATTCAAGAAGAATTCGGGGTTTTTTTCTGAAAAAAAAAAGAAGAGAGTGATAAAGAGTATTTCAAGATTGCGACCTGAATTGGTTCGAAAAAAGTGCCATGCTTGGTCTCTAAGTCAACTTTTCAGATAGATTATCTTACTCTTAGTCCATCTATAGTACCACTATACTCTAGGTTTAACTTTTTGGGCACTTGAGAATTCACATAAATAATCCAAAAGCAGTACTCTGTTTACTTCTCTACTTTTCTAATACTGGAAACTAAAAATTCACAACTTTCCTCTAAGAAGGTGCATTAATAGAGATCTCACAGTGAACAATTTGGACAATGATGATAGAAATCTGTACTTGATTTCTAATAAAAAAAATCTGGCCCCAAATCCTTATTAATAGAGAAATCCAGCTCTAACTCCGATAAGCTCTTCCGCCTGCTCGAAATAAAGTTTGCCTCACTAATGAAAACAGTCTGCATGAACAGGATAACAAGCGGATACGAGACATCCTTTCTTCCTCGAGAAGAACGATTATGCTGTGAGCATTCAGTGAAGAAACTTATACATGTTGCCATGGCATCAGCACAGGTTGTAGCAAAGAAGCAGCACACAAAGAAGTCGGTACAGAAAGCGGAAGACCTCTAACCACACGTGCCATCACATCACGACTACCTACAAGATCAAGAATCTATCAGAACAGAGAGAAGCAGAGGAGGAAAAGAAGAATGGAGGGGAAGCAGCCAGTAACAAAGTTAATTTTAAACCATCTTGCAGTTTAAGATGCGTATGATGCTCGGAGGAGCTATCTAATTTGTAACAATCTTAATTAGCTGCTATTATCAGTTTAAAGTCCTGATTCATCGTGATAAACAACCCGTCAATTGATTTAACTTAGTTGTAATCAAAGTACGCGAATAGATGCTGACGCCATCTGGTTGCCAGTCTAAAACGTTCTGATAACAATTGGTGTATACAGCTGTGAAGAGACGCAACTATTCTATGTCAACAATCCTTGTCTGGGTTTTTCATCTATGTTTGAGTTTTTTGATGGTCTAAAAGTTGGCTGAAAAGTTTTCTCAATACCTGCTGTGTCTGTCACGGAGTGTGACTATTGATTTGTCGGATGGAGCTTCTGGTCCTACATCAGCTGTTACCCTTATTGATCCACCTTCTTCTCTTTCCTCTCTCTCTCTCTCTCTCTCTCTCTCTCTCTCTCTCTCTCTCTCTTTCCACCCGTCTTCCTTAGAGTACGAAGAAAAGTGAAGTTCCAAGTAATAACCACTTGCTATCAACTTCAAAAAGTTTCAGTGTCGATTATCTTTGACATGGAGCTGCATAAATAATGACTGCATCCGATTTATGAAATACACATAGAAAAGTTGAACTAATGCACACACACTATAAATATGGGCGTTATATCAGTACTTCGTAATAAAAATACAGAGGAAAGGCAGACACTCACTAAAGAAGAGAGGGAAAAAACTGATATTAAGAAGTTTCTCGGAGAACAACTTACCAACACGAACACGCACATAAGTAGCATGAAGATTGCCACCAATCTATCTAAGAGTTGGTGGATGCAATTCGCTCTGCCACAACTACACATTACCCGTTACTCCAGACGAATGGAAGAACATCTTTGCATCCATCACTGATCCCACTTGTTCTTGTTTTGCGTCTACTTTCTTGCACTATTTCGAAAGTGCTTTTTCTCTACCAGGTCAATGACCAGGATTCGGTAACGGGTAATATTGTGACCCTACAGATGACGTTATAATTCTAGGCCTTTTGAACTGCTACAAATACAGAATTATCCATCCCAAAAAATAATGGCTATAACTAATCATAGGCCCATTATCGGGTTCGTTGAAGATTATGGACTTATAATTGTAATTTAAAAGATGTTCAAACAACAAATTAGTGTTGTAAAGGATGTTCAGAAACGTTGCTGCAGTTTTCTAATTAATTTTTATGAATTTTTTCCTTATTCTTTCAGACAACTCTTAGATATCACTATACTTCCAGGATTCTTCAATTTATGAGATTCTGTTCTGTTTTATCAATTGTATTCTGGCGATTAATGCAGCATACAGCTCAATTTGTTCATATTAACCACGTATTTCTAAACAGATTTATAACAGACCATTCCACTATTATGGGGACTGACTAACTCAGTATTAGGCTTAAAAATTCCTGAATCTTCTAAACAATGTTTTCATTGCAAGTTTTATTCATATTGTCTTTAACTATTCATCAAAGTTTTTCATATTGTTGTTCACAGAGACCAAGAAATCGGTATTGTTGTCAATTCCTCGTATTTATGTATGCGTATTTCATATAAACCCTCGTGATCAAAAGGATTCTTCTTAAAATAAATCACATGAGTGTGCCACTTAGAGAAGAAAAGTAATATTACCGAGATCCAAACTGCATCCATTCAAATGTGAAACCGAAGGAGAGAAACCTGCTAGCATCGAGTGGAATTCACTTATAACGCCTGAGCGGTCATCGCTAGCTGTCCGTTATACCAAAGTTTAACCACGCATGTATGATCACTTCCCACAACGCCGCTAAAGTTTCTGCTCTACAGATTCAGGCTCTGTCTGAGCACACAGCCAGTGCTGACGTCAGCATGATGGCCGACTGCCAGTGGGATTTCATCTGTTACGCATAATTTGACTTTTACGGTCAGCGTGATTTTTTTTTCGTGTTTGTTTTCATGACAAATTTGAAGAAGCTTTTTTTTTCTAGATAAGCTATCTAAAAAACTATATGATATGACAGTCCAACATGAAGAGTACGAGATATTAATTTAATAATAAGCACAGAATTTTAATTAAAATGATGTTCATATTCAGCATAACAAATGTTATACCTCAATCCTCTTCATCTTCTATTCTGTTAACTGCTTAATCTTTATAATCTCTATTATGATAAAAATCTGTAAGCTTTTGTTTTCATTTTCAATTTAAAATTAGAAATATTTTTCTTTTTATGGTGTAAGATATTTCCATAAAATAGTTTCTTGTAAAATGTTAACTGTCTTTCTTTACACATGAATTTACAGTTATCTTTTAAGTTTCCAATTATTTTAATACAAATTATCACAATACACCCAACACGACCAGGCGTAGAGCTAATTACGTTGCCATTGTCGCTGTGCCTAAAAAATACATAAAAAACTGGCTTTCACTCACTCTTGATCAGACCCACACAAAAGGTAAGGGAGATGCCTCAAGGCCTCCAGGAAGCATTTCTGTCTTCTCTTTTCATTAACTTCGTACAAGTTACTACACCATCATTCACGCATGAGCAACATTCTAACTTCGTCTGACGAATGCTGACAGTTTAAGCAGAAAGGACCTCCGTCATTTCAACCATGGCTGCCATGTCTACTTCATCGTATTAATTAAAAACCGTCACGAAGCTTTCTCTTTACTGAACAGTCAGTCCAGTGAACTCACTTAGCGAAACTTGTTACCAATTCCCACTGGCGGTGTGGTTCACTCCTTTTAAGATTGAAAAAATAAACTCAATAATAAACAGAATTGCTTAATTAAAAACCTTCTAAGTCGTAAATAAATACTAAGTTATTTTACTAAATAATTTTATTTAATTAAAAAAATAATAACAAATAAATTGTGTATAATACCATTTACAATTATAAATTAATGGTAATTATTAATAATAATTAATAAAAGCAATTTTCAACTTTTAATGATTAATTTGCGAGTTTTATAAATGAAGTTGTCTATTTAATAAAAATATTAATTTAATAAGTGAAATTAAATATTGAATATAAAAGTTTGCATAAAAGATTATTGCTGAAACAGTTAATAATCTAACTTTAACCTAGGTTTCTTATAAAATGTTTAATCTATTCAAATTATATTTTAATGCATTAAAATAATCTTAATATATTTAAAATATTTTAGTGTATTAAAATCTTATTATTATTATTATTGTGCTATCTTCTATCGAAGGTCAGCGACCATCTTGGCGAGCAAACTGCGCTCTTGTGCTAATCTGAGCAGTTGTGCACTGCTCATTCCTGTCCACGTCTTGATGTTGTCAAACCATGATATTCTTTTTCTTCCTCTAGTTCCTTTGCCATCAATTCTTCCTACCAAAATAGTTTGTAGAAGTTGGCATTTGCTGTTTCTCATGATGTGGCCAAGATATGATGTTTTTCGTTTCTTGATTATTTGTACAAGATGTTTAGCTTTGCCAATGGATTTTAAGACATCTTCATTGGAAATTTTTTCTGTCCATGATATCTTTAGCATTCTTTTGTATAGCCACATCTCAAAGGCTTCGATTTTCTTGATGGTTGTCGCCTTCAATGTCCATGTTTCAACTCCATAGAGCAGAATAGATCACACGTAGCATTTCAGCATTCGGCATCTGACTTCCATGTTTAGGTCTTTATTGCAGAATAGTGTTCTCATTTTCATGAAGGACTGCCGTGCAACTTCAATCCTTGTCTTTATATCTATTTCTGGATCCCACCGTTCATTAAGCCAGCAACTAAGATATTTATATCTTGACACGTGATCAATATTTTTCCCATTGAGTGTCAGTTTCATTGATGAGGCTGGATGTTTGCTGATGATCATATATTTTGTCTTGTTGATGTTTATATTTATTCCCATTCTTTGGCTTTCTATGTATACTCTGTCAATGAGTTTTTGGAGATCCATAATATTATCTGCAATTAGCACGGTGTCATCTGCATATCGTAGGTTGTTAACAATCTTTCCATTTATTGTGATTCCCTCTGGACATTCTTCCAATGCTTTTTTAAAGATTACCTCTGCATATATGTTGAACAGGAGTGGTGAGAGCACACATCCTTGTCTCACTCCTCTTTTGATGTTAATATCACTGGTGGTAATGTTGTCTAATTGAACGGTAGCTGACTGATTCCAATACAGATTTGTTATTAGTCTTATGTCTTGTTCGTCTAGCCTTATTTGTTGAAGGACTTCTATTAAGTTAGTGTGTCTGACTTTGTCGAATGCTTTTTCAAAATCTATGAAACACATAAAGACAGATTTCTGTTTTTCTATGCATTTTTGTATCAATATTTGGGTACAGAAAAGGGCCTCTCTAGTACCAAAACCATTCCGAAAGCCGAACTGTGTTTCACTTAGAGTTTCTTCACTTTTTCTATAAATGCGATTCTGAATTACTTTCAAAAATATTTTTAATGTTTGGCTCATTAGACTAATAAGTCGGAAGTCGCCATAGGAATTCGTTTTGGGTTTCTTTGGGACAGTGATAAATGTAGATTTGAGCCAATCTGATGGAAATTCATCACTTTCATATTTTATTAAATAGTTTTTCAAGACGTTTGATGTTATCTGGTTCTATTAATTTTAAAAATTCTGTTTGCACACCATCTGGTCCACTGGCTTCTCCTGTTTTACTTGTTCGTATAGCATTCTCTATTTCGCATTTCATGATTGCTGATCCTTGAATGTTATATTTTATATTTATAGGCTTCTGTCTAGTATCATTGAAAAGTTCTGTTACATATTTTATCCAAATCTGTGCTTTATTCTCTTCTTCTAGAACTATTTTTCCATTTTCGTCTCTTAGAGACACTATTTGCTTTTTCCTCAGTTTTCCGGAAATTTCTTTGATTTTCTTATACATATTGAAATGATCATGTTTCTTCTGAAGCAGTTCAATTTCAGTACATAAATTTTTCATCCAATTTTCCTTGGCTTCTTTTATTTTTTTCTTGATGATGTTATGTGTTTCTGTATACCTGGCTAGGTCTTTGTTTTTGTACATTCTTCTTGTATCAATAAGAGAAAGAATCTCATCTGTCATCCATTCCTGTTGTTTTATATTATTCACATAACCTACTTCTTCAATACTTGTTGTTACGATGGCATTCATTAAGCTATTCCAAAGAGATTCCACACTTTTATTTTCTTCTATGTTAATCTGTTGTAATCGCAGGTTAAGCTGTGTCTTGGCACTTTTATTTTATGTTCGGGTCTTTCAGTTTTTCTACATCAATTTTCTTTTTCTTCTTTTGTGATTTTTTAGCTGATTTTAATCTAAGACATACTTCTGCAACTATGGGATTGCGGTCTGATGAGATATCTGCTCCAGGATGTCTTTGCACTCTTTATACTGCTGTGGAATCTTTTATCAGTATATAATCAATTTGATTTCTGACAATGTTATGTTGGTTATCTTGAGGCGATTTCCAAGTGTACAGTCTTCTGAGTGGAAGTTTAAAATGTATTAAAGTGTATTAAAATAACCTTAATATATACTTAAATTGCTGAAACAGTTAATAACCTAACTTTAATCTAGGTTTCTTATAAAATGTTTAATCTATTCAAATTATAGTTTTAGTGCATTAAAATAATCTTAATATATTTAAAATATTTTAGTGTATTAAAATAACCTTAATATATTTAAAATATTTTTATTAAAAATAAAAATTATTCTTCATTATAATTAACATTATTAGTAATACAAAATTATTATTTATAAATACTTATATTTTATTTAGTTTATATTATTTTTATATGAATATTTTTATTTATTTTAAACCCAGAAGGAGTCACTAGGAAGCCAGAATTACGAGGGTCTCATCCCATTAACACTACTGTGCCGTATGGAACAACAGCGACGTTTCAATGTCGTGTGAAAAGTGATATTCCTCCTCACGTTAAGGTAAATATGATAAAGAAAAAATTTCGCTATAAATGATATTTCATTTATAGTATGATTTGGTGACGTTTCATCTTTTTCGTCCGAGATACATATTATTTATATAGACTAAATTATTAAGTGTAAAAAAGTGTAAATTATTAAGTATAAAAAGACGTTAGGGATTTATTATTATGAGAAATGAATTAAAAAGCTTTTGAAATAATTTTACTAATATTCTATTTTAATTAATGTTATTTATATTATTATATTTTTTAAAAAAATTTAATTTATGTTTTTAAAAAAAATAGTTAATGAATTTTTGATTATTTTTTAAAAATTGTAAATTATTTTCTTAAATCTAATTTTAAATAGAATATACCTTATATAAAAAGTTGAAGAAGAACTATAACTAAACAGAGGGTTCGGAAAAGACGTGATTAATCGACCGTGAGATGCGGTGATTAATACCCTTGGAGGATAATGGATGGCATTGCTGTAGCCAATGAAGTTCTAACTGAGACTCGGCTATTGCTGTTACCCTCCTGCCATGATCAGAGCCTTAATAGCTCAATAACACCTTATCCCTACACTGTCCTCTACAGATAATGGGGAAGATAAAAAGCATTCTGGCTTCGCCCCTTTAAGCCAGTCCTTATAAGGACTAATATAACTAGACAAGCATTCTCCGCGAAGTTGCTGTAGCACTTTGAAATGTTGGTTATATTTGTTGTAATGTTCGTTGTATATCTTACATTAAAAAAAATATATTTTTTTTATTTATTTTAAATTAAATTCTGATAAATCATTATATTTTTATTTTAATGTTAATATTCTAAAAATATATTTATGTTAATCTTAATATTAAATTTTAATTATTTTTGTCCTTGCGGTTACCTAGTGGCTTTGCGCTTTGCAACCATATGCCTGGGGAAGGAATGTCCCAGGTTTGATTCCCGTCGAAGACGTGAGGAACTTGAGGATCTTCCTAGGCCAGAGCCAAGTTAGCCAGTCTTGGGCGCGGGCTGTAGGGATTTTTTCCGCCAGTTTATCTGGCGTTTTTCATCCCGCAAGTAGGCAAACCGGCCCCGTGAACATACGCTCCTATAGCCAAAATATATCCCCACCCCCTAGCGGCAGACTAGGCGACAGGTCGGTTGGGAGTGGTACTAACAAGTAGTCGCATCTAAGTAACACGCGGACCTTGCATAGGAAGCGGGAATAACGGGCAGTGAAAGATTAAATTTTAATTATTTTTGATTAAATTGTAATTATCATATTTGTTACATTGTAATTGTGGTATGTCATACTATTTTAAAAAGTTTATTTTATTTTTAAATTAGGCATTTAACTTTCTCAGTCTCCGTTTTTTCCACCCGCATTTTTATTAGATTATTATTATTATTATTATTATTATTATTATTATTATTATTATTATTATTATTATTATTATTATTATCGACTATATACAAGAAGTTGAAAAGTCTATAACATAACAGTATGGTATGTTGGCAAGTGATTAAGGAGGAAAAAAAATGAAACTTGTTAGTTGGTGAACAGTAGAAGGTCGCAAACCTTCAGGGAAAATAGTGTAAAGAAGGCCATTCCAAAGAACGGGGGAGGGGAGAAGCAGAAGAATGAGAAGTGTTCAGTAGCTTTGCAATTGAATTGAGTAGAGATGCCTGTCATCAGGTGCACATGTTGTTTCTACATGTTTTGAGGAAAGTGGAGGAATGATGGTGGACAGTTTCTTGGAACAACGTCCATGAAAATAGCCATAGAAATGACAGAAAGCAGAAACAGAAATTCTATGGATAGGTGACCTTTGGAAGTCCTTGACAGAAGAAAAATAAGTTACCGAATTTGATATCTTCTGGATAGCAAGCAACCAATAAGGGAAGTTTTGGTGGCCCCAAAAATATGTATTGGGCGAAAAACTTACCTAGGTTGTTCTTTCTCCTTTGAAGATCGCAAGGAGATCAGTACTTAAGACATTAGTTATGGAAAAGCATGACGCCGATCATTTGAGCACTACAGTGTTTGTCAAATGTAGACCAGGAAACGGGGTGCGCTGTCATCAGCAAGAATGACAAAATCAAAGAGCTTAATGATATCGAAGAGAATATCTTGTTTAAGTAAATCCATAGGGTCCTCTGAAGGTATGCTGTTAGAACTATTAGTGCTTTTATTATGGCTTATATTTATAAACAGTATTAAATCTCACGAAGTGACCAACCGTTGCAAACATAGTAATAAATAAACAAACATCTTAACCGAATATTTATTGTGTGAATATGGTGGAGTGTAATATTAAAAATTAAATATAATTAAAAAATATAAAGCTTTTTTAAGCACGTCTTGTAATTTTTATTATTAATTAATTACGCAGCTGTGTGGGGGGATGAAATTCAGAGGGATATGAAGTACGAAAAGATGAACCTTTTGAATGCAGCTTGAATTTGAGGATAAACGCCGATCTTCTGCCAATCAAAACGTCTTCGATTCCCCTTAAGGACAATTTCTTCTTGGTCCTCTTCGAGGTACATCTCACAGAGCATCTTACCATTCTACTCGTATATGAAAATAATAATCGACTCGTCCAGGATATTCTTTATACTTAATACATTGATTATTGCTATGGCTTCGCTGATATACTATTTGCATTCTTCAACTGTTGCTAACAGTCTAGTGAGGTAGGATGAATAACAAACGAATAATTTCTATACTTAGTTTGGAATCATCATAACATAAGTTCTTTAGCATGGAAAACGACAGCATTTGTACTGAATGAATAATAAGATCCAAATGTATTTTCACTTGAAGATGCTATCTTTCTAGACTGGACTGCAACACCTTTTCTTTTTATATTGAGTTACGATAGAGTAGTGCAGGATCAATTAAGCCCAGTTGACCTTTCTTCTTTTGTTCCTTTACAGAAAAACATACACTGAAAATCACTAGCTTTATAAAAATTCTGAGGTATGCTAAATTAATAATTGAGCACTTGAAATAAACCTCATATTAACTTTCATAAGCATGCATTTAAAATCCCGTGTATAAACATGGGATTTTACATTTTTTAATAACCTCTTTGCAGTGGCTCAAGAAAGTAACCACAGAAGACGCCAGTGAAAACTTCATCTCCATACAAGGAGAGAACTTTCTGGTACTCAAGTCCACTCAAGTGAACGAGAGGTCAGATGGTTCGTTCCTCAACAAACTAGAGATCCCCGAAGTCCGAGACGAAGATTCGGGAAAGTACATATGTCTAGGAGCAAACACAATGGGTTATAGTTTCAGGAGTGCCTTCCTCACCGTCCTGCCCCGTAAGTATTTTTAAAATATCCTTAAGAATACAGTTTTATCATTATCTTAGAAATAATGATATCTTATTCTGGAATGTCCTTTAAATGAGGGAGGTCTTCTAAGTACAAGTGATTCTATAAATGCAAGAAAAAGAAGAATAATACTATTATGCATCTCTCTCTCTCTCTCTCTCTCTCTCTCTCTCTCTCTCTCTCGAGACAGTCTTGTATA
Organism: Typopeltis vanoorti; assembly: GCF_054136105.1. Lineage (NCBI taxonomy): Eukaryota > Metazoa > Arthropoda > Arachnida > Uropygi > Thelyphonidae > Typopeltis > Typopeltis vanoorti. The sequence continues at coordinate 58,821,267 of NC_143553.1, forward strand.
ATATATCATTTACCAAAACTAATGAAAATGATAATATAATGTTTTGATAAAGAGTAAAAACTGAGGGCATACCTCTAAGATACTTATGAAATAATGGTGAGCAAATTGCCTTGATAAAAGAACCGGTCTAAGAAACGACAGTAGTCAGAGAGAAAGAACAAGAAAATGAAAGAATCAGACAGGTTAAAGAATAAATGATTATCATTAGTAATTACATTTCATGCGTTGTTCCATTATGTAAATGACTTGAAAGAAACTTCTATTATCAAATTCACTCTCAAGCACCGAAAATGGATCTCTCAAGATAAAAATACCGAATCTTAAATTGAAGTTTTTTTTTTCATCTTAGAGAAGTAGATAATTTAAAATCGTAGTTTTATTTTATTTTTATTTTTTTTTACATAACCTCTTTAGTAGAAGGAATTAAAGGGAACTGAATAAGTTGTCATGATTATGCATATTATTAAAGCATTTAAATGAAACCAATTACGATTTTTTTTTAATTCTCATTAATCTAGTATGAACATATGCGCTTTCTTTTAAAACAGTACTTTTTTGGTTGTTTAAAATTAGGGATGATATCTGCAATTAAAGCAAGGTTTTATGAGTTTTATTTTCTGTATAATACACAGTTTAGTTTCGCATTTTCAGCGTGCTCAGGTGTTCTTCCTACTGTTTTTAACAGTAGGAAGAACATCATCACCCATAATGTGCTTCTTTAAATAATCATTGGATGGTACTTTTACATATTTTAATTATTTAGTGTTATTAATTATTTAGCATCTTTAAATGCTCTTAAACTAAACTCTTTATTTTCCCAGTGAGATATGATTACGTAAAATCTGCAGATACAAATGTCGATTCTTCATAGTACATTATTTGTTAAGTTTAACAGATTTTTCAGATGGCGCTGCGTAAGCTAATTGGATACAATTAGCTTACGCAGCGCCATTGATTGTATTACTAGAGAACTATGGCAAATGAATTTAGGAAAATATGTAATCTAAAAATATTATAGAGTAACTAAAAAATCTATAACAAAATGCCTTTTGTAAGGAATAGCTATGAATCTCAGAAAAAAAAAAAGTATTATTGTGTAAAATTGATCAATTTTATTGACAAATTTTACACAAATACACTTTTCTAAACTAGAATAAATAAAGCATGAACATTTTTAAAACTGTACTGAATCGGTCTTAATTTCAATTAACAGAATTCTACAAATTTCAGTAATGATTCGAAAAACAGAATCAAACCCACACCTATATTATGGAAGTTTTGTAAGTGTTTCTCCATAAATTAAAGTCTTCAGACAGAAATGAGCATCTTCGTATGACATATTTTCGTTGAAATCACCTGGATTCTATTCCCATTACGATACATGAGCAACCTCTGTACAAGTTTTTCAATTATAGTGAGCTTCGGTCTTATACGAAGCCGGAGCCAGTAGAGTTTTTCCGTAGGCTGTCCGGGTTTCCCATGCACGCAAGCGCGCGCGCGCACACACACACACCCAGTTTAAGATATAACAATTGACAGTTGCTTTATAGAGTATTCTAAACAACCAGCTGACCAAATTTTGTGACACAAACCTGGAGGCTCTTATATGATATATGGTACTTTATCACTTAATGCGGGGTCTAAAATGGGAAAGAAAATAGTTACTTAATGTAAAGATGAAAGCCGTTAAGATATATTGTTACGAAGATTAAATGATATTACTCTAATTTTTGATTTGATTGAATTGGAATCATTGCCGAGCAGATCCTGTTTTGAAATCAACATCACCGTTTGGTCAAAGGTCATTTAGAAATTCTCGATAAATGTATATATATCATGTGGTCTTTTGCAGAACGGAAAATACTGTATTTACATCATTTTAATAAGACATCGGCATAATATATACATTTTTATTACGGAGAACACGCGTGAACTGGATTTCGGTTGTGGTAATAGTCATCGTTTATAACCTGCAATGAAATCTTAATGGTCACCCAAACAGATAACGAAGGCTTCTGTTTGGGAGAATGTACTGGGGTAGTTGGACCATGAAAAAAGTATTTAATCCACCACGTGAAATATGATAGGAAACATCAAAGAACATTACAAAAGTCGGTAATATATTCTGTAATAGTCGTGTTCTCTAATACCAACGCTTCTCCAAACACTACATGGGAAGAGCTTACCGAGAATCACTATAAGGATAAAGATCTGTGAAACGTAATCTTTTAAGAGAATAAAAGGATTTTTCGTTTAAAGTACTAATAGGCTGGGCTGGTCAGCACTGTCCTCAGAACTCTGAACATAATCCCAAAACATCATCCCAACACTTTCCTTAACATAACAGACCTCATTATCACTGATATATTGATCTATTAAAATCCAAAGGAATTAACTGCCCATTACGAAAACTCCTTGTCATTGCGGGCAACACTAATCTATCTTGAACAAAAGCCGTGAGAAATGTTAATGTCTACCTAAGTTCCCGGATACTTAATAGTGGCCATCATGTAAGATCAACTAATCCGTTCTCCAGCTAGAGAAGTTGAACAGTTCTTCTAAGGAACGTTCAAAATGGGTTACGGGGGTTCCGCACGTATTTCCGACGGTACGGTGCTTACACCATGCGATTTCCATTGTTAGTTTCTCAAATAGATAATATCCATTTCCTTCATGACCAGATTATTCAAATAAAGCCATCCTCTTGCCACTCTCTTGCTTTGAGTTCTCGCTTAGGATATCTGTTTATTTACTTCTACGCTATTAAAGAGATTGTCGTCATGGTAATAGCCAAGCATGTGCGAAGTACTCAGATCAAACTCTTTGGGTTTCTTTGTCCTTCTTGGTGATTAAATCAATCATTGTTACTTCTTTCATAAAGTTCAATCCCGTTGTCTATTTTATGCATACTTAGATTCTAAGATGTTTATCTCACCCTTCTTCCCCGTCTTTCTTAGCTCCCTTCTCATTATTTTAAACATTTTGGAATTTTCTAGTTTTTGATGATATGCATAGGTCATTGCCAGTAGAAATTATAGAAGGTGTAGCTGATGTAGCGCCATCTAGCTGCCTACAATAAAATTAAAAATGAAAACTAATGGAATAAAATGGAGCTATTTCAAGGATGATTAATGAAAGCCACTGTCATAAACACCTCTTACTTTACTAATCAATTATAATATCATTAACTAGTAAAGTAGAAATCCTGTGTGCGTATAATTATATATGGAAAATTGTAGATCGTAATCTAACAGGTTGAATTTTTTTTCTTTACCCTGAGTACCTAATACATCTGAGTTCATGGAACCTCCCTTCAGTCTGATGATTGCTGTTTTAGTATGCCCGAATATAACAGTATAAATGATGTGACTAATGACTACTTATGACTGTGTCAATCAACTGCACAGCAACTGAGAGAACAGATGTAACATTTATACTTAGCATAAAAATAATACTGTACTTACAATCTGTACTTACAATTTACCGTTACAAATACTTATTTAGCGCCATAAAAATGTAACATGTTCATTGAAACTAAAAATCATTTGTTTTAAACATGAACAATATTTAATTAACATTATATAATCTCAAAAGAAATTACAGGTCTGACATTTCTATGAGTCCTTGAATAACTAGTACTGTATAAACTTATTACCTTCTTTCAATTGTAAGCGCTGGAAAACTCAAAATGAAATCCATGAGTCGTGTGTGTGTGTGTGTATCTATCGAATAAACAAGGCATTCAAGAGAAAAGTCAGTATTTCAAGTGTGTATTACTTCTTTCGATAATGGATAACATGCTTAAGGACAGTAAGTCGACTCAAACTCGAGCAAAAGTGCATGAAGCAGTTTAGTTATTTTCTGCAGATATTAAGATAATTCTATTCACCTTTTCATTGCAAAATGTACAAGAAAAGATCGATCTGTTCTGATGTGAATAAGACAGCAAGCAAATCTAAAAATGAAAGAACATATCCCAGACGAAATTTTACAAAGATATTAAGAAAGAATAAAGAAATAACTTACAATTAATTCTTCCCGTTAACAATAAAGATTTATTCTAGATTTTATTTCTTTTTATTTATTATTTATTTATTTTATTCTATAGAGTTTTATTCTACAAGTCTCGAGCTACCGTATCCACCGCTGTTGCCATAGCAACTTTATTTATATACGGGGGGGAGGGCTGAAAAGTTCTGATAAACACTTAAAACAAAAATGATATTAAACCAACTAATATAATCACAAGAAAGAAAGAGAACATATCTAAGAACCGTTTAATCCCCATGTTTCATCAAATTGCAAGAATTTGTTCTTCTTCTTTCATGATATATAAGAAGACATGTCAGAGGTTTTGAAGAAATTCGAAGACATAGAGGTGCGGGCCGTCATCAAGTTTTTCTTGCTGCAAAGGGGACTGTGTTCCAGCATATCCAGCAGTTTCCAAGTTTTCAGATGTGTGGCAAAGTTTAAAACTGGGCATCTTGAGACAACAGATGCCCCTCAGTTAGGAAGATCATCCACAGCGATCACACCTGAACACATCCATGCAGTGTATGTCATGATCTTTGATGATAGACGAATACCAGCAAAAAAAACACTGCAAAAACGGTGGGGATATCCAGGAAACGAGTTGGTGTCAATACTCACCAACATCTCGACATGCACAAGCTCTCAGCTAAGTGGGTCCACAAATATTTGAATGCCGACAAAAAGAGAGAACGTGTGCTGCCATCTCAAGGGATTTTGGGTAATTTTGAGAAATCAGGCGCAATTGTTTGGCTTATATTGCGACTGTTGATGAAACATGGCTTCATCACTATGACCCAAAGACCAAATAAACGTCATTCGAGTGAATACACAAAGGTTTTCCAAAGAATTTAGAATTTCCGAACCCAAAAGTCAACAGGGAAGGTTCTTGCCATTGTCTTTTGGGATATGGATGGTGTAATCCTTATCAAATATCTCAAAAAAAAAAGGCGAAACTGTTACAGCAGCAGTTTATTCAACAACTCTGAAGGAGGTACTGAAGGAAAAACGCTGCTGGAAACTGCAGCATTTTGCACCCATCACGCAATACAGAACTTCGGCTTTTAAAGTGAGCCTCACCCACCTTATTCGCCAGACCTGCCCCATCTAAACTATTTCCTATTCCTAAATTTAAGAAACACTCGAAAGGAACAAAATTTACTACAGATGATAAAGTCATATCTGCAGCTGATGACTGGTTTGTGTAACAAGGGATTTCAACTCAGAGGATTTCAAATGATGCATCAGCGTATAACATTATAACAAGTATAACGTGTAAATTAGTTCCTTCTTGGTGATTATCACAACTTTTCAGCATACTCTCGTAAAGAGGAAAGAGTATTATTTGGAAACGAAAAATTCGTTTTATATTTATATGAATCCATATCCCTAAATTTTGATTTCTTACAATATTCTTATATAATATTTTGTATTTTAAAATTAATATGGAAATAAATAATTATATTTGAATTTTAACAAAATTTAAAAATTAATTTTGATAATTATACTAAAACACCAGTTTATTTTATTGATAAATAATTATGGCTACTCTTATGACCTGCGTGAATTGTATTGGAGGGTGAGACTTGCCTAAAGTCCTTTTCAGGACTTCCAAGGTAACAAATGGCAATGCTGTAGCCAATGAAGTTTTAACTGCGGCTCGGCTATTGCCGTTACCCAGCCATGACTAGAGCTTTTAGCTCAATAACACTCCATCCATACAGATTTACTTCATTGAGATGACGGGATAAAGAGTCAAGGACTCATTCCATCGCCCAGTTCTTTTAAGAACTGAATTGTATTGGTAAAGGTAATTGGACGGAGAGTTAATCGACCGTGAAATGCGGTGATTAATACCCTTCAAGGGTAATAGTTGGTAATGCCAATGAAGTTCTAACAGAAGCTTGGCTATTGCTGTTACTCTCCTGCCATGATCAGAGCTTTAATAGCTCAATAACACATTATCTCTACACTGTCCTCTACAGATAACGGGGAAGATGAAAAGCATTCTTGCTTCGCCCCTTTAAGCCAGTCCTTATTATAAGGACTATAAGTGAATTGTATTCGTAAATGAATATTTATTCATTTACTTGAATGAATACTTTTATTGATCTCTAAAACTTCTAGGAAGAGGGTGCAATGTATTTATTATGCATTGATCTCTAAGGATGACCGCTGGGAAGAGTATGGTGCAATGTACTTCCCAACACTGACTCTCGTCTCCTTTTAATTGTTAAAAAAAGTAAAGGAATTTCATCCTGCTAGAATATTTTTTAAAAAAAAATGTACAATGAGCACTGTAATTCAGTACAGTAAAACCCCGAAATTACGCTGTAGGTGGGACCAACAAAAAAGCGCATAATTCAAATTCGCGTAACTCGGGGTATAATTTTGCATGTAATTTATATATACAAACATACAATTGGGACCAAAGGTTTACAAAAAACCTCTATTTTTTAAGAAATATAATCATAATTATGGTTTTTCGTACATAAAAAAAGAAAGTTATGTCGATGGTTTCATAAAATCTAAAAGATTCGTCTGACGGCATAATGTCTTTTTCTTGTCACGCAAAATTTCTTCATAGCAAGCTAATCATTTTTTTATTCGTTGCCTTGTGGCTACAATTCGTTCCTCGTTAGAATCTATGTCCTCCAAAATCTGTAAACCTTTCTTTTATGATTGTTCTTACTGTGGATTCCTGTAGATCGAACTTCTTTGCTAGCTCACAAATTTTCATTCCGCCTTCAAAATCCTTAATAATGCTGAGTTTTGTTTCCAAAGTCAATGTTTTTCTTTTCTTGCTAACAGTAGAAGAATCGGACTTGCTTCTTTTGGATGACATTATTATTTTTTATGTGATAAAATTTTTATCAACAACATAACATTAAACAATCGCAACGTTTTTAGACTATAAAAATTGTGTATGAATGGAGACCGCGCGAAACACGCCAGTGCTTGTTCACAGCATGCGCGACACTGGTGAATGCAGCCAGCGCCTGAAAGATACGACTAGTGGTGACACGGGACAGGAATACGTACATATAAGAAACCGCGTAACTCCGGATTCGTGTAAGTCGAGGTAGCGTAAGTCGGGGTATGACTGTATTTTAATTTATCATACCTAAGTTAATATATTTACTAATTCAGGAAAAGGTCAGTATAAAAAATAACAAAAAAGTAGCAGTATCTCATGATTTCTATAAAATTTCATTCACTGTGAACGATACATTACTAATCATTTACCTATGTATTATACAGGGCGTCCCAAAATTCACGCAAGATTTAAATTTAGTGCCATTTGTGCCTTACCGCACAAATGTTGCCAACGAGAAAAAAAAAGACAGCATGACAACTGACAGTTCAGGGTTATTAAAAATGACCACACACAGCGAAGAGAGTTCGTTGAATGGATTATGGAACAACAACAAGCGGATGCTTATTTTTCGAACAAAATCATCTTCAGCGATGAGGCTCATTTTCATCTTGATGGATTCGTTAATCGACAAAATTGTCGCCTTTGGGATTCAGAAAATCTACGAGTGATTGTTGAGAAACAAATGCATCCACAACGTGTCACTATTTGGTGCGGATTTTGGGCTGGAGGCATCATCATCGGTCCATTCTTCTTCGAAAATGCGGCTGGTAAGGCAATAACAGTTAATGGTGCTCGCTATCGTGACATGATAATCCAGTTTTTTGTGCCTAAATTGCAAGATATGGATGTGGACGGCATGTGGTTTCAACAAGACTGTGCCACATGTCATACAGCCCGAGAAACAATTCAATTACTGCATGAGTCATTTCCTGGTCGTGTAATTTCCCGTTTTGGTGATCAGAATTGGCCGTCCAGATCATGTGACTTGATGCCATTAGACTTTTTTCTTTGGGGTTGTTTGAAGTCTAAGGTTTATCTAAGGCCAACAAGCCCAAGACCACCCACGCCTTGAAGGAGGAAATTGAGCGCTGTATCAACGAAATTCAGCCACATTTATGCAAAACGGCCATGGAAAATTTCGACAAAAGAGTGCGTATGTGCCAGCAAAGCCGTGGAGGCCATTTACCCGATATGCTATTCCATGCATAACTCTATACTGTATACTTTATGAATTAATAAGAAATTACAATTTTTAATTAAAAACCAGTGTTTTCTATCAAAATTACTTCTTGCGTGAATTTTGGGACACCCTGTATTTAACACTGAAAGAAGTATGAATAGAATATCTTTGAATAGGAGAAATTAATATTCGGCTGTTGTTTTTTTTTAATTCAATGACAACTGAAACATTCGTGTTTTTGTTGCAATGATTTCTTGTTGATTTAAAACAGAAGATTCAAATATTTATTCACCACATTAAATAACTGCAAAAGATGCATCACTGTTTAAAAGCAAGCAATGTTCCATATATGAATCAGTGCACAAACAATATGACTTGACCATGACAAAGTGCTGGCCTCCGCTAAAAAGGATGACTTTAACGGATGTTTTGAACAAGCAAGGAAATTGAAAAGATTCTCAATAAATTTCAGTATCACAGAGGCCAATGTATCATCAGAACTTACAAAAAAAAAAAAATGAAAGAGAAGAAAAAATATATGAAGAACCCTACTTTTTTTTTTTTTTTTTTAAATTTTGGAGATATTTAAAGCTAGGGAGAGTTTAACTCAGTGAAAGAACATTATGTGTTTATTATTTATTTATTACGTTGCTACTATCTAATCAATGGATTGCCTGTTCAAATCAGGCAGCGGCGTGAATGTTTGTGAATTTCTTGAGGTGGGAGATAGCACTGCGTTACACGCGAGACCATCTCTCTTCATATTGGAGATATGAAATGTCTTGGAAAATTTTGGGTTCTACGTTAAAAATGTTATATAATCCTGACCTTGCTTCAGAGGACACACATGGCCCCTTTTCAAGTTGCTTCAGACTTGCGATAAGCAGGATTGTCAGTCACTAATAAAAATTAAACAATTCATATAAAATATAAATTTTTTAATTGGGTTTGTAAATAAAGACTTTCACATAAGCATGTGGGCACAACTCTTTTGTTACATGTTAATGGCCCACCTATCAGATATAAGGAGAGTAGGTTGGCTGGTCTTATAACAGCAATATTCTGAATGCCGAATGCCCTTGGTTAAGCTTGATTCAACTGAATAAACAAAATATAGTATTATTTTGTACACGATACCCTTTATCTCTAAAATGCAGCTTGTATTTTAAAGATAAAAATTAATCCTTCTCTCTCTCTCTCTCACACACACACACACAAAGTAAAATAAACATTGCAGCTAGTGTGTAGCTTATTTTTATATATCATCGCATTCTTTTAGTGCAAAAAAAGAGACTATTATGGATTATTTAAAAGTTGCCTATGAAATATTATTCATATTATTCTTACTTCTTATTTAAAGCTTCAAATAATAACGCTAATAATAGTTCCGTTATATTAATGATTCTCTTTTGTATCCCTCTTCAGAGACATCACTAAGGAGAATATATGGAATTATTATAAATAAACATATAGAAAGACATTTCCCGTGTGGTTGCCGGGCTAAGAATAGTTCCATGCATGTCGTAAGGGGCGACTAAAATGGGACGGGTTTCGAGAATTTCGCTCTCTTAGGTTTCTTCCGGAATTTTGCGCCTGGTGAGAGGGGACTTAGATTTCGGGGGAGTTGCCCTGAGAGAGCATTTTGAGTCTCTGGGGAGGGTAGCCTGTGAGGGGGCCCTGTCGGTGGATGCTTTTCCCTGCAATGTGAGAGGTTCTGGTGAGTGGTGGGGGGGGGGCCCATCACCGAGTGGAACCAAAGCTGAGTTGGACGGTCTTTCGGCCACCCTAGGGTGGTTTGGGGGATTGTGCTAATTTTTAGAGGGGGGCTTTACTTATACACCAGCCCATGTATGTCGTGCGAGGCGACTAAAATGGGTACCCAAGGAGGGTAACGGATGGCAACATCTGTAGCCAATGAAGTTCTAACTGAGGCTCCGCTATTGCTGTTACCCTCTTGCCATGATCAGAGCTTATATAGCTCAATAATAATACCCCATTCATAGATTTTCTCAATCAGATGACGGAATAAAAAGTCAAGGACTCAGTCCATCTACCCCCCCCCAAAAAAAAAAATTACTACGATACATTCTATCCTTCACCAGCCTCTCCAATGATTTTAAAAAAATTACCGCATTAGGCTGAGATAGTCTGAAATAAAAATTGACATAATTATGATTTACAGTTATTCAAAATAATATTGGATACTTAATTTGAATAATTGAAATTGGCATACGAGTTATTAATAATTTGTTTTGAAACAAATTAATGAAATAAAGAGCCAAAAGGCTATTCGGCACGAAACTCTTGTAGTTTCTCTATTCGGTAATTTCTATTTGAAATAATAATGTTGGATTCAATATCCACTTAATTTGAATAATTGTGCATCGCCGAAGTGAAGCCTTTTGGCTCTCTTTTTTCAATATTATTTTCAATATTTTCTTTTTTTTAACATAAAAAAGCTACCACATTTTAAAACCCATTAAGGAGAATGTGGAGACTTAAGTTTTATTCTGGGCATACAAAATAATAATAAACATACTTTGTTTTAGATTCTATAATGTAAAGGGGAACAGACCAGCTAAAAATCTAAGGTGAAAATACAGATAATATATACCTACGTTTATGACAAACTGAAAAAAGTGTACGTATTTTTCGAATGTATCTCGAAACATGGTACTAAAGTTAAATGGTTTTAAGATATGTTCTTTCTTGTGGTTATATCAATTGCTTTAATATCATTGGCATATTACTATATTACATATTACTTGGCATATTACTATGCAGCTTAGGCACTTATCTAGACATTGATAAAGTGGGATGCATATCACACATATTCAAAATTTTCTTATATTTGCAAACTTCTTTTCCATCATGGAAAAGAAATTGTACACTTCCAAAAAAAAAAAAAAAAAAAACGAAGAAAGAAGGGAAAACACACCATCTCAGCTAGATACTAAAGCAATACCGAGAAAAAGAAATTCTCTTCATGTGTCAGTAGACAGCATCGATCTACAACGTAGAAAGGAGGCCAGTTTATCTTAATTCCTTACCCAAGTTATTCTCCGTCGTTTTTAAACAAATACACTTTATAGGACTACGTAGCTGAGTGTCATTTCTCTTCGTATAAATTCTATTTTGACAATATCTTAAAATAAGTGTTTTAATGAACGTGATAATAAAATGTCTTTTTTTTTTTTTCTTTTACAGAGGAGAGGACTCCCGTACCAGAATTGCCGGAAACCTTCCACCACACCCCTTCCATGTCTGTGAAACCCCTTTTAATTGCCATTCCCATCTCGCTCGGAGTCGCCATTGCCATACTCATTGTGGTTATTGTTCACTGTCGACGGAAATCGCGGGGCCCCTCACATCCTGCCAAAACAGCTGCTAAGACAATAGTGAAATCCCACTTTCCAATAGGAGTGAACTCTGCAGAAGGAAAAAGCTCCCGAAGCGGTGGCCACACTTCTGATGGAACATGGTCGCGTGAACCCAGTACCGTGGCTATAGATGCGGGGCAGCCAGACTATTTTTCAGAGTGCGGGTCGTCATTTGTCTTCTGGACAGAAGCGCTTCCTCCGTTCTATCCGGAAGTAGTTTATAAAAACGGTTCTGTGGTGTCCAGAGTATATTCTCCTCACGAAGCGCTGGAAAGAGAATACACTCGCTATTTGGACAGTGTGTGAATCATTGCGTCTGTCACAGGAGAAAAACAGCGAAAGATTCCTCGTAAGTCGTCATCTGAAGACCGATTTATCTTACCCCGCGTTGTTGTCACCCTGATAATATATTTTAACAACACTTTGGTCTCCGTTTCGTCATCTATTAAATCCACCAGGAGGACTGGCTTTCATGCGTTGATGCATACATTATTTTGTTATAAATGTTCTTCCATAATGTTCGCCTTTCTTGTGTGAAACAAATAACGACAACCTTTTTCTTTACTCTTTTTTTCCGAAATTTATAAACATTTACATGACTAGTTCTACTTTCCCCCGCTTGGTGTCGCTGTACATAAGAATAATTTGCTGTCGGGAAGAGACTTTTGTGTCCGTTTTTTGAACGAGAAATGAATCACTATCTATTTTTCCGATGTCTGAGACACTTTTTAGTAATTGGTATGTGCACGGACAACCATAATCTCGTACCAGCAACCCAAATCTCTTTACTAAGCATTTGATTATGAAAGTGGTTTCTATTTTAAGTGTCTGATTCAGAACGATATTCTTTTGATAGGCTCGGTGTCACTTAATTAACCACAAATCGCTCTTGTAAACTGCCATTTAAAGAAACCGAGGTATATCAAAGTAACAAAAGTGGTCATCTGCAGCTGAAAATCCTATTTTTCCATCCGAGATTTTCCTCACATGACAGCCTTTAAAGATAATGAAGTTCTAGAGTTTTTTTTTTTTTTGGTTTTTTTTTATTAATTGAATGTTTATTTCGTAATCCATCCACATGACACGTCCTAGATAGAGATAGTGTCGCCCTCTAGGCGAATGACATTTGTACGTATTTCAATGTAAAAAATATATTTTATTATGTTCTTTATCGCCTATTCAAGTTGACGTTGGAATCATTTTGGAATCATTCAGATATTTTCATCATGGAATTTAATAAGAAGTAATAAATATATAGTTCCAGTGAATAACAATTCAAAACGATAATAAAATATTCACTAATGTTTTGTAGTAACTGGAAATTCGTCAATAATTACATAAGCACACCACGATTAGATGGCTAATCACCGATTATAAAATGACGTGTGCATTGCTATAAATAATAATAATAATAATAATAATAATACCTGAGTTTTCAGAAAAGGTTAAAACAGTTACAGAAGAAGCGCTTAGTACGCATATATGAACTTCCTAAACATATACTTCAGGCGAAAATAACAGAGTTCAACTTCTCGCAATTCTACAAGCAGACTCCAGTTAAAAATGGAATAAGAATAGTAAATTATATCAAAGTAATTCGACTATCTTCCAACAACATAATCGGAAAAGTGAATTGCTCAGCAGTTGGTTTGGAAAAAAAAGATGGGTATCCGAATATAAGCAAAGGCATTTGAAAAGTGTTGTTACCTAACCTTTTATTATTATTTATTTTTTTTTTGGAATTATCTTTCACCTTTCTTCTATGGAATAATAAGGCCATGAAAGCCTTTTCATTGAAAGCCCACACAATCTTCTACAGAGACACTGTTTTAAGTAAAGGTCTCACTCTAAAAATTAGGCGATCCCCCAGACCACTCGAAATGAGTGACCGAAAGATCGTTCAACTCAGCGTTGGTTCTACCCAGTGACAGGCTCACCCTACCACTGAGCAGAACAACTCATATTCCAGGGAAAAGTACCCACCGAAATGGTCCCTCACGAACCACGCCGGAAAGCACCCACCCCGGAGACTCAAAATGCTCTCTCTCACAAGGCAAACCCACCGAAATCCGAACTCCCCTCAGCGGTGATTTTTAAGTAAAGCCCTTTCTAAAAATTAAGACGATCCCCTGGACCACTCCCTACGAGCGGCCGAAAGACCGTCCAACTCAGCTTTGGTTTCACTCAGTGACGCCCCCCCCCACCACCACCACTGAGCAGAACCGCTCATATTCCAGGGAAAAGCATCCACTGACAAGGCCCCCCCCCTCACGGGCTACGTCGGAGAACACCCTCCCCAGAGACTCAAAATGCTCTCTCTCAAGGCAAACCCCCCGGACATCTAAGCCTACCTCACCAGGAGCAAAATTCCGGAAGAAACCTAACAGAGCGGAACTCTGCGTCCCATTTTAGTCGCCTCTTACGACATTTATACGTAAGTAAAGCCGTGTATAAAAATTAGAACGATCCCTAGACCACTCAATAGTGGCCGAAAGATCGTCCAACTCAGCGTTGGTTCCACTCAGTGACGCCCCCCCCCCCACCACCACCACCACCACCGAGCACAACCGCTCATATTCCATTCCAGGGAAAAGCATCCACCAACATGGCCACGCCGGAGAATACCCTCCCAAAAGAGACTCAAAATGCTCTCTCAGGGAAACCCCCCCCCATCTCACCTGGAGCAAAATTTCGGAAGAAACCTGAGAGAGCGAACTCTCGAAACTCGGCGTCCATTTTAGTCGCCTTTTACGACATGCATAGATTACGTTAGGACTATTCTTATCCCGGCCACCAGGGAGATTATTAAGTAAAGCCACCCTCTAAAAATTAGGACGATCCCTAGACCACTCCATAGTGGCCGAAAGACCGTCCAACTCAGCTTTGGTTCTACTCAGTGACGGGCTCACCCCACCACTGAGCACAACTGCTCATATTCCAAGGAAAAGCATTCACCGACAAAGCCCTCACTGGAGACTCAAATTGCTCCCTCAAGGCAAAAACCCCTAGGAGAGCGAAACTCAGCGTCCAATTAGTCGCCTTTTACGACACGCATGGATTTACGTTAGATTCTTATCCCAGCCACCAGGGAGATGCATGTAACAGGCAGTCATGTCATTAATCACCATTAAACCACATACAATCCTTATATAAGGACTGGCTTAAAGGGGCGAAGCAAGAATGCTTTTAATCTTCCCCGTCATCTGTAGAGGACAGTGTAGGGATAAGGTGTTATTGAGCTATTAAAGCTCTGATAATGGCAGGAGGGTAAAAGCAATAGCCGAGCCTCAGTTAGAACTTCTTTGGCTACAGCATTGCTAATCATCCCATTTCATGGTCGATTCCTCCCGAACAACCTACCTGTTATGAGATGTAAAAGAAATATAATAGTGATGTTAATAAATAAAAGGTGTACTAATAAAAACTTATTCTTTAGAAAATAATTTAAAATAAAAATGAAAAGAAATTTTTTAATTTATAATGTATATATATATCCATTTTTTTCTTAATCTACTTATTAATTTTTAATTCAAATGTGCTTAAATACAGAAATCACAGTTTTGGTGTTGTTCTAAATCGATTATACGACGCTCTTGTAGCACGGTGAGAATTATATTTTAGGGTTATTGAACAGCAATCAAATCGCATATAATATAATATTCATATAACATAACAACCACATGTATTCTATAAAAATTATATGATAGATTTTCAACTGAATTTTTCGTCTTAAAAGGTCTTGGGTGCAGTTTGGATTAGATATTATTCATTTTTACCTCTTGTAAAAAATAAATAAAAATTAATTTCCATACGATAGATGTATACAGTTGCAAAGTTATTAATCTACCCGTAAGAAAATAGATTAACCTTATTGTATTTATTTCTTACTGTCTTTAACAAATGTTAATTTATTTTCTAATAAACTGAAATTTAGAGAGACTTTCATATTTTTTTAAATATGTTTTTCAGATGCCATTTTATAATATAAGTATAATCACAAATTATTATATCATTATAAATTTCGGAGTAGGCGATGGTTATCCAAGCTTTAGAAATCCAACCATACCTGATTTTCAAACCAAGTTCAGTTTATAAACGATATCTATTTGCGTTTCTTTCAATATATGTCTACATCGCTATTTAAGTTTATTTTTCTACATATGTGTTAAATTCTATATATGTTAATATGTCCATGCATGTTTAAGTTTTATTTCTATTTATGCTTGTATATTTCCATTTCTGTTTGAACAGTTTGGATATAAGCTGACGAAGTTGTTTAAAAACTTAACTTCGTGTTATAAATGTAGCAGAAGGCCAAATACTTTTCATAAATTGATTCTAATAGAAAAGTACACATATTTCTGTTTTTCTACTTTCGCAAAATAGATAAAGAAATATGTAGATAAATATTATAAATAAATAAATGTATAAATATATAAAGATACTGTTAAGACTCATAATGATCTGTAAACACAAAAAATAAATATAATTAATAAAAATAAATAAAGTAAACCACTATGACGATCGATTTATGTATATAAATCATTAATTATGCTCTCATCAACATCATTTAGACCAAATGGAACGTGGAACTTGAAGTTTTAAGACTATTTTATCGAATAGTTTTACTACTCCAAGACTAAATGGGGCAAATATTTTCCCCTGAAAATATTTATACATTTTTTGTATATACTGCATAAATCGTCAATTGGAATCTGGAGAGGTTATATTCGTCATACCTAGTTATAAAGAGAAAATTGCTAAAATAGTTCCAAAGTTTTGTTAACTAGTATGGCCAATTGTAACAAACTCTACATATTCTTTTTATCAGAGATTTGTATAAAGCACACATATCAAGCTACAGTCCTACATGTTTGCTGTAAAATCATGGACAATCATTAGATGGCAGTTTCTCCAGTGTCACAGTTGCTATTGGTAAAATATTTAGAGTAAGTTGTTTGGATTGCTCTGAAATTACAAAAAATATGACTGGTTGCTGTTAGTATACTGTTTAGTGTGAAGTGTATATCGATAGCCAATGGACAATGACGTCATAATGGTATAAAAAAAGTGGAATATTATACAGTCTTGTTGCTGTTAACGTTTTGATGAGATTGTGTAGTGAAAGATAAAAAAAAAAAACATTATTCTACATGAGTTATGTATTTGTATCCTGCCCATCAACAGACAATGCCAAAAAAAGTATAGTCTTGTTATTATTTAACTTGTGTTGTGTTGTTGCTATACTGAATGAACACTGTTCGGCTTTGCTTAAACAAACCTTATTGTGAAATTAAATCTATTTTCTGTTTGTTAAATGACTTGTTCTTGTTTTGTGTTTTATAACCACACACACACACACACACACACACACACACTGAGAGAGAAAAGAGAGACTGAAGATCCTCTCCTATGAATATCAACTCTGATGACGCCCCACTGTTGTTACTGAGGCTCAAATTCTCTTGCTAGCAATCAAAAATTCCATTTATATCCAGCTTTTTAAAAATTCAGTAGGTACAAAAGGGTCATGAAACAGTAATTATAATTTATTTAAAACAGTTTTTTGCCTATCCAAGATGGGAGTATACAATGCATTAGTTAATGAAAACCCATTCGGGTTTTCTGAAAATATATTTTTTTTAACTTCGTGGTGGGAATTCAAAGGCAATTACAAAATCCCTTTCGTGCACATAGTCATTTCTTCAGTCTTTATTTGTGCCTAGCTACTGAAGACTATGTGAGGTTTGAAAGCAACAGAGTAAAGAAGATATTCTACAATTACTGTATGTTTTAATCTGTTTTGGAAAAAGCACATAATCGCAACACGTAATCATTTAGTAAATTACTTTGCATTCTTTTATTGGACTTTGACCTTTTCACATATATGAAATTTTAGTGTGACTTAAAAAATATAATTAGGCTGTCATATGCATGGAAAATTCATTCTAGTTAAGTAGAAAAGACTGAGGGAAAAAACAACAATTTTTTTTCAGGTATGAAGTTGCAAAGCTTTCACATTGGAATAGCTTGACGTTGCATTCAGAGAAAAATAATAAAATAATTCCAGTTTGTCTAACCATTAGCCCCCTTGCAATTTTAATATAAGTTTACTATCTTTTGTGGATAGAATCACATTAAAAAAATATAAAATAGAGTAAGAAATATCAAGCAGTATGAAGAAAGCTGCTATCCGTGGACATCTGCTAGCAAAATATCACCCATTTCTGCACCTCTGAAAATGCTCAAGGATACAATACAAGGATACGCGCACCGTTGTATTTACACGATCGGCAGTATCATGTGAATCACTCCTATGCTTGAGAAATATCAGTTGCTTACCTGAGGTTTAATATAGGGCAACTGCTAAAAACGAAAATAAATTATATCCGTAACTTAGTAACGACGATGTCCTTTGCTTGGAAGAGTCTTAGTTCGAATCCCGTATGACTCAAAAAAAACCTTTGCAGGGACTCTTCAGGTGGAGGCAAGTTAGTCGGTCACATACAGAAGTGGCCAAATGTTTCCTCCGGAAGTTCAGGTTTTCATCTTGGGTTCTAGCCAGGGAACACACTTGATAGAGAAAAACCATGCTCTATCAAGTACCGTCATAACATAGTATTAATTAGGTTTATATAAAGCTAAGTTTTTATACTTGGTTATTGACAATTTATAACGTACTGAGGAAAAAATTATAAAGAGAAATTAACGATTCTCTTACACATAGCTGAGAAATATCAGTTATATATTTGATGACATGCTCGTATGTATATGTATTTTATGACTGTAAAATCCTCTTGTGTGTTCACGGGCCGGTTTGCCTGTTCTGAGGGACGAAAAAACCCAAGTTCACGTGGGAAAAAACCCTCTACCTCCGTAGGAGACCGACTAACAAACCTTTTAGTCGAAAGAGACCAGATAAAGGTTCCTCACATCATCGAACCCATGTCTTTCCTCCCAAAGGGCTTCGTCTATACAGACTGAGCTACAGAGGCTCATTATTTCATCGAACTAAATGAATCAATAAACTGAATATATTGAATGTCTTTTCACTTTATAGCTAACAATGATATTTATATTTAACATATTATTTACTTGATAATAACAGATATAGTAAAACTCCTTTTTTTACACTTTCCAGGGGACTGGTGGAAAAACCTGTAAATAGCTGGAAATGTAAAAAACATTAAAAAAAAGGCTAAAAGATGACTTACTGCTAGTATGTGACTCTACATACTAGATTTCAAAATTTAATAATTGAAAATAAATTAATTTACAATTACGTACATTTATCAATTTAAAAAAAAAATAAATTGCTGATTGTTTTTGCTTTTTCCGCACTCTTATAAGTTCCACCTGCCTCTCCACAGTGTATAAGACATTAAATGCCCCATGGTCTCCTGATGCACTTGCAATATATCGCCTCAAAACAGAGATAGCTTCCATTGCTTCTTCTTTACTAGTAGGGAGACGGTAGGTTCTTGATCACAGTCTTCTTCACCAAGGTGATTGGAAAGGATGTCTTCTGTACTTGGTACCATTGATGCGATCACACCAGCATCATCATCAACATAGTCTTGAAAGCAGGAAGACTCATCCGTCACATCCCAGTTGTTGGGCGCTGACATATCTTCTTCTTCCTCCTGTAGTTGTTCTTCCTCTTCCACAAACGCAACTCCTGCCTTCCGGAAACAGTTCGATATGGTTTCAGGAGTAACATGAAAACATGCATTGGCCACATAATGCATGGCATCAAGTTGATATGGCCATTTGTTTTGGGTCCATAACATTATCATGCATAAACATAGCTTTTTCAACAAGCATTTTTCTATATTTCTATTTAAATATACATGGATGATGCCCAGATCTAATGGATGAAGCTCACTTGTACAATTAGGGGGTAAGGACCTGTTTTTCACTATTGTGTTCAAAGTGGACACGAAGATTCCAAGATCTTTTGCTAATTACACAAGTGTGTTCCGGAATGCCAATCTACACTTCGCAGAATTGCCATCCTTTCTTCTACCGAAATACATTTTCTGTCTTTTTTCCACCGAAAATTCCACCACCGCAACTATAACGTAGCAGAAATTCTTTAATAGATATATATTTTCTATTGCATAGGGGTGAATGAAGAAGAGGTGTGAATGTGAAAACACATCACAACACACAACAGCTTCCATGAGAATTTACATATACTCTCTTTATATTAGTAATTTAAAGGTGTATCTGGTAATTTTATATTAGCTTAGAAAGATTAGATTAAATTGATATTTACTTTGAAATTTCATTTAGTATAAATATTGCAAATAGATTATATATATATAATTTTATTCTAGGGAAAAAATATAAATTTATCTATTTTGATTAGGTAATTTAAATGAAGAAAAAAACTATAAATCTTACGCTATATATAAATTCTAATTTCAGAGTAAAAAATGACTCAACTTGTATGGGAGTACTCAGTTATCACAATTTTTAGTGTCCTCAAAATTACGGTATCAAGATGCATCGCATTCAATAATATTTTCATTTAAAAAAAAAAAACAAATAATCCTGCTTTGCTGAAACACACATTCTGTTTGAGTGAAATTGAGTCTCTCAACGCTTATAGCAGTCGCCTATGTTATCTCGCATGTGGAATAAATTTCACATTCATTCCACATGAGAGATTGTGATTTCCCTCTAGTGATTTCTTATTCTCGTTCAGAACATTCAGAGCCCCTCCGAAGCGCCACGGAGGTTCGCACACCATTTAGGACAAGAGGAACATTTAGAACGGACTTTCAACTCAAAGTGATTTTAAGCTGTCTCATACATTGGAGGAAATTTTTTCCTAGAAAATTCGGGATTTTCCTCCCGTAAAACCTGACAAACAAATAAGATAACACAAACACACACACACGTGTGTGTGTGTGTGTGTGTGTGTGTGTGTGTGTGTGTGTGTGTGTGTGTGTGTGTGTGTGTGTGTGTGTGTGTGTGTGTGTGTGTGTGTGTGTGTGTGTGTGTTTTACAGGGTGGTTCAAAATTCTACGTACAAATTTTGGGTGGACTCTCAGGGTGGTTCCAACACGACACGGATCCAGCCCATTTTGGCATTTCTGTGCGCAGTATTTGGACAGATCCTTTGGGACTTGATGGATTGGGCGTGGTGGACCCGTCGCATGGCCTCCACGCTCACCTGATTTGTCGATGCTTTCAAACGTCATTAAATTATATGAAATCAAACATATTTTGTTTCATTGGATCTCAAGAACTCGTGTGGCCTATTTTTTTATAGTTTTAACACACATCGAGTACCTTGTCATGAATAGTGTTTGACGAGATTTTTACTTAAAACAAAGAAAGATTGGAATTAATCAGCAGATAGCTTATGTAATTTTGTTTGAAAAAAAGTTTACTAGTAAGCGATTGCATTTGGAAAAATATTTAAAATAACAAAAAACTGAAAAATCCCTAATTTCCTATTTATAGTACAGGAAAAGAACACTCATCTCTTCTGTAAAAGGGAAAAAATTAAGCTGTGTGATACCGTGGCTTGTAATGGAATAAAAAGTGATATGAATAGATCTCTACAATGACTAGATGCAATAACCAGATCCATTCTGATACATAACACAAAACTTCTACAAAAATTGTGGATGTATCGTTCAAGAATGAATAGACTAAACTAATCAACAACTAGTTTATCATCAATCTTCAAGGGCCATTTTTATTCAAAAAGGGAGTAGGTAGAGCTCCTTTTATTCTGATTAAAAGTTTGAGGAATTGTGGGCAACTGAACTTTCCCATTATTCGTTATTGAGAGCAGAACTCATGTCTATCAATAATTTAAGATCACGAGATGCAATACAGCTGCCACCATTTCATGAATATTAAATCTAACACCCACATCCTTCAGCACTGCTGGATTTTAATTGCACATTCTTTAAAATAATGACTGTAAGCATAAGCACATTAAACAGAAATGATTCAGGAAAAGCTTGGCAAAAAAAATGGACTGGGTACATTAACTTTCCAACCAAGTAGCTTCAAGAATTTATATTGAGATATAATAGACAAACCAATAATGTTGTCGGACAATGCACGTCAACGCGATACGAAAGTATACATAATCACATTAAAAACAAATACTGTATTTAATTTACTTTATCAAATATTGATAAATGATTGAATATTTTAGGAGGAAAGTATAAAGAGAAAAAAAAAAGATCTGTTTGAAATAGGATATCCTTGGTTTCTTAAGAATGGGATTACTGGTCGTTGTCCCTATCTTACCTTTTTTCAGTCATCTCCTTCATTAAGTTAAACTGTCTTTTTTTAATATTTTATTCAGTGAAAAGTGGAAGAAAGGAGAATAGATGTCTTTCTCAAATATGTTGTGCATAAGCACCTATTTGAAAAGGAACAGAGACGTAAGGTGGGGGATAACAATTATTACAGGTGGAAAACTTGCCTGTTACCTTTACAGCACTGACCAAGAAACTCAGCTGAAATTTTAGTTAGAAATACTAAATATCATGTAGGTTATCCCACTCTAACTGTTTATACCATTAAATATCAATTACATTCATGACCAATCAGTATGCACTCTATTCCTCAGCTCTGGCATCTATTGGAAATACTTTTTTTGTATATTGGTTGCAATTTATTATTATATTACACCTCCACGGAGTCCAAAGACTCATCGAGGGAGGGCACCAACTCTAAAACTGTCTGTCTCCACCAGTGGGAGTGGGATAACCTACCTTCGTCATCTACACAACCGCCATCTACCTCCAACCAACACCACTACTATTTTCACAGACAATCACAAACATCCATGCCCATGGCGGGATTCTTCGAATTCACAGCCTTTTAGCTGGAGCGCGAATACGCTAACCACTCGGCCAACCAGGCCGGCAATGGATAACAATTTATACAAGTAAGAAATTCCTTTCTTCTGCACATTTTTTTTTTTACTTTAAGCAGTTGGCGAAGTTTATATAATTCATTTTCAAGCATTATAATGAAAAGGAATCTTTCTATCCTTATTACATATTTTTTCATTCTTATGACATTTTAATTCATCAATAGTAAAACGTAGATCTTTCTGAAGTGCATATTTTTACCATAAATTATTGTTTATTCGATTTTGATTTGCTTTAATCATTTTGATAAAGTTCTCACTTCCATTTAGTAAGTAATCGTAAAATATTTGAAGCATTTTATATATTTTTCACATTATTATAAATGAACACAATCTAAATCTTAAAAAATAATTACAAACCACGTATCTCATATTATGACTATCAAGGAAGTAAATCCAGATTCACAACGTAAATGAACTATTGGTTAAGTTCTGTTTGTGTTTCAGCTAGTCATGCGATTGTTATTACCTAGATTTAATTTTTTTCGATTGTCAGGATTTGTTAATTTCATATTCTTGTGTTCAAGTGAGTTGATTTCAATTTGCCTTACTTTCTGTTAAAATCTCTTAGTTTCATTTTTAACACAGCGAATAAATTTTCGATTTTTATAATCCGAAGAATGCATTTTTAAAATCCAATTTAGTACGTGAATATTTAAATATGCATGCGTACTGCTGAAATAATTACAGATTGCTAACAAACTGTGTGTGTGTGTGAAGAAGAAGATTCCATGCATTTTTGCAATATCTTCAGATTCTCTTGCGCAAACCTCCCCCCCCCCCAAAAAAAAGGGTTGTTGTTATTATAGCAGTGTGGCAAGCTATTAAAGTGAATGGGATACGATGCTCTATAAAAGAAAAAGATGCTCAATATTTTACATTACAGAATATAAAGCGATTGTGTATGTACGGCTTCTTTCTGTGCATGTAGCTCACGAGGAATACAAACACGCATAAAATAAGGGTCATAAATCAAATTTACAAAATGTCTGCCATGTTTAAAAGACGTTATTTCCTATCATGAAATTTAGATTAGATTCTGAAGTCATGGGACATTAACCTAGAATAATCCATAGACTACCGAAAACTTCGTGCCGATCAAACTGTTTCGTGGCACAACGAATCAGAATTGCAAAAGATACGCACTTCTTCCCAGGAAGGGGGGGGGGAAGGCTCACACATGCGCAGATGTGCATATATTCGGAGAGAGAGAGAGAGAGAGAGAAAGAAAGAGAGAGAGAGAGAGATCTAAAACTAACCAAATACGAACATCTGTAACGCAATCGAAATGATTCCATGATTTATTGAAACCTTGTTTTCTCTCTGCTCGAGCACTACGACTACCAAATACGATTAACCGCAGCGCGGCACGTGCTTTCTCTCCAGCTTACTCCTACCTATCCATCCACCCACCTACTCGTCTGCTCATATATAATTCATATGAGTTCCGGAGTAGAGAGAGAGAGAGAGAGAGAGAGAGAGAACAAGTAAGCCTTCACTTCAAGGGGTAGGTAACCTCATGAACTACCCCAAACTGTGTGACTGGTGATACACCGTGCATGAACAAACAACTCTCGGACTGGTGGAAGGTACCTTCGTAATCCGTTTATTTGCTTATTTCTGTGTTAATCCGAATAACAAAACTAAGAGAAAGTAGGGGATGTGTGTGTGGGGGGGGTAACTTATCCTTAACGTGAGTTTCAGGAAAATCTCTTTCGACACACCTGGAATTGGGAAACAGGCGAACACCTGCATCGCGTTGTTGGAATTATTTACATTGGTCGCCATCCTTCATATAAACTTCCACTCATATCTAAAAAAAATGTCAAGTACGTATTATACAATATAAGAGTATCTTTTTTTAAAAAAATGGTAACTACTAGCAGAAAAATGAACATTTGATTGTTACATCTACTCTTGTTTCCATAGCAACGGAAACTGTAAATTGCCAAGAGCAGAAATTTTAGTCTTTTATGATGCGCCCGGAAAAATATTACAATCATTTCATCTTCTAGCTGAAATTACCCGGATCTGTTCAAAAGTTTAGGGATCGCGCGCACGCTTCATTTATAAATATTACATCCAAACAAGAAATATATCATTATAAGAACTGAACCAAACTTTCTTGATTAGTGAAATAACATTATCAGTTCTTGCCATCAAATGAATAAGGCAAAGACATTTTACTCGACAAAAACAATTCAGTAACATCGCCATTCAGCGACTTAAAAATCCACTAATTTCATCTAAAACAAGACAAGAAACTGTAAATGTGAACATGCTAACATGATATGCAAATATGGAAAGGCTTCAGTAATGATACGAAACAAGCACTAGTAGGGAATAGGATATATAAACTTGCCAAGCTCAACTACCAAAAAGTAAATGAGTTTGATATGTTTGAATGCGAACAGGTTACACTCCAATGACTTCTCAGTTATGGGTGTAAGTGTTCGACAGATTTGAGTCTTTCAACTTCGAAAAATCACTGTATGACTCTTAATGTATAAATCTAAGAATAAAAGGCCATTCAGTGTCGTGCCAACTGCCGGTACAATATGTATCCTTCAAGAAAGAGATCCCAAAATCATACCCGTTCCAGGATCTCCACGAAAGTTGAGATTGTTCAGAAATATTCCAGAATAACTTAAGTCTATAAGAAGAGCATAAAGTCTGATTAGTAATGTGTTCTCCATTGGGGTGTCTGTTTTCCTGGAAGAGGAAGGGGATTAAAACATGAGTTTCCGAGAGAGAGAGAGAGAGAGAGAGAGAGAGAGAGAATCCTAACCTGCATGATATTGACTAACTCATCATCTGCTTAAAGGTCCTTATAAATACCCCTTATATCCTAAAGGGAAAGTGTACAATGCAGAAGCGAGTACACGTAGTATATGCAAGGCATATTAGTTTCGTGTAAGATGTCTGTTTTCTGCTTCAGTTGTAATAGAGTCGAAGGAAACTGTCGAAATTATGGATGCAAGCTCAGATGAACAGGGACACGTCAGCAACATAGTCGCCAAGATGACGCGACGTTTTGCCTTTCAAGTCTTAAGTTTTCAGATTTAGCCTACGACACGAAGTGAGCCTTTATAGCTTTTCAGCTAAAGGTGAGAATTTGTATCATACGAATGTAGTAAGTTTTGCACTCGAGTGTCTCCTTCTGCAAAAGACAAAGTGTCAGGGGAACACAGTTAAAGACATAATATTCTGACCTTAAGGACTCGATAAGACAATCAAAACATTTAGCTGTGTTGAGCTGCTCGGAATAAATTGCATCTAGAGAATAGAAACTGATACATGTTTGTTATGAAGCCGCTATAAATGCGATATATTTACGTGAATGGTTTAATTTCTGTGGTTTAGCAGTTCTGTAGATAGTTTCCCGTATTGAGATCACATATTTTAAGAAATTTGTAGGATTATATTTTATTTCAACTCGTTAATTATCTTAAAATGTGGTCTCAATACCGGAAACTAGATATCTACAGCGATATATTTACGCCAAAGAGAAACTTAGTGTAATACTCCGCTTTTTTAATACCAATTGGATTCTGTCTTTTTTTACTACTTCGTTTAGTAAAAGATTTTTCAGAGCACATAGTGAGTTTTGAAACTGCACAATGTAATTTGTGAGTTCCCTATCCACCCACGGATAACCCTCAATCAGTGCTGAAAGATCTCACAGTGATGTAATAGAATGTTAGTTTGATTGTTTCTGATCATCCATTTCCCTTATA
Source organism: Typopeltis vanoorti (assembly GCF_054136105.1). NCBI lineage: Eukaryota > Metazoa > Arthropoda > Arachnida > Uropygi > Thelyphonidae > Typopeltis > Typopeltis vanoorti. The sequence goes on from NC_143553.1 coordinate 58,847,380, forward strand.
TATGACTATACCGTTTATTTTTCTTTCTCATTTCGCCACAAAGCAATTTATGTTTTGTATTGTTCTATCAAACGAATTTGGTTAATTAATGTCATTGTTTAGCAATAATGCACCAAAAATGTTTAAAAAAGTGAACAAAATTAAAAATCAATGCCTTACTTCTGAAGTGTACTGCTATTTTATCTAGTCATTTGTATATCAGACATGAAGAGAAATAAATTGAAAATTACTATCGAATCATTACTAATGGCCAAAATAAAACATATCTGTACTTTTGCTAGAAGTTTAAAAATACAAACAGCAAAGTAAATGATAAATTCGAGAGATTTCTTACGCATACAAATATGTGGAAACGAAAGCGACACCTGACGGACGTTGAGATAGACAATTCAACGAAGCGCTATTACAAATCGAAGTCGTATTTGATGCATTACTATCAAATCACCCAGTGGAAACCTCCAACGAGTCTGTATGGGTGTACAACTTGGCAGAGACAACAGGATTAACTGAGGAGGGACGGTGGGGGGGATAGTAAGTGTGGGAAAACGCATACAGTCGCTCAGATGCTCTTAATGTGGGTTATAAATTATTCTCGCCCTCTCGCAGTACGCAGATTAACAGACTCGGGGTCGAAATAATCCTCTCAGACAACCTCAGTGAGAGTCAAGTGTAATGATCTCTGAACTTAATGTACATCTCTAGATCGTCCTACGCAGGAAGGGGGCGTTGCGATCGCCTTTATTCCCAACGAACCTAAGGATGCGTAGTTACATATTAAAAGGAAATCAGGGAGTTGTCGTTTGAGCGTGTTTATGGACTCTCGAGAGAGAGAAAGGTAATGGCCAGGATACGTTACCAATCATTCTCTCTCTCTCTCTCTCTCTCTCTCTCTCTCTCTCTCTCTCTCTCTCTCTCTCTGTGTGTGTGTGTGTGTCGCAACTGGAATGTTTAACGGTCTGAACAGATTACGGAAAGACGGTAGCTTAACAGACGCGTAATCACATTTCCCTAAACACCGAACAAGGACGTGATACCTGGACTTACTGAGCGAGAGTTAAGGTATCGTCACGGCATTGCGAACAGCGATTGATTCCCCCTTATCGGACTTTGAAGGTTGACGTAGTGTTACAAATAGCGTTACCCAAGGCCACGGAAAGAGATTTTCCTCTTTACGCAACCTTAAATATCTGTCTGTCTCTTTTTGGCATCTCTCTCTCTCATACACACACACACACTTCCCATTTTCTGAAGTCTCATTGAACAAAATCCTACAGTGATTTGAATATTAAGTAGCAAAAGAAAAATTTACCAATTTTGCCTCAAAATATATAAAAGTTTTCATCTTTTACGAAAAATTTTGACAAATTCGTTATTCCAATTAATGAAACATAAGTGACTTTGGATAAATAAGTATCGTTCACAAATACTTCAACACGACTTGAATAATTATAATTTATCCAAATATTTTAAGGATAGAATACTCCAACATAATTGTTCAAGTAAATAATAGTGTCTTCATTTCGCAATTAGAAGCCCCCCCCCCCAAAAAAAAAGTGAAATGGTTGACCAAGGCAATTGAACAAATGTAACACTTCACCAGAAACATGAATCCTGTCGTTTTTGTGTGAGGAGGAGAAAATATCGTCTTCTGCTAAAGTAGAAAGAAACCGGATAAGCAAACATTGTGAGATGAAATTGATTAAAACAGAAAAAAAAAAAAAAAAAGATTGCTAATACAAAGCGAACGATCTAAACTTCTCAAATGACATTTATCCAGATTAAATATCAGAAAAGACTATGGGATCATATTTCTTTCTAAGCATGCTCCGAATATAAAACTGAAAACACCATAAATTAAATTATAGTACTTTTAGTATTTTTTAATCATATGATACAGCCGGAGTTTTGTGTTATTTTATAACAAAAAAAAAGAAACACAAAACTCAGTATCACAATTAAAAGCACATTTGTTCCAGACATTGTTCGAGAATACTTTCGGCTGCACAGAAGCAGTCTACAGAGTTTAAGACAAATAAGGAGATACAGTTGGGCAAAGATAGCTTTCTAAATTGAATAGTATTGTTCGGTTAATAGTTGGTAAAGTAACTAATAATGCATTATTGCTATGTCCACTTTTCAATTAAAGTTTTGGGACTTTATATATGAAAACGCTATATTTTCTCTTCTGTTTCTTTCTTTTAGACTTAATACGCAATTTAATTAGAGATAATTGCAGATATTTTGGATATCGGAACTGAACAGTTGATAATTTTTAATAAATATATTTTATTATATAAACAGAGATAAGGAAGACAATTTTCAAAGCGCAATATATAATTTAAACATTATAGTAGAACAGTTTGGAATGAAAATATCCGTATATAAAACTAAACAATGGCATTTTGTGAACACACCCTAATATAACAGATAAATACTTTATAAATACATCCAAGAAATTATCTTATGATGTGAAATATCATATGAAGGAGAAAAACACAAAATTAAAAACTTCAAAATGTTTACAAATTATAGGCCTGGTAAATAGAACATTCAATCCAAATGTACAAAAAGAAACACACATGAAAATATACAATACTTTAGAGCAGTGTCCACATTATTATATGGCAATGTACAATTAATAAAATATAAACCGACTAGAAAGAGAAGGCCGGGTAGACCTCAAAAGAGGATATTAGATGGATAATGAGACTGGAACAGACCAATATGGTCTATATCGAGCCTTGATAAGACCCCATCTTGACTACTGTGCTCAGATCTGGACGCCAGGGTTTCTTCTTGATGGGAAGGAAGCAGAGAGGATCGAGAGGCGAGTGACCAAGATGGTAGCTGGTCTATGGAATGAACCTTACGAGAATAGGTTGAAGGTCTGTGGGTTACAGACCTTCAACCTATTCTCGTAAGGTTCTTAGTTAGCACCCTTGCTAACCACAAGAGTGTAGTTAGCAAGGGTGTTAGGCTTAGGTTTTTTACTTGGAGAGTGGTGAATGAGTGGAATAAGCTGCCAGTGTTTGTTTTGGGTGCCATGACTGTAAACGAGTTCAAAGCAAAGTATGCTAGATGCTGTGCTAAGTGCGAATGATGAATAGTTCTTGACATGATGTTTAGGGCCTCCCTCGATGAACGTAAGGACTAATTGGAGTTGCCCGTAATAATAATAATAATAATAATAATAATAATAATACCCTTAATTAGCGTTACGATGATGATATATTTTAGTTTGTTTCATTTTAATATCTTAATATATTCATTTTAAAACATTAATTTTTCATTCATAATCTTGTTATTCTAACTATGAACTCTTTCAAAGAAATGCCTTGATATTTCAGGTTTTTGTATTTCTATATTTTCACTTATGCCTAAATCCAGCTACATGAATAGAGATTCACTTTTCTACATTTATGCAAATCCTGCCCACACTCCTAATGTTCTAGTTTTACAACACTTCGTATTTGTAGGACTGACATAATTTTTATATCAATTTTATAGGAATAATATTTTACATGTAAAGAAATCTGAAGTATTTCAGTGAATTATTACATATGATCGATATTTGTTTCCGTAGTACTCTGAATACCAGAACAAAGACATTCATAATTTCTATTCTACTTGCTGACTAGAGGAGCTTTCTAGTATTTTTTTAGCCGGTTCCTTCCAGAGACAGGAAACTTTGATCTTTGGCACAATAAATTAGGGTTTTTTTTTTTTTTTCATTCAGGAAATTAGGGCTTTTAACTCCATAACTTAAGAAAAACGACCGTAGAACTCACACTATTTTAGATAATATTATGTAGTAGTAAGTTAAACGACCACCAGATGGCGATAATTGTCCGCCATACTCTGCTCCCAAGATGTTTATGAAATCATTGATAGTCTTGGACCAGATATAGTGATGCCTTACCGATCTTCAGAAAGTTAGAGCTCATAGGTCTCTCTTACACCCTTTAGGGACTAAAAAGCGTTTGAGGATTTATTAATATAGTCATTTGCTTTATCCCATTAGCAGCATTATATGTAAACAAACTAACTTTACTGTAGTGGTTCGTTTACATATTTTCAACTTTCTTTCCTGACAGTATTATATTGTTATTCTTCTGTAATAGACATGTTTGAACTCTACCTTTAATAGATTATAAGCATCACCAGTTGTGTGTTCTTAATAATCTTTTCGGCTCCTGCAGACTTTCCAAAGACAGCAAGAGTAAATTATGTTTCATTTAGAAAACGTATAGCTAAGACGGGAAGTGAATAACTTAGCCTATCGGTGTTGTATTGATGGTGGTGTAGACGACTTGCCTTCTTTCTTGGCCGGAGTTTTTCACCTGCAGCTGTCGACATTATTATTATTCATGACCTCCTTTCAAAGCATCGGACGGAGCAGATGTAATCCTCGTGAACCGTAAATGTGGCAAGCGAACCGATTCACCGATAACCTCTACGAGCAGCCACCGAGTCGTGTTGATAGGGCGGTAATCATCCGCCGCAGTAGAATCTAATGATACAGTCGTGTTCTCCGTAACAAAGTCTCGCGTAGGTTAAAGTTTCCCCCAGTGTAGTGTGCGAAGATATTCAGAGGATTGAATGACATGACTGACTGGACGTATGAAGAGAGGAGATAAGCTCAGTTGCAGAGGTAACGACCACTGCTGAAAGGCTGGCGTTTCTCCTGAAGCCTCTGGGACCACTTGAGACGGAGAGAGCGAAAGAGAGAGAGAGGAGAGAGAGAGAGAGAGATGCGGCAGGCTTCTTGAAGTGTGCTTTTCCCGAGGCTTCATAATTATGGACAGCTCATCACAAAAGAGTAGATAGGCAGAACGTTAATAATTTACAGATATTTATAGTTGTCTGCAGTCGACGTGCCGCTATGGCGTTTCTGGCGGTGCTCTTGTTGCAACAGTTCCCCTAGGGATGATCTGAATGCGGCAAACTGGCGGAAGTGGTGCTGACAGAAGGTATAATAATCTTTACTGAGTAAATTTGGGACTAATTGCATCCACTGTTACTTGATATCGTTTTCAATGAGGTCCTGTGCACTTTGATTTTGACTAAAGAATTGAAAATAGCATCCGCTCTTAGTTACATAATTAATAGTACGATATTAAAGCCGTTATTTACTTTATTTTTCGATGTCTTATGTACAGGAACTGGTGTACTTCATCAGATTCAGGTTTTGGCTTTATTTTTATAACTAAATGCATTTTTATGAACATATTAAAATAAAAAAGAAATAGAACTAAATAATAAATAATTATTCCATTCTCTTTTTCTTTCTTTTAGCAAATAAATGACTTTATTTCTTTATATAATCAAGACACTAGTTATTAAAAATGTTAGGTATATACATATAACAATAGTATAATGATATAAGCATCGGGATTGGATAGAGGTAATTATGGCTACAGCATTACCATCCATTACCATCTGTAGTCCTAAGCTTCACCCATCTAGCCAAACAAAGATGAGAATCGAGTGAGCCTGTAGAATCTAATTATTACATTAGTACTCTTCAGAAGAGAGCTGTAAAAATTTAAATTTAAATTTAAATTTGAAATTTAATTGCCTCTCTTTTCATAACGTTCAGTATTTCCTACAGAATACAATGCTTAAAGAGACTTCAGAGGTCAAAAATTACCGATTACCTATCAACATTAGTTCAAATAATAGGAAAATGAATCAGAGGTCAAAGAAAAGTGATTGATATTTGATGCGTACAATTTATTTAGTCAAAAAATTCAACAATTACTGAGGACATTGAATTAATTGTAACCAATGTGTTTAATACATTGCTTTAATATATTTTATTAATTATATTATATTAATTGCTTTTATATGTTGTCAGTGTCATGAGAAGGGCGATGTATGACGAAGAAAATTATCTAAGAGTTGTTCGGCGGTCAACACCTTTGTTTTTTCCATCTCTGTACTTAAGGTTTCGCCACGTTAGATTAACTGAACTATTTTCTTATCACCAAAGAGTGGGAAAAAATAATGAAAGCCTTTCCATTGTATGATGACGATAGAGCTATCTTTGATACCATCAGAAAACGCATATTTTCCCAAAGTTGAACAGTGGTGATAGGAAGGGAATAGGGTGAAGAAAGTAAAACGAAGGAAAGGATCGATTGAGCTGTAATATAACGGCGGTCGGCACTTGACAAGGTTGGCTGCATCCATCGTGCAGTACTGAAGGCTTAAAAGATCAATCCAGTTAGGGGCGAAGTGCTGGCAACTGTAAGAGATAAAATGTAGCGAAGTCCCAAAACGTAAATATAAGTCACCCTTAAGATTTATTAAGGAATTATCGAAGTGAAATCAATGAGACGTTCACGTCAAGTTCTGATAAGTCCTTCCATTCCGGTCATTTTCCACACACGAGCTCTATAGAAGACCTATTTTCTTCAGCAATTACTGTTCGGGTCCCAAATAAACTCAAAATATATGAAAGACCATTCCGGACTGAACTTAATCCGATGGGCTGCTTAGTTTGATGGCCACTTTAATCACAAGTATACAGCTAGCGTCTGTCACGTGGTTGGACGTCAAGCCATCCACCTAGTTTCACAGACATACATTTACAAAGCCCGAAAGATATTTAGTTAATCCACTCACGTATAGGCTTGATACTTTAATCTCATTATTGTGAAGCCAGTCTCATAAAATATATAATTTTCGATTTTTCGATACTTTTCAAGAGTGAGATTTTAAAAAAAAAAGTTGGTTATTGCGAATGAGATAAAAAAATTTTTTTTCTAGATTTGAACATGCTGACAGAAAATATTCCGCCATTTTTTTGTGTTTGGAAGAAGAGAGAGCATTATTTGCATATAAAAACTAGAGAAGAGGGCACTACTGATGCTCAGTAATATCGTTAGATATATTTTGATTATGCATAATTAAATTTCACACGAAGTAAGTTTCGTTACTCTGGCAAACTAATGCTAATCAACTGCAATATCGTTTGTTTAGCCAAACAAATCAGAAGTTGTCTATGCGACAATTTTAGTTATTTGAAAATAATGCTTAAAATGAAGCGGACGAAATAGTTGAAGCACTGAGTAATCGCTTTGCAAATGTGTGCGTATCATTCATCTGGAGATATTACAGTGACAGATGTGACAAGCACTGATGAAGAAACAGGTAGATGAGGTAGAGGTGCATAGGATAAAAATGTGAATAAAGCTGTAAGATTAGATGGATAAACCAGCCTCGCATATTAAGAAAATATGCTATGGAATTTGTAGTACGTTTGACCAGGCTCAGCTCCGAAGAGAGTGAAAAGAGGTGAAAAAAAGTCCATTGTATAATCAGCCTTTTAAGAGTGGTGATCAACATGTTGGGAAAGTTGTAAATTGACAAAAGTCGGAAATGTGTGGATAAGTATAGGATTCTGTACAAGAGAAATATGTTTTTTGTGAACGTCGGGTCAGGTCTCATCTCAATAATTTACTTTTTATAATAAAGTTACAGATGCGTTGAAGAGGAATGACCAAACGAAGATACTGCTGGAAAGTCCAAATGTATAATTGCACGGAACTCTGTAATATAAAGTGAAGCAAATGGCATCGGGTGATGTAGACGAGACGTTGGCTAATAGATAATCATCCGAAATGTGTTTATGAAGGAGTAGAGTCCAGAAGAAGGCACATCACTTGCGGTGTAGCACAGCGCTCTGTACTCAGGCCACCTTGTACATTAATGATATATGGAAGGATGGAAATTATTCAGTTATTTGCTGATGATGTAAAACTGGGCAGAGTAATAGTTAAGGATGATGTAGAGATCTTGCAAGACGATTTATACAGTATATATATATATATATATATATATATATATATATATATATATATATATATATATCGACACTATGGGCAAAAAAGGAATGGCCATCAGCTTAATATGGTAAAGTGCTGTGTTATGCATTTTGTATAAAAAGATTGCAGACGCGTACTACATTGATGGAACTGGGCTGCAAGAAATTAATGAGGCTATGATTGGGGGGGGGGGGGAGTTGAACTCTGAGTTAACGATCAAAGGTCATATTGCAAAAGTGGCTAAAAGAGCTCATAAGATTACTTGGTTATTGAAGAAGATAAGTAGGTTATTATATCTCTTTTAAGTATTTGACGCAACCGCATCTCGGTATGCTCAATATGTGGATAGGCTGAAAATTTGTGGGTTACAGAAGTAAAGATATACATTTTATTGTCGGATTTCGTTTTGTTAAACAGACCTATCAATAAGTTTGAACATATTTTTTTTATTTATTTTATTTTACTGATTGCTATGTAAATGTAATATGCTATTACTAACAATAACAATATTTCCAGTAGTTAGAGGTCCTCGCTGATTGGGCTTCGTACTTTAATTTTAGAATAACATAGTTGATCTTATGCCTAAATGTATATTCCAGTGTTTAATTGTGTGTCCTGTTGTTCAGGACAAAAAAAAAACGAACTTCTGAGAGGAAAACCCGGAAACCTTTGTATTGAACCTGCTAACAAAAGTTCTTCACGTCCGCCCCAGATGAGATTCAAAAAACCCTTTCTGGTTGGGCTTTCCAACCAGAAAGCTTAGTTAAAATCAATTCAGTACGAGACTCATGCAATATTAGTAGTAAGTGATATTTTCTACTAACAAACTACATGATTTTAGGATGTCGTTCCATTGGCTGCGTGAGGATGATGTTATACTTTTCTCGACACAGAAAATGTTAGGACAAAAATAAAAAAGAAAAGAAAAGAAAAAGAAAAAAAGGGAAGTTTGGCGCAAAAAAAGTCAATAATCTTGCTATTCTTCACCCTACAGGGTTCGTTACCTGGAAAAGAAATTATTCTGATCAGCTAGAAAATCATTCATATTAAGAGAGAGAGAGAGGGAGAGCAGAAAGTGGGAAAGGGAGAGAGAAAGAAAAAAGAAGATAGAGATAGATAAAATGAAAGAAAGAAAGAAGAAAGAGAGAGAATGAAAGAAAAAAGAAAGAGATAGAGAATAAAAGAGAGAGAGAGAGAGCAGAAGGTGGAAAAGGGAGAGAGAAAGAAAAAAGAAGATAGAGATAGATAGAATGAAGGAAAGAAAGAAGAAAGAGAGAGAATGAAAGAAAAAAGAAAGAAATAGAGAATGAAAGAGAGAGAGAGAGAGAGAGAGAGAAGATGAGAAAGAAAGAAAAAGACATGACCTATGAGGCTTCTCAAAGATCCTTTCCAGAGTTTATTATTTGCTACACAGCATAAATCCATTTTATCGAGTTCATCCTTTGTATATATAAAACGTAGGGTTGGTGACCTGAACGATGACTGCAAATTGCGAAACCTAAGTCGCAAGACAATCTACTTTATTCGATGGCCGATATAAAAGCAATATCGAGGAACTCAATAGTGAGCTTCAACTGAAGATCAAATTAAATAATCAAAGGAAACCCAGTGGTAAATTTTGTGACTTACTCAACGCATGCATTCTTGTAAAATCATTTGTTGTTTTCCCTTTACATTGGACTGGAAACAAACAAAGAAAGCAAAATATCCTATTTCCCTCAGAAACAAAGAAGAGAAAATTCTACTAGAGACAAGCTGCAAACGAACAACAAGGACTTAAAAGCTTAAAAGAACACGAGTGAAAGAGAATCTCTTGCTTGCTGGTTAATATTCTTTCCACTGATGACAGAGCCGAACGGGTAATAAACCTGCATTGAACGTCAAGTCAGACAGATGCTGCAACAAGTCACAAAAACAAATATCTAAACAACTTTCTCGCTGTCTTAGGCTTTTTCGTTCACACTGTAGAAAACAGATATACACGCTTCTGTTATTAAGGTTTCGAAAGATTGGTTACAGACTATAGAATAGATTCAGAAACTGTTGCGTGTAACCATGGTAACCGCAGCAGCTGAGCTCAGTGGTATGACAGATATTTGCTAGCGACAGCAGTGCATTGATAGCAATGTATGAAAGCCTTGGGGCTTCTTGAAGAGTTCATTCGTATAAATAGCTAGACAGACAAGTAAAGAGTCACTGCAGACACTATTACTAGATATAAAAAGATGTTCCCTTTACCAATACATCTCGTAGCCATTTGCGTTCTGTCTCTCTCTCTCTCTCTCTCTACTCTCTAAACATTACACATGAAAACTGTCGATGACAGCAAGACATGTTCATATACTCTTGTAAGACGTCTATTGCATGCTTTAGCTAAAAGTTTTATTGAACATGGATTTATTTATTTTTTACGTTAAAGTTTTGTCGATGTTGCCGTGTTGTTGACTTAAATCTATATCTGTGTCATTATTTTTTATTATTAATATTATTTTGGAATTTTTTCTAAAACAAACTTCTTGATAGACTAGATGATTTCTGTTGGTCTATACGTTACCAAAAATAACTTGAATTATTTTAAGCCACAAGCCTTTTATGGCTTGTTTTAGAATATTTTTATTAAATTTTACTTTGATTTACTTACATACTTACTGTCATCTTCTGTCGGGGAGGGGTTAAGTCTTCAGTGTTTCCACAACAATCTCCAGGAGTCTCGTTTTCTTGCATGTCTGGTGAGCTGTCTATATGTTTGTAATCCGGAGTTGACCTTTATAGATATTATCCATTTAGTTCTTGGTCTTCCTTCTTTTTCTTTTTTCTTCTAATCTCACATACAGAATGAGCTTGGGTAGCCTTTTTGATCGCATTCTCTCGATATGCCCGTACCATTGAAGTTCTCTTCTTTTGACTTTTCCTTTAACGAGTCAGCATATTTTAGATCTTGTCTTACAGTTTCATTTATTTTATTTTCTGTCCATTTTGTTTTATTTATTTTTCTGAGACATTTCATCTCGAAAGCCTCCAGTTTTCGTATCTCTGTCTTCTTGAGTGTCCAGGTTTCTGAAGCATATAGCACAGTGGGTATTATAATTGCATTATATAATTTTATTTTTAGAGGTTTGGAGATTTTATTATTTTTCCAGATTTTTCCTAGCTTATTAAATGATGACCATGCAGTCGATATTCTATGTTTAATAGTAGGCATAATATCTAAGTGTTCTGTTATTACTGTTCCTAACTAGTTGAATTGTTTTACTTATTCAATTGTTGATCCATTCAAGGAAAAGTATATTTTTTCTTCGTTTTTTCCAATTATCAAGTTTTTGTTTTGTCTGTATTTATGGTCATGCTCTATTCTTTCGCTGTATTGTTTAGTTTGGTTATTAGGTTCGCCATCTTTTCTTTTGTGTCCGCTATTATTACAATGTCATCTGCATATTTTATGTTATTAAGATTATAACCATTTTGGTTGACCCCTTTTTCTCCTTCCAAGGTTTGGTTAACCATATCCTCTAGGTAGATGTTAAAAAGGTATGGGGAGATGGGACATCCTTGGGCTACTCCTTTACTGACGTTTATTTTATCTGTTGTTATACAGTTGAATTTAATTATTGCTTCCTTGAGGCTATAATATTTTTCTAAGAAATCTAGGGTATCTTCATCGATTTGTTTCTAGTTTGCTTTACTTCTCTTTAATTACTTTTTTATGTACCGTTTATTCAGTTTATTGTGCATAGTTGCTTTATAACAGGGGTCGGGAACCGGCGGCTCAGGAGCCGCATGCGGCTCTTGGCTGAACAAAGTGCGGCTCTTTTATATTGAATTAAAAGATACATAATTAATACAAACAATTAAATATTGTTTTTTTGATACGCCTGTTTGTGGCGCTAGATACTATGCATGTGACGTGTGTTACGCATTAAATTTTATGACACGAACAACTGACAACTACGTTACATTTGAAATACCACTAAATGTTAACCCTGCCTAAGGTAACTAGCGCCACGGCGAAAAGTTGAACTAATTGATCAGCTGTCCTGTCAAACACCACGGTTTCTAGCTACATACGGATTTTAACTGTCAAAATAAATATTCTGTTAGTTAACTTATTTATTGTGGTACTAAACTGGTGTTTAATTTAGTGTCACGTAATGTTATGCACAAATTAATTTTTATTATGTTGAATTTGTATTTTTACTTGCAGGTAAATTTGTGATAATAACCCTCCTAATATGAGTTCAAGAAAAAGGAAAATAATCGAAGAAAACAGAGGATTCAATAAAATGTGGATTGAGAAATTTGCATTTATAGAAGAAAATGGAAATCTGGAATGTTTAATTTGCCATCTACGACTTCAAAATAACAATTCAAGTAATGTCGAACGACATTTCCGAGGAAAACATTTAGACTTCAGTAAAAAATATCCTGAGAGTGATAATCGAAAAAAAAAGCTATTGAAGAATTACAAAAGAAACATTGCTTCAGGAAAGAAATTTGTCAACTTGGAGAAATCTTCGTCGAATACTACTGAAGCAACTTTTTGTTATCCCTTGAAATAGCAAAAGGGGAAAACCTTTTACCGATGGTGAATTTCTAAAAAATTGCATGGATAATATCTCTGAAATTCTATTTAAAGATATGAAAAATAAGGACAAGATACGTAAAAAAAATTAAAGATTTATCTCTTTCGGCTAGAACTGTCAAAGAACTGGTTATAACAATTTCTGAAGAAGTTTCAAATATGTAAATTATGGATATTAATTCTGCCGATTTTATATCTATTGCTGTTGATGAATCAAATGATATTTCCGATATGGCATAATGCAGCGTGATGGTTAAATATATCACATCTTCCAGTATTCGAGAACTTCTTGACCTGCTAATACTTAAAGGACACACTACAGGTCGAGATATTTCAGAAAACCTTCTAACAAGTTTGCAGAATAAAAATATGAATATTAATAATATAATATGCATTGCGACCGCTGGCGCGCCTTTTATGATTGCGAAAAATAAGGGGTTTGTTAAATTATTCTCCACTCATATTCCACATGGAGTTATTTCATTTCATTGCATTTTGCATCAAGAAGCTTTAGTTGCGAATTCTTCGGGATTATTACCACAACTAAAAAGAGTGACGGATGGTGTTGTGCCGATGATCAATTTCATCCGATTTCAGGCGTTGAATCACAGACTTTTTGACACATTTTTAGAGGAACTAGGTAGTCAACATAAAGATTTAGTGACATTTACATCTGTACGATGGTTATCAAGAGGAAAAGCATTAAAACGTTTTTTTCAGTGCTTAAAAGAAGTAACAGTTTTCTTAACCACTAAAAATTATAACGTAAATCATGTGGAACTTCTCAGTTATCCCGAATGGATGCAAAATTTTTATTTTTTTGCTTGATATGACAGAACATTTTAATTCAGCTAAATTTGAAGTTGCAAGGGAAGGGAAACACAGCTTCACAAATACTAAAGGAAGTTCTTACCTTTGAACAGAAACTAAGAGTGTATTTCGAAGATGCGTCTCAAGAAAAAATGTATATATTTTAAAAATCCAAAAAATTATAGATTGAATTTAAATCAAGAAAAAGTTGATTGCAAAATATTCGCTGAAATGATTACTGTAATTTTAGATTCATTTACAAGTAGATTTCAGGATTTTAAAAAAACATCAGGAGATGATGAAATTTATATTACGTCCGTTAAATTGCAATTTAAAATTAATAGATATCGAAGCTTTTTCCGGAATATCAATTGCAGAACTACAAATGGAGCTTCTGGAAATTCAGAATAAAAGCATCTGGGTACAAAAACTTCAGGAAATGGTAGCACAAATTGAAGAAAATGAGGAAACTATGGAAAAAATACCACAGGAAATTATGTTTAAATGTTGAATTTAAACATAATTTCTTTCCCAACTAATTATTCAAATTCCAGGCGACTTGATTTTGGGGTTTTGATTCTTTTCGGTCCAACGTACAATTGAGAACAATTTTTCTCTTCAATGAATTACATTAAAAATAAGTATAGAAACAAATTGACTGATGAAAGTATGAAAGCCGAATTAAAGTGCACGACATACAATCCAGATTTAAGTAAACTGGCTGAGAAGATGCAAAATCAAAAGTCTCTTTAGTGAATTTTAAATTATAACAATCAAATATCTGTTAAAATACATAATATTGTATTTTTGTTCGGACTAATTCTTTTTGCAATACAAATTTTGACTTTTTTGCAATATTGTACTTATTTAAATATGTTTTGTGATTAAAAACTTAATCAAACTTAATGCTGTTTTATTTACTGAACATATAAAAAATTTATATGCAAACATAAAAGTGGTATTTGATGTCTGGAAGTACTGAATTAAAAACAAATTTACCTAAGTTTGAACTAACTGCAACTTTGAGTCACCAGGAAAAATCGAATTGAAGTTGCGGCTCCCAAAAGTTTGTTTTAATTATTTTTTTTGGTGGAATGGCTCTTTGGTTCAAAAAGGTTCCCGACCCCTGCTTTATAGCATAGTTCTATTGCTATAAAGGCAATAGAACGGTCTATCTATCCTTAATACGCTTGGAAAGCCTACGTAAGTACATTGACGCTTTCAACGAATGTGGAAAGTCGACATTCCCTGTGGGTAAGTTGAAGTGAACGTTTTTTTGTTGTTAACCGTTCAACAGCTACATTGGGTCTTCCGCAAAGTTCACATTACCTGAGGCTATGATCATCGGCTTGGTTTTCTTTTATTCTAAAATTCCACCAGAATATTTTCTTTTCTTCATGTTTGGCGGTCGCTATACATTCTATAGATATTTCATATTTTAAGAAAAACAAGATACTTATAAAGACAGTTAAGATAAGTTGGATAAGATAACATCCTATCCTATCCCACTCCTTCAGCCATACGGCTGGTGGGGTAGCTATATGCTACCATACTAGGGCGATGATTATGAGCAAGGTGGTTTCCCCGTTGTCTTCCTTGCCGTATATTTTATGATTGTAGCCGTGTATGTGTTTACGGGACGACCGGTTTGCCTGTTTTGAGGGATGAAAAATCCGAGTTACTGGGAGAAAAATCCTACCACCTCCGTATGAGACCGGTCAACTCACCTCCGTATGAGACCGGTCAACTCACCTTTACTTGAAAGGTGACCAAATAAAGTTTCCTGACGTCACTGACGGAATCTAACTCAGGTCTTTCCGACAAAGGCTTTCTATACTGACTGAGCTACGGAGGCTCACTTATCAAGAGAACATACTAATCCATATTCATTTCCTATCTTTGGAATTTGATTGGATTTATTGGGTATCTCCGTAATACAGTCGGTAGCGACATCACTCTTTGGTTGTAAGCAGCTGAGTTCGCATCCCATTAGGAACATTTCTAAGGGCTTTTCCACTTCAAGCGAGTTAGCCGATCTGATAAGGAACTGCAAGGGCCTCTCTTCTCTATGAAATTCAATTGGATCCTCCTTCAAAACAGTAAAATCGACTGACACACCAATTTAAGCACATAAAAGACTATGTAGACAGTGTTAATATCCTTATAATTACCAAAATTAGTTTGATAAGAAGCCATTAGTTTGTCGCAACAATCACTGGATTTAATATTCAAAGGAAGATAGCATGAAATTATTACTGATGACTAATATATTACCATGTTATATAGACGCTTGAGCGGCGCCTATATCTTTTAAGTAGTCCACACTAAGGCAACTCGTGAATGCTGGGGAATGTATTCCCGCAAACTCTCGGGTCAACTTACGAAACTTTCATAGTTTCTGCATTCGATTTTGAAATAATGCTGGATTTAATATCCACTTTGCTTATGTAATTTTGTATCGTCGAACTGAAGCCTTTTGGCTCTTTATTTTAGTAATTACTAATGAAATAAAGTGCAAAGCATCAGAAAATATCGAATAGAAAACAAATTCATGTATGAATTTGTTTTCTATGATCGTTTATGAAAACCAAACATGAAAAATAAGTTATTGTCCTCTGTGTTCATTTACACCCAACACATTAACCTATCTCGGTTTCATCAAGATGATATGCAATTCCTTTTCTCATTTAAGGAGAGTGTTCGTAATTAATCATTCTTGAAAGCTAGCACAGGTAGATAGTTCACCAGATTATAACGACGAGAACCAATTCTCCAAACAGAATATCAATAAGGCCCTAAACCTGCGGAGAGGTTCAAGAAAATGCAGATAGGTGGAGCTGAGGTTACAGAGGACTCTCTCTCTCTCTGACGAAAGACGGATGATCCCTGAAGACTATTAGGTCGATGAACTTGGAAAAGTTACGAACTTCTGAGAGATATAAATGAATGCAGTAGGAAAACTCAAGCAAATGTCGTGTGAGATTTGCGCCTTAGCATTTGACTAACACTGGTTCGCATTCGTCAAGCCAATGCCTGCCAGTGTAATATTTTACAGTGGTCCGGCTTTTATTGGCAGTTTGTGCTAAATGTCCTTTGCCAGTATTGACAATATCTACGGGGAACAGACCACCGTCTTCGGTGATTTCGTAGTATCGTTGGCCCGCCGTGAACTGGCGCCAAGGGACTGGCAATTTGAGCTTGGGGATCTATAAATCAAACATATTTCTCAGACTAACTCACCAAACAACATGCTAGAAATTAAATTTACTTTAAAACGAACGGCTGAGGTTTCACGGGTTTCTACACAAACAGACATTTTATCATTGAACTTTTCTTCAGTAAACGTTATCTCATAGAATGTACGACAGATAGATTAGAAGACCGACAAACAATTAAAGTAAACTAAACAATTAAAATGTTTAGGTGAACAGAAACCGTGACAAAATCATGTGACTAGAAACGTCAAAATCAATACAAAAATAACGAGTCAAAAACCTTCATAAGAATCATGGAATTTGAAGATGAGGTACGATTTTTTTGAAGAATGTTAACTTGAATATAGAAAAATAGGCGCATGCGTGTGTGTGTGTGGCTTAACTGCAGCTGAGTTAGATTACAGTATTATGAAGTTCGTAAACATCACATTTTTTTCCCTTCTCTACCTTCCTTCCTTACCATAAAAATGAGGTCAAAGTAATTAATCAGTTGTTTTCTCATTTATATATAAAGCCCATTGTTTTTTCAACTGAATTTCACTGAAGTTGACGTTATTCGAGTAAGCTCGTTTTCGACTTATTTATTATTAATGACTTCCTGCATAACATGCATGTAGCATCAAGAATTCACTAGAAGTGTTCAAGTGTAGAGAAAAGAAGCCAGCTTGCATTTTTGAAGATGATTTATTTGTGGAAGGTATGGTTTAAGTAGAATTTTTCCCCGTTGTTCTCTTCTTCATCTTGTTATAGTGAAGTTGTAATAGATTTAATTTATTTACTGCGTAGTTGTTATTCGGCTCATATTACAACATTCTCGGCATTCAGCTGTGTTCATTTTAAAACGGTCGACATAACTGACCAAAGCAGTTAAACCACATTCTTCATCGTTTTTATTCAAGAGGCAAATATTGATTCGATTCACGGTGATATTTTATTCTATTAGCAATATTTCATTTAATATATTATAATTTTAACTTTTATTTCCTAGATTACTTTAATTACAGAGGGTTCATAATTTGTAGATATTTCTCAAAATAATGTGTAGCAAAAGGTTCTTTTATGAACACAACTTAGTAAAGAGTAAACTGGATTGTCAGCAAACTTAAATATCGAAACACATAAGTTGGATGTATTTCACTTTATACATTTTCAATGAAACGTTTAACATTTTTCCATGGTTGGAGAGATGATTAAGATTAAGTAAATAGCTATACTTTATTGATTAGATCCAAGACATTCATTAAAATGCATGCTGCTAGACATCCATCCAAACTCTAACTCTGACCTGTTCAACCAACTTCTCTCGCTCTTCCTCCTCTATTCCACCTGTCCTTGTTCTCTGAAACAATCCCCACTCCCATAGAATTCCATAAAGTGTACAATTTCCAATTGTTTAAAAAAAATGAATTAATAAATCGACAGGTTTGATTTATTAATTCATTGAAGTGAATGGTTCGCTTCGATGGGATTGAACACTAGACTAACCAACATGCAGTATAAACGTTACACTGACAAAGGACACTGTGGTGCTAATTGAGGTGACCGTTCCTCAATAGTTTCATCACTTTGGATAATACAGAATTAATAGAATACATTCCAAATTCTAATAAGACGAAGACACCAAGAGAAACAGCTGCACTCATGCGCAACAGACGTTATTCATAATAACCTGAAACTGTTGTGGTTTATTACATAGATCAGACAGAAGATGGCTGTTCGTGTGAGAAGCTGAACAGTCATAATACTCCATGGATTAAAACACAGGATCCAATATTCCATGTGCAACACACAAGAATTGTGCAGTGCTGTGGACAAATTTGCGAAACCGACGTAAGAATTAATAATTTAAGAGAATTGGATTATGATATGGATGCAGATATATGTGGAAAAGATAATGACTTTCAATAGTACAGAAATGTTTAGATTTAAGTCTTAGATCATTTATATACATGTTCATATTTCTAATTTTCAATTATTCTGCAGAAATTTGATTACAAACATTAAACGTTTTCAATTTTATACAAGAACTACATATATGTATAGTTTTCCTCAATCATGTACAGATGAAATAGTTTAATCAATCCTTAACGACAGTTGCGGGCATTGTGACCCAAATAAATTTGAAACCGATTAACTTTTGCAAATTACTTTTTCACTACGCTTGTCTATTTTGAAGTTAGATAACGCATGTGACGACAATGATTGTTTTCTTTCTTTTATTAGCTAGGAAATGCAAACATCGGCAAGACGGCAGTTACAAGTTTCTTACAAATGGTTGTTTGTTCCAAACGTATACAATTGAAATAATCCAGATTGCCTTTGAGGAGCTATTAAAATGTAGATAGAAGAAATTGAAATCATAATGTGGTCTTTAAATTGAATAAATAGAATGAAATGTAAGCACTTTTTTTTGGAGATTTGCAGTTTAGAAGAAATTCAAATTTTCTATGTTCTTTTATGGTGTAGAACTCCATAGATATGCATTCAATTGGAAAGTAGTGGAGTATAGCTACCTACTGATGTCCATAAAAAATGTCTAAGGGACTATCTACTTTACTTTTTTTTATTTAAAGCTATTTGAAAATTATTACATATAAAAATACTTATAAACAATCTCTAAATTGAATTTAAAATAACTGAAGATAAAAATTCAAACCCAAGAGTATCATAAATGGCAAGACTTGCACCCACCAGCAAGATTATGTTTATACAAAACTCTGTGAGAGAATATTTTGAGTAAAATACCTTACTAACATTCACTCGTTATCTGAAATAGCGGTTGGTTTTTGATTGAAGTTAGAATTACGGCCAAAACAATTAGGGATGGGCCAATATGTTATGTTTTATTAACTATGTGTGTTCTTGAAACTAATCTGTCTCTTTTGTGGGATGATAAAACAGAACTTCCCAGAAATATAAAAAAATAAAAACTTATACCCCCAGTACGAGACCTGATAACTCACTTTCAGTTGAAATTAAGGTTCCTCATGTCTTAGATGGCATTCATTAAATGGTCAACAGGAAGCTATCCACCAACTGCAAAAATATTTTAAAAAGGTAAGAAAAAAGATTGTAGGATCCCAATTCAAACTTGAAAAAATGGCGTGAAGCAGATTGGAAGTAATTAATTAGCGCATGATGATACAGCGGTCGTGAGTCCATATGGATAGTACGGCACCATCTTCTGAAATCAACATGAAGCTGTTGGTTATAATGTATTTTTTGTCTGTTAATTGCATGTGTTTTCTTGGCTGGTTTGCCTGTTTGAAGGAAGAAAAACCCGAGTTTCCGGGAGAAAGAGCCCTCTATCTCTGTATGAGACCATCTAACTCACCTTTAGTCGAAAGTGACCTCACGACATGAACGGGAATCGAACTCAGGTCTTTCGGACTAAAGGGCTTCATCTATACCGACTGAGCTATGAAGGTTCTAGCAGATGAGAAGATTGAAAGCGACAGAATTCATGGTGATGATCACTGATAATTACATTGTTCGTCGCAATTTGTTTAGATAGTTGTGTTCCTTTCCTATAAGCCGGCAAATACCTGCGACAAAACTATAGTCCGGAATTTAAATTGCTCGATTACGCTTCTTATATTATATATTGCAGTGGACTTCATTCTTTATTTTCATATACAGTAATAAAAATATAAATTTAGTTACTAGATGTTGAAATCATTTCTAATTAGTTACGTGGGGAAAAAAAGGTAGTTTTTAGATAATGCTATTCTAGAACACTCTGATATAGAAGTAATCAAAAGTTACTCTTGCTAAGGACATTATAATCAGTAAGGTATCCTTAAAAAGATTACTAAAATGCACGATTTGCCTTACGTCACAAACACTGTTAATTCTCACAAATTCCTGTGTGATTATTCTTATGCATTTTTTTTAAAAACAAACCCGGGCACAATGCTATGGAGAACAAGTATGATACTTTTCAAGATAATATTCGGTCTCTAGAATAAACGATAAAGAATATGTAGGCTCTATAATAACTAAAGATAATAAGATCCAAACAGAAATAAAGATGAGAATCCAAGCAGGTAATAAATCATATTTCTCACCTCAGCACCTGATCGCATCTAAAAATCTGTCATATGAATCTACAATAAATACCTACAGAATGTTAATTAGACCAGTCGTATTATATGGTGCAGAGACATGGAATATAACGAAAGCTGATGAAGATCAATTACAACGCTTCGAAAGCAAAATCTTAACAAAAAATATTTGGTCCGGTTAAAGATCCTGTGACAAATGAATGGAGAAGGCGAACGAATAAAGAACTCTATGAACTTTATAAGAAGCCACTAATAATAAATGAAATCAGAGCTAGTCGCATGAAATGGTTAGGTCGCCTGGGAAGAATGGAAGATAACAGGCTAGTGAGGAGAACTTTTTTACATCACCCAAATGGAAGACGTCTTAGAAGAAGATCCCACAGATGATCGATGGATAACATTTAAATGGACATAAAAGAGCTGAAGCTGCGAAACTGGAAGGAGTTCGCTAAGGATAGAAAAAAAATGGAGAACTGTGGTGCTTGCAGATAAGAACCTTAATGGTGTTCGTAAAGCTTAAGAAGGAGAAGAAGAAATGCAGTCTTGAAACACTTTAAATCTATTCTTTTCAAGCTTCCAACAAGGAATGATCTCACACCAGACTATGAAAACCATCTACCATCTAAAAGATATACACGACATCCATGGTATAGTAGACATCTAACTCCTAACCATTAGATTAGTTATGAACCAACCAATCTTTCAAAAGAACCAAAGTTCTCTAAGCCCAGATTTCATCTATCTGTTTTTCATTACTACCCGAAAAAAGCGGACCAATATTAATAAATAAATGAGCAACAATATAACTTAAGTTTGCTGTCTGGCTTTTATGTTTGCTGGATGTCATACCAGTGAGACGTAATGTTGTTTGCATAACCCTCGAGCTGCTTCAGTTCTAGGCGCTTCAGATTTCAGATTATTTCTATCATTCCCTAAATCATTGGGTTCCTGATTATCAAATAGCTAAGTCAGGTTACACTTTTCTGACGTTCCATTTGTCTTCGACTGCCTTATGAAGGTATGCAACCCAAAGAAGTGCATTATCTCATATATATACTTTGTCTTGAGGAAGGAATTTTATATTCCCAGTAAAGAACTGCCGAATTCTAATATCCTAAATGTGCTTTATCATCAAAATTATTTCTGACAGAATTCGCAGAGAATTAATTAACAAGCAAGAAAAGTTTCCACATTTCTTAAAAGAACTGAGCGATGGACTGAGTCCTTGACTCTTTATCCCGTCATCTGAATGAAGAGAATCTGTGTGGATGGAGTGTTATTGAGCTAAAAGCTCTACTCATGGCTGGGTAGCGGCAATAGCCGAGCCTCAGTTAAAACTTCATTGGCTACAATGATGGCAATGCTACAGCCTTGCCATCCGCTACCCTGGAAGTCCTAAAAAGGACTCTATCTCTCTCATTTATCTCTCTCATTTACCAAACGTTTCCATAGGAAGGACGCAGGACATATATGGCGCAGAGGGTGAAGCTTGACGCTTTTCATATTCCCTGTTGTCTGTTTCGGGAGCAGTGATGGGAGAGATTTGTGAGCTATTTTAGCTCGCCCTGAGTGGGCAGAAGTGGTTATTCGTCGTTGGGTGTTAGGATGGCTTTCGGTCTTTTATGTTTCCAGTAGTCATTACCGTCATAGTTTCCGGCTTGTTGTATCAGTTGGTTTGGATGGATAGATGTCTTCATAAAGAATTTTTCTGCTAGGGAGCGTAGTAGTGGAGAGATGTAAGGGATATTTATGTCCCGGTGGATCTGGGCGTTCCTGATGAACCGCGGGGCGTCCAGAATCATTCGCAGGCATTTGTTCTGTAGTCTTTGTAGCTTGAGGATGTTTGTCTTGGAGCTATGGCTCCAGGCTGGGGAGGCGTATATGACTGTGGGACGGATCACTGTCTTGTACAGTAGTATTTTATTTCTTGAGCTTAGTTTGCTGTGTCTGTTGATCAAGGGGTATAGCTGGGCGATAACTTTTGAAGCTTTGATGCATATGCTCTTGATGTGGCTGTTGAAGCATAATCGCTTATCGAGAAGTATTCCTAGGTATTTTGCTTCAATTTTCCAGGGAATTTTAGAGTTGAACAGGATGATGTCTCCTTTGGGGGATGTTCGTCTTCTTGTGAAGAGTATTGTTGTACTTTTCTGGGGGTTTAATTGTAGTCGCCAGTCTTTAAACCATTTTTCTAGATTCAGGATAGTGTCTTGTAGTTTTTTGGTGACGAGAAGTGGTTGACGAGATCTGACTAGAATAGCCGTGTCATCAGCATAAAGGGCGATGGTGGATGTGAGAGGATTTTGAGGGATGTCTGCCATATAGATGTTGAACAGGGTCGGGGCTAGCAGTGATCCTTGAGGAACTCCAGCGAGGATTTTCCGTTGGGTTGAGACTGTTGCATTGATTTTGACTTCCATCCTCCTGTTGGAGAGGTATGATTTGATCAGGTGTATCATGTTTAGTGGAAGGTTAGCGATGATAAGTTTGTAGAGGAGGCCTTGGTGCCAGATCTTATCTAAGACCTTTGAGATGTCTAGGAAGACAGCTCCAGTGTGTTGATTCCAATTGAATCCTGTGGTGATGTATTCTACCAGTCTATGGATTTGATGGGTGGTGCTGTGATTTTGACGGATGCCGGATTGTTCTTCTGGAATGATATTTAATTGGTTGACATGATCTTGGAGTCTGATGAGGGTGATTTTCTCAGCTATTTTCCCTAAATTGGATAGCAGGCTGATGGGACGGTAATTTTCAGGTAGGAGTGGGCCTTTGCCTGGTTTGTGAATTGGGATGATGTCAGCATTTTTCCATGATTTGGGGAAGTGCTGCCATTTGAGGATGGAGTTTATGATGTTTGCCAGATGTGCTATGGCTTTGCGTGGTAGTGCCTTGATGACTTGGTTAGTGATGCCATCCGGACCTGGGGCTTTTTTGATCTTGAGATGGTTGATGATGCCGATTATTTCGGTAGGTGAGGTAGGCATTATAGGACTTGGATTGACATCGGGACGATTTACTGTGAACCTGACTTTACGATGGATCTTGTATACGCGGCTGATGTTTAGGTTATCATATGCAGGACTGCATTGTTTCTCTAGGTTTCTTGCTATGGCTTCGGCTTTGTCAGCATCTGTATGCAAGGTGCTGTTCTGCTTGCAGAGGGGGGAGGGGATTTGCGCTTGATCCTGAGGTTGTTTAGGAATTTCCATATAGAATGATCTGCTGTGAAGATGGAGGTGAGCTTGTTGTCCCATTGTTGGTTCCTGTGGTTCTGAAGAGCTTCTCGGACAGATTTGTTTAATCTGTTGAGGGCTGTTTTGTCCTGGGGAGCACGAGTGTTGTGATATCTTTTTCTTTGTCTGTTTTTTTCCCTTATTAACTCCATGATTTCTTTCGGGAGACGATTTTGTTTGTGGGTAATCGTGGATACTGTGGCTGCTGTTATGGCTTTATTGATTTGATTGGTGAGGTTCTTTATTGCCGTGTCTATTTCTTCCTTGGCTTTTATATGGGGAACCGGACCAATGTGTTCTGGTACCACTTTCTTGAGTTTTACCCAGACGATGGAGGTTTAGGGGGAAGGTGACTGATCTTTGTTCCCTAAGTGAAGTAGGATTGGGTTGTGGTCTGATGATAATTCGTTCAGTGCTTGAATGCTGTGCTGGTATTTGATGTTGTGTAGAATGGCGATGTCTAGGATGTCGGCTGTGCCAGTTGGGCTGTGGTGGGTTGGTTCACTGGGTCCTGTTACGACAGCGTTGTTTAATCCTGTGTAGCTGAAGAGGATACGGACATTTTTATTTGTGGTTCTGCTGTTCCAGAAGGGATGTTTGGAGTTTAAGTCCCCAGCGACGATGATGGATTCATTTGTACCTAGTACAGCATCCAAGTCAGAAAATAGCAGGGTCTTAGTAGGGGAGTTGTAGGCGGTTTAAGTCTTCCAGTTGAATTTGTGTGGACTTCAACACCGGTGAGTTCTAGGTTGGAGGTTGGGGGGGGGTGAGTATTCCATTGTGCCTGATGCAGTTCCTGATAAATATGGCTGTACCACCACCTCTGTAGTCCAGTCGGTTGTTTCTGTATAGTGTGTAGCCTCTCAGTTTTGGATTGTCTGCAGGTCTTAAATGAGTTTCATTAATTAGGATGACGTCAGGGTTGTATCTGTGAGAGAATTCTTGAAGTTCCAGAGTCTTGTTTTTTAGGCCATTGGCGTTCCAAGCGGCGATCTGTAGTGAGTCTGGCATTAATCTAGTTTTATTCATTAACAAGCATTGATATTTGGTTTGAGTTTCTTTTAGAAATCTTTTTGTGGAGTTTGGTGAAGGGTTTGACTTACTGAAGTCTTGAAGCATGTTTGCCAATGAGGCTGTGATGACTGTTGTCATGTTTGGAAGAATTTGGTCCTGCTGGATATATTTGGATGAGAGGGCTACTTTGGCGTATGTCCTGCTTCGACGGTGGCTTTCCAGACTGTTAGTATTTTCCACTTGTGAGAGCTGGTATTTTGTTGTCTTTTGTTGCGTGTCAGGCAACTGTGTAGCAGTCAACTCAGGTGCCTGTGGGCAGGGTTCAAAGATCTGTTTCCTTTTGTTGTCTGTTTTATTCTTAGGGTAGTGACTGCGGCCTCTGTAGTTTGCCGGGTGGGGCCCCCGCAGTTCGCGCATTTGGCTGGTGAGGTCCTGGGTTTTGAGCAGGTTGCTGTGGGGTGATTTTGCCCACATTTGAGGCATTTGTAGTCTGCTCTGCAGAGTTTCTGTGCGTGTCCGTACTTCTGACATCTGTAGCACTGGCCTGACGAGGCTCTTTTTCTTAGTGGTGCTGTTGTGATTTTCAGGCCACAGATCGTTGTTAAGTTGTATATGTTCTTGTGTGTGTTAGGTATCTCAACGAGTATTAGGGGTATTGGACTCTTTTCAGCCCGTAGCATTCTGCTAACTTTGACAGGTGGGAGATCGTGGAGGCAGAGGTCTTCAGTAATTTCATCTGTGCAGATGTTTTCTGTTACTCCCCTGAGTACAACTTTTAGGTTTTTCTCCGACTTCAGTGAGTAAGTATGATATTTAATATTTGACTCGTCCATGGTTTTTGTGAGGAGTCTGTAGTCGCTTACTGTGGTAGGCTGGATTTTAACTCCGTCTTGTAGGTTTTTTGCCCAAGAATAGGCAATTTGGTGGTTTTGCATAATAGGCTTAAGGGTCGTCCAACGTTCTTTTTCCCGTAGAACAATTGGGGGAACTTTTTCGTTGTTGGGCGTGGGGAGGTCAGTGTTGGGGCATCTTCTTCCATCCCCTCGTTTATCTGAGTCTCCGCTGTTTTACGTTTTTTCCGTGCATGGGTTTCTGTATCATGTTTTGGAGTGGGAGCGGAGATTATCAGGTTCATCTTCCCTTCTTCCCCTGATGTTGAGTTGTCCCCTTCTGTGGAGTCGTCTGTCGCTGAATGTAGGTTTAGAAACCCTGGCCACTCTACCTCAAATTTCTTCAACAGTTTTTTGAGGAGGTCGAGGGCTAGCTTCTTATCCAACGATTGGATAAAGTCATCGGGACTTAAACTGGTCATGTTTGAAATATTCAAATATATGCTTATATGCTTACCTGAGCTGGAACTCAAGGATTTCCGTATAGCGTATAAACACAAAATATAACACACTAAAGGACTATCGCTAGATCGCAATCACTAATTAACAACACAATCATCAGCTACTTGATTACCTTCGCTTTCCGCTTATATCAAAAATCTGACAACTATTTAAATCACTGATCACATATACAGGGTGTTCGGGATAAATTTGACAGTTTCGTAAGGAAAAAGAAAATCTTCTTTGTATCTATTAAATTTAATGAATTGACAAAAAAACATTACAGGCAGAGTTAATTACAATACTATCAACAAGATTTACTCAAAATAACCACCATTAGCATCGATCACAGCTTCAATTCTGCTTCGGAACCTCGAACAAGCTGATGCTACAGTCTCCCTGGGAAGGGCCGCAAAAACTGTTTTAATTTTATCCATTAACTGGGCTTTTGTATTACTGGAAGTGCGATTGGTGTCTTTTACAACTGCGCCCCATACAAAATAATCCATGGGGTTAAGGTCTGGGGAGTTTGGAGGCCAAACATTTGGACTGGTGAAGTCGTAGAAATTTTCAGACAACCATTTTTGACTTTTCCCAGAGGTGTGGCAAGGGGCCGAATCCTGCTGCCATACATACGGCCTACCATTGGCTACCCTTGTTATCCAGGGCTTGACTACAGTTAGCAACTCCACGAACAAAGCCCGAATTCCAATGCCAGGGTTCTTCAACACCTGTTCCTGCAGATTTGCGAGGAATTCTGCTGTACGAACGCAATCAGATCGTCTGCTAGGGATCTTTCTTCTTGCTACATCCTCGTAGTCACCATTGCAAGTCTCTAGTTCATGCCTGATTGTTTTTACTGTATTCAGGGAGCATTGGGCAGCAGTCGTAATATCCTTATTTTGATGGCGGGCACGAATCATCATGATACAAGTTATTCTCTTCCATGATTCAGGTGGGTTCCAGCTATCCATCCTTTCTGACATCTTGTATATGAATGAAGAAGGGTCCAAACTTTTAAATGAAGAGAAGTGTGTGTTAATACATGTAACTTACGGAAAAATATAATTAATTATAAATATGTCAAATTTATCCCGAACACCCTGTATAAACACTTGGCAACCACCATTACGCACCAGCGCCCTCGAATTAATAATCAAACGTTTCCATAACATTAACATTAACATTTCTAGCTAGATGGGTGAAGCAAAATTGCTTTTCATATTCCCCTTTGTCTTGTAATGGTAGGACTTTAAATGGAGTGTTTGTGAGCTTTATGCTCGCCCATTGAGGGCAGTGAAGTTAGTTGTGTTCAGCTGAACTTAAGATAGACTTTGGTCTTTTATATTTGTTGATTTCTTCTTCACTATTTTCCGAGGCTTCCTTGATTAACGGGTTTGGGTGGTTACTTGTCTTGGTAAAGAACTTCTCAGCTAGATTTTTGAGAAGGGAAGAGATATAAGGGATATTAACTTCTCTATGGATCTGGGTGTTTCTTATGTACCAGGGGGCATCCAGAATCATCCTCAGGCTCTTATTCTGTAATCTCTGAAGTTTTAGAATGTTTGAATTTGCGGTGTGGCTCCAAGCTGGGGATGCGTAAGTGATAACCGGTCTAATTACCATCTTGTAGATTGTTAATTTTGTTTGCATATCCAGTTTACTTTTTCTGTTGATCATAGGGAAGAGCTGTGCTAAGACGTTGGATGTCTTAGAGGTAATGTAACTAATATGTTTGCTGAATAGGAGTTTACTATCAAGAATCACTCCAAGATATTTAACTTCAGTCTGCCATGGAATCTTTACTCCCAATAAATAAATATCCTCCATGGAGTGAATTTTCTTTCTAGTGAACAGTATGGCTGAGCTTTTCTGGGGGTTAACTTGGATCCTCCAGTCTGCCATCCACTTTTCTAAGGTGTGTATGCTATTTTGTAATCTTTTAGTTGCCAGTTTTGGGCTCAGTGATCTTGCCATCAGTGCAGTATCATCTGCATATAATGCAGTGAATGTTGTTCTTGGGTTCAGAGGGATGTCTGCTACATATATTGAAAACAGTAGAGGTGCCAGAAGTGATCCTTGAGGTACGCCTGCCGAGATCCTGAGTCTGGTCGAAACCGTTTCGCCTACCCTGACCTGCATGTATCTGTCTTTCAGGTAAGAATGTATTACCTTTATTAGCCTGACTGGAAAATTAAATTTTATCAGTTTGTAGAGAAGACCTTGATGCCATACTTTATCAAACGCCTTCTCTGCGTCGATGAAGATGGCAACTGTATTGAGTTTCCAGTTGAAACCTTTAGTAATGATTTCTACCAGCCGGTGCACTTGTTGGGATGTACTATGGGCCCTACGGAAGCCGAACTGTTCATTAGGCAAAATTCCTAACTTATCTGTTTCTGCTTGGAATCTTGAGAGGATCACTTTCTCTGTTATCTTTCCGAGACAGGATAATAGGCTTATGGGTCTGTAGCTTTCAGGTAGGTGAGCATTTTTTCCTGGCTTCTTCAGTGGCATGATTGTGGCTGTTTTCCATGTAGAAGGGACGTTTCCATAAAATTGGTGTCATGATTTATATATTAAATTGATTGAATATTCAAGCCTGTGTAGCTCAGTGGATGTGGCGTTTGCACACCATCGCGCTAGGCCGCACGAAGGAAGTCTTGGTTTCGAGTCTAGTCGACGACTAGAGGAAATTTTTCTAAGCCTTTTTTCGACCGGTTCCCGAGTTAGTCGATCTCTGGCACGGGCAAGCAGGTTTTTCCTCCCGGAAACTCGGGTTTTTCGTCCTGTAAATTCAAGAAAATCGACCGTAGAACCCACATTATTTCAGTCATTAAATATATTGTGTTAGGGTTAGAGACCACGAGATGGCGGCACATTTGAGCCGTCTCTCTTCACTGCGTACCGCTTAATTAGTGATAGCCTTGGGCCATCTGTCTCTGATTGGGTACCAGTGGAGATTGAACTGCCCACTCAGTCTCCAAAAGTTAGATAGGGCTAAATGGCCTCGCCTACTCCCGTATATACGGGAATAAAAAGGCGTTAGCTGATTTTTTTTTTTTTTTTTTTTTTTTTGAATATTTAAAGTGGTGTATAAATATATAGCACGCCATTTATTTAATAAGAACTAAATTATATAAGTATAAATACTAATTTAGTGTATAGTATTCTTCTGTATATACATTACATAAAACATTAAACGAAAATTTCATACACCTGTTATGAAATATTTTCATAATTAAGACGAATACATATTAAGCTTTTATTGAAAAAAAAAAGTTACTCGTTTTTTTCTTTTCTTTTTTTGTATGGCCTTCTTCAAACGTATCGGATTTATGTGCACATTTCGACAGAGAATGAATCGTTCCTTTAGCGACATAAATTCTCGAATTCAACGTCGTCTCTCAGTGACATTTGGGTGACACGATCATAGACGCCAACACACGTCAAAAGAGCTTTGCGGTTCTGTTAGACAAGACGCTATGGTTGGAGGCGAGCGATGAAACGGAAAGTTTTCACTGTAGCAAGTACTTTAAGTGAATACAGCACCTGCCGAAGTTCTTCGTAAAGTCTGACAGCCAACTGTTACTGTGTGCAGACGCCATTGAAAGACTGTACCAAGGTAACATGACACGTAACTGCTTTAATACTTGGGCTGATTTATAGCCGTGTACAAAAGAGGTCGCTTGTGGCTTAAAGGCGACGTTGCTAGGAAATAGCGGGCAGTAAGATAGGAATTGTGACTCGTGCACCTTTATTGTAAAAGCAATCAAAATATTATAGCGTAAACAAATAAAGTTGGTTTATTTGCTTCTTATCTCATTTTCTCTGTTTTCTACTTTTATTTTTATATATTTTACTTATTTTTTTTTAGAATCACGTATGAATATTTGATATGATTCATGTTATATTCAATGAAACAAATTCCGTCACGTATTTTATTTTCTTTTGTTTTATTTAGTGTGCGCGTTTATCTAAGACCTCTGTAGTAACCTCAACCTGCACCAATGGAAACACACTCAACTCGAGTACTTTTCGGAGACTTAATTTGATTGCTTAACAAGCGAGAAAACAAAGCTATTAGCTGTTTCCTCACTAGAGAGCAAACGCTAGTTGGCCAATTGGCTCAGAAAGAAAGAAGATCGGATAAGAAATAGGAAGCTTGCTACTGGCAACTTTGCAATTCTTATATTATTTGTTTCTTAACCTATTCTACGGAATGAAATTAAAGTCCATACCTCGACTGATATCCCGAAAAGATAATATAGAAACATGTTTATGTATGATTAGTTATATCAAACTACAAGTGTACAGTTTCACTCTTTGCGACTGTAGCGCCCCTAGTGTCAATTTTCAATAAGTTTCCAACTTATTCTATGTCGATCAATGGTGCTATATAAGACAGAAAAATTGCTCGAAGATGTAGTGCATGATTAATTTATTAAGAAAGAAGATCATTCGGCTAGATGGACACATATTACACGTTTCAAACAAAAATAACCTGAACAAGTAGCAAGTCATAGTCTCCTCTTCTGCTTGATAGAGCATCCATCAGTCGCTGTTAAAAAAAAAGTTCGAATCCCGTTTAAGATTCAAAGCATTTTATAAGGCTTTTCAAGTCAAGGTGAATCAGCTGGTCGCATAGAAAGATGACAGGATCTTTTTCTTCCGTAAGTTCAGGTTTTTCATTCCACAAAACAGGCAAACTAGCTAAAAGAACACACGCAATTAACAGACTATAAATACTCTACATAAAACCTTGCGATCACGTTATGAAACTGGATAACTCATCTTCAACTGAAAAATCCCTACTAAAGATTCTTTGCGTCCTGGAAGAGATTTGAACATTTTTTTTACCAAACAGTGGCATCAATTCCAATTTAACCACTGTTTGCTAAAAAAAAAAATTTTTATTATTATTATTGTTCATTCACAATGAACTCTGAAGATCACGTCGCACAGCTGTTAAACCGGCTCGTTTTCCACTTAAACAAAAATTATTTCTGAGGTCCGCATACCTTTATTAGTAATCATAAACCAATAACAATCGAAACACAGCTATTATTACAAATATTATTATTTGTGATAACTAACATAGCCTATTGCAAAAATAAGTAAAGATACGTTTAATTAACTGGCTTTGCCGATTGTATTCAAATTGGGTATTTGAAATATTTACTAAGCGTTATTCAGCCAGCTCAAATTTAGTTTCAGTCGGACCATTTTAACGACAAAATTTGTCAGCATAGGTACTCCTAAATGATGCAGAGTAATTTACTCTTATTTGATGGAATTTAATGAAATTTTGTATTTAAATCTGTGCTAAAATTTGTCATTATCTTAGTTTCGGTTTGAATGGACTCCTTTAGTGAGAAAATTTAAAAAAAAAAACAACCTCGAAGCAACGCAAGATTATATATATTAGAAATCGTTGGATCGTAGTTTCTGCTCAATCACGTTTTATCGTCTTACAATTCTCTCTCGTTAGTATTTAACTATTTGTAGGCTGATATATCATCCGATCATGAAGAAAATTTATATTATACTGCGCCACTCCAAGTTCTGAATTGCATGAGCAACTTAGATAAATCAACCTTCAACTGTACCAGGTTATCATAAGCTGATTTTAGGCCGAGGTCTATATTTTTACTACGGGGTTCCCGCTGAGATTCGAATTATTTTAATGAGTGGTGCAATGACACAATCAGGCAGATACAAGATTCAATTCAAACAAAATTATTTAATGCAGTGTCACATAAATTACATCATAACACAGTATTCCAACAGGAACATTATAATTATCTAATATAAAGCTCTCATTAAGATTCTAGTATACCACTCAGCTGAGCTTAAACTTTGTAATTAGAGATTAAATTTAACAGATCTTTTCCTTCTTGTTACAAAGGACTTCTATCATAACTTTACTCTGATCAAGGTTACATTTCAAAACATTTTAAATATCAAATCAGTTCAAGATATTCAGAAAGAATACAACTCGTGAACCATCAGACATTCATTTGTAATTCTCTAAGCTCAATCAATTTAGTTCTTGTAAGTTCGAGATTCCTAAATTACATCAAATAGGCTTCTCAATGTTCTCGTTCAGTCAATGTACACTTAATTCAATAATATAGCATTTGTCACTTGAAGAGGGAAAAGTCTTAGCACATCACACATCAAATCTTGACTCGCTGAATACAGCAACTAGGAATAAATTACTTTCTGCGGAATTAATTTTCGGTACTTCTCACTAAGTATAGTAAGGTAATCTTACCAGAATATAGCTTTATCACATCATAAGGAGAAAGAACAATAATTTTAAAGTCCTTGCAGACTTTTACTTTGTAGTAACACAAACTTAAAAGAATTTTCCATTTCCGCGACTGATTTATAGACTCGGGAGAATATAATCTTTATGCACTTATTTTAAATTATCTACCTATTTCTTCTTTTTCTTATACATATTATCCTATTTCCTGTACTATTCCACTGCTAAGCGTTAGGAAGTTTTGGTATAAATTCAACTCAGAAAAAGGTAAGTTAAAATATTAAGCGAATCCCGGTTCTTTCAATTCCGTTTTCGGCACGTCAAAATTCTCCTCCAGTCTTCATTCTCTATACTCTCCCGTTCTCTATACTCCCTCACTCGTTTTTTTTTAACTTCTGTTTTCGTATCCACTCCTTCCTTTTTCCCGCCAGTAACTGGTTCTCACCGGTTAGGCTCACATCAAACTTGTTTTTCCCTTGGTATATATAGTTCGCCCACCGATTAGAGATCCCTCGACAGTTTTGCGCATGTCACAAAAAGGAGAATCCATTCCGATAATAGGGAAATCAATCCGTCTTCTGGGATGAGTTTGTTTATTATTACAGGTCGGAAAATTTAGCTTTTCTTTTACGAACATTGTAGTTTTTAAAGTGTAACTATTTTGCTTGTATAACAGTTGGAAAAATGTACGTAGAGTGTTAACAAAATTAAAAAAGGTATAGCATAAAACAAAAATTTAACTAAGTTTATTTTTAAGAAAGTTTTCTATAAAATAAAAATAATTATACTGAAAAACAGAATTTTTTTCAAATGAACTTAGATATTCTAAACTTACAGTTGAGAGAACTGAGACACTTTAATGTCCTAAACCGATTAATTATTATGACTTGTTGAGACTCTTTTAACAAACCCATGCAAAAAAAAACTGTTGGAAAAAAATACCATTATCAAATCCTTTTAATCTTCATAGTCATCTGAATCGGTGTCCGAATCGCCATCACTTTCACTTAAACTGATCACCAAAGGTTAGCATAATTCTTCGATAATTCCGTCTCTGTCCCAATACGTATTTTCCAATGAGGTGACATGAGAGCAATATTTTCCCCAGTTTTGAACTGTAATACTTTCATTCGCCTGTTCTGAAAGCTTAAAAAGTTTCGACATGTCAATATCTCCAGTTACGTTGCGATGGCGAATGAAACTTTTCACTTCTGCCTAAACATACTCAATAGCATTAATATCGCAATGATATGGCGGTGGCCTCAAAGCTAGAAATCCATGCTCTTTGAGCATCGTGTAGAATTTAAATAGTTTACTTGTGGGCAAGTTTCTTTTGACCAAATTAAGCAATTCAATTTTTCGCATATCTGGGGAATGAGAAATGTTATTTGCAGAGAGCCACTCCATAAGAACTTGCTTCTTATTAGACCAATTTGGAACTTTGTTTAATGACATGAAGAGTTATCAATTATAACAACAGCATTTTTAGGAAGGTTTGGAATCAGTTTTCCTTCTGCCCACTTTTCGAAGATCGTAGAATTCATTCACCCATTTCCAGTAGTTGAATTGGCTTTGTAGAGTAGGTTCGAATTCGGTAAAAAACCCATTTCTCCACCGGCACACAAAATTATTATGCGCCGCAAGGCATTTCCGGTTTGTAGCACTCCACATTCTTCTTTAGACTGCCAACATTTTCCATAAGTTAAATTACTATCAATTCAAGATTCATCTAGATACACAATCGGTCTTTTCTCCTCCCTGAAACGTCTTATTGCTCTCAAATACTGCGTTCTAGATAAAAGAATGTCACTTCGCTCCATGATAAGTTTCCTTTTATTCTGGGACTTTTTAAAACAAAATCCGATTTCATGAAGTATTTTCCTTAAAGTTTCTCTTTTCCAAGGAAAATTAATTTTTTCTTTAAGCACAGGAATCAATTTCGAAACAGTTGGCACTCTTTTCTCGACCACATAAAATTCGCGAATAGTTCTTCATATAACGTCAAAATCATTCAAAGCTACGGTTTCGATGGTTTTTCTTTCTCAGGCGCTTTTTTTTTTTTTAGGAGATTTAAATTTTGGCTTACCTCCACCTTTTGATTCCCTACGAATTCTTTTAACAGTCGACCCCGATACGCCCGCAATTGCAATTGCACGTCAGAAGGAGACGGCCTTCTGACGATTCTTTTTCGTAGAATGTCAGCACATTATTCAATATGCTTTTGCAAGAGCTACTGAAACGTTTAACAACAGAACTTGTTGACTGTACTGGATCCATCATACAAATTAATAATAATATTAATATTAATATTATTAATATTATTATTAATGCAAAAAAGCGACAACAAAAATCAAGCTACTACTAGTACAATGACAGACAAGAAAGCACGTGATTTCGCATGTACAATTCGTACATCCTTCATTTCTTTCTTCCCTTTAGCATGAATCGACTATTCTTGGCAAAATGCCAAGGAGAGACCTACAAACGGTGGGCATATCATAATAGTTCACGCTCCAACACGGCTAGGAGAAATTTTCTTGTTTTCTCACAACAACCAACCAAATGATACCACAAAGAATCTTTTGGATATATTAAAATTACATACATTACAGTTTCTCATATTATTATTAATAAAGGAATAAAGCAAATAAAATAAATGACACTTTAATATAGAGCCTTTTCATGTATATAATATATTTTAAAATTACATAAATAAAATTAACTAACAAAACACAAAAGGAATTACATGAATAATATTTTATAAGCAAGAAGATATAAGCAATGAAGTATTATTATTTATAAATATCTTCATTCACAATTTAACAAAATGACACCTATCTACAGTAGTAAGGACGTATAGATTCCATTTCTTAATAATTCGATCGTTTTATGATTTTAGAATTTCTTTTACTGCTGTCTTCTTTATTTACAATGAAAATTCATGCACTCGCAGTAAAATAGCTACGTCTCACTTGCTTTGATCAGTTTAAAGTTATTGCAAAACTATAAATGTTCTCATGAATATGTAGTATATTCCAATAACATTTTTAGGACAATGATGTATGGGAACGTAGCGGAGTCCTTTAGGACTCCGCTACATTACATACAGTATACAGTTTTATCCATCTCACGCTATGTAATTTCCTGGATAGCAATCGATTTTTAAAAAATGAACACATCAAAATGTACAGTTTGTTTATTTAAATTACATGTCTTCCTAAATAGAATAATAGCATAAGCTATAAAGCATAAAAATGTTTTTAAATTATTCGGAAATAAAAAGAATACAAATTTTTTAAGAAAATTTTGGAAACACACCTTTTAATTTAATGTAAAATTATTTTACATTAAATAATTACAGTAGAATGACCCGTCCAATAAAAAGGAAGAAAGTCCTTTTTAGGACTTCCAGGGTAACAAATGGCAATGCTGTAACCAATGAAGTTTTAACTGAGGCTCGGCTATTGCCGTTACCCAGCCATGACTAGAGCTTTTTAGCTCAATAACACTCAATCCACACAGATCTTCTTCATTCAGATGACGGGATAAAGAGTCAAGGACTCAGTCCATCGCCCAGTTCTTATAAGAACTATAAGAACCCGTCCAATAAGCCTGCTTTCCAACCTGGGAAAGATTGCTGAAAAAATTATCCTTTCAAGACTACAAGAAAAATCAGACCAAATAGGAATAATTCCAAACGAACAATTCGGCTTCCACCGTATGCACAGCACAGTGCAACAAATACACCGACTAGTGGAGCATATCACTCAAGGATACAACTGGAACCTTCACACAGCTGCAGATTTTCTGGATATTGCCAAGGCCTTTGATAAGGTATGGCATCAAGGATTGCTCTATAAACTCATTCAGGTCAACATTCCAACAAACCTTACCCGTCTAATAAAATCATACCTCACTGACAGATCCATGCAGATAAAAATAAATGGCACCATCTCAACTAGGCTCAAAATCCTGGCAGGAGTACCACAGGGATCTCTTTTGGCTCCTTTACTTTTCACAATCTACGTGGCTGACATTCCACAGAACCTGAGGACTACCATCACAGTCCTATATGCTGACGACACAGCCATAATGACAAGATCTCTCGGCCCACACCTGGCGATCAGTCGTCTCCAGGATACTATCACAAAGCTAGAGAAATGGTTCTCCGACTGGAGGATACAAGTAAACCCCGTCCAAAGCTCAGCTATACTGTTCACCAGACGCAAAGCCTTCATCCAAGATGATATTGAACTTCTCGGAAAAAAGATACCATGGCAGACAGAAGCCAAATACCTTGGAGTACAGCTAGACAAAAAGCTAAATTTCAACAGCCATATCAAGCTCATAGGCACACAAAGACATCCAAAACCACAGCCCAACTCTATCCCCTGATCAATCGCAATAGCAAATTGGATAAACGCAACAAGCTGTTATTATATAAGATGGTAATTCGACCAGTAATCACATATGCATCCCCGGCATGGAGTCACACATCTAAATCTAAAATCCAGAAACTACATAGGATACAAAACAAATGCCTGCGGATGATCTTAGACGCCCCATGGTTCGTCAGAAACACGCAGATCCACAGAGAAACCGGAACCCCTGACATCCGTTCTCTCCTTCATGACCATGCGGAAAAGTTCTTCAGCAAGGCACATTCTCATCCCAATCCACTAATCAGACAAGCTTCCAGTTATAGTGAACAAGACTATCAAAAACACAAAAGACCCAAGGCAATCCTGCTTTCAGCAGAACAGAGCTAACTCCATAGTTCACAAAGTGCGAGCATAAGTCTCACAACCTCCCCCATCAAGCTTCTCAACACAGATAAAGGGGAAAATAAAAAGCATTTTATGCTTCACCCAGCAACCCAGTAACGTTGTTGTTGTTGCTGACCACCACATAGAGAGAGTTAATCGACCGTGAGATGCGGTGATTAATACCCTTGGAGGGTAATGAATGGCAATGTTGTAGTCAGTGAAGTCCTAACTGATGCTCGGCTGTTGCTGTTACCCTCCTGCCATGATCAGAGCTTTAATAGCTCAATAACACCTTATCCTTACACTGTCCTCTACAGATAACGGGGAAGATGAAAAGCATTCTTGTTTCACCCCTTTAAGCCAGTCCTTATAAGGACCACCACATAGAGGCTGCATTTATGTATCTTTGGTGTCGAGAGTCCTTTTTAGGACTTCCAGGGTAACGGATGGCAATGCTTAGCTAGTGAAGTTTTAACTGAGGCTTGGCTATTGCCGTTACCCATCCATGACTAGAGATTTTAGCTCAATTACACCCCATTCACACAGATTTTCTTCATTCAGTTGACGGGATAAAGAGTCAAGGACTCAGTCCATTCGCCCAGTTCTTTTAACACGTTCATTGCCAATCACGCGATATCGTGCGATGCGAGTTCTCACCAAACGGCCGATCACGTGTTATCGCGTGGACGTCGTTAACTAAATAAAAAAAAAGTTGGCCACCACACGAAATTCCAATTTTCAGCTTGGCAATGAACGATATCACGCGATGCGAGTTCTCACCATACGGCCGATCACGCGTTATCGCGTGGACGTCGTTAACTAAATAAAAAAATAAAAAAAAGTTGGCCACCACACGAAATTCCAATTTTCAGCTTGGCAATGAAAGTGTTAAGAACCACCACATCGAATTGGTGGCGGTGATTAATACCCTTGGAGGGTAATGGATGGCAATGCTGTAGCCAATGAAGTTCTAACTGAGGTTCGGCTATTGCTGTTACCCTCTGCCATGATCAGAGCTTTAATAGCTCAATAACACCTTATCCCTACACTGTTCTCTACAGATAACGTGGAGGATGAAAAGCATTGTTGCTTCGCCCCTTTAAGCCAGTCCTTATAAGAACCACCACATCAAAACGAAGAAGAGTCCTTTTTAGGACTTCCATGGTAACGAATGGCAATGCTGTAGCCAATGAAGTTTTAACTAAGGCTCGGCTGTTGCCGTTACCCAGCCATGACTAGAGCTTTTAGCTCAATAACACTCCATCCACAAAGATTTTCTTCATTCAGAAGACGGGATAAAGAGTCAAGGACTCAGGCCATCTCCCAGTTCTTTTAAGAACCACCACATCAGTCAATATGTCAACTAAATATCCTTCCTGAGGAGCAGTTTGGCTTCCGCCAATTTCATAGCACCACGCAACAAATATACAGATTAATAGAATATATCACCACAGACTTTAACTGGCGTCAATGCACTGGAGCTGTTTTCCTTGACATAGCAGGTGCATTCGATAAGGTTTGGCATTATGGTCTGATATACAAACTGATATCGACTGGTATACCAATGGGAATCCTTCATCTAATCAAGGCATACCTCTCCGATAGGCCCATGCAAGTTAGGATGTGTGGGGTAGTTTCGACACAAACACGTATCTTGGCTGGAGTTCCACAAGGATCCTTACTAGCACCGATTCTATTTTCCATATACTTGTATGATATCCCGCACAAACCAGTGTCATCAATCAGAGCCCTATATGATACAGCGATATTGGCTGATGATACAGCGATATTGGCCAGATCTTTAAAGCCCCACCTAGCTGTCAAGAAACTGCAAGAAAACCTATTGCTAATCGAACAATATTTCACCAAATGGCGACTCCAAGTGAATCCCATGAAGAGCGTAGCCGTCCTATTCTCTAGAAGATTAAAGCTTCCTAAAGAAGATATCCTCCTATTCAACACCAAAATCCCATGGCTAACTGAGATCAAATATCTTGGCGTACTGTTAGACAGAAAACTGACTTTCAGCTCCCATATCAAGACACTCTGTGCATTTCCATCAAAAACCATAGCCCAGCTACCCACTAATTAACAGGAACAGTAAGCTGAGCACCAGAATCAAACTACTCATATATAAACTGATGGTTCGCCCAATACTCACCTACGCTCTCCGGCCTGGAGTCATACTGCTAATACTAATATTCTTAAGTTGCAACGTGTCCAAAACAAATGTCTCAGAATGATCCTGAACACTTCATGGTTCGTACGTACTGTGCAACTTCATCGCGACACAAATGTCCCCTTTATCCCCTTTCATGCAGACTATAGCAACCAAATTCTTCTCAAAAGCATCTAACAAACTGATCCAACTGGCTGCAGATTATGACGCAATGCATTATTTCAAACAAAAGAGCAAAAGCCATCCTGAACTACAACACTGAGGACTAATCTCGAAGCCCACTCAGGGCGAGCAATTAGCTCATAAAACTACTCTCCACTCACAGTTTCTCTTAAGATCTTAAGATATCGGGGAATATGAAAAGCATTTTTTGCTTCACCCCTTAGGTCAGTAATGTTGTAAGTTGTAAGTTGTAACCACCATATCATTCACGTAACATGTGAGTCAACAAAGTTGGCACTTTTATAATTATTCTTATTAAAATAATTACATTAAATTAAAAGGTGTGTTTCCAAAATTCTACCGGAGTCGTATAATCGTACAGTATACATAAAATAAATAAACATATAATATATAATATACATACAAATAAATAAACATAAAGATACACTAATTTTTATGTTCCCTGAGACTTAAAGATTTTCATGGATTCCTCCAGGGTAAAAAGATTGAGAAAGGCTGCTCTATATAAATATATAGAATGTGATATATGTATATATGTGTGTAATGTAACACAGTTGCAGCTTCTAGAATGCTATGAGTATATAGATATTCCGACAGCTGCGGTCTTTCTGATCGCAATTGCATAAAATTTGGAATGTAATTACGCCGTTTAATTTTGGTTTCATTCGAGGCATGTATGAAATAATTGCAAGTTCGAATAATTTCAACCATTAACAAATCAAAGTCTGAAAGAGATAAATGCAGAAATTGACCTCTTGCAAAAATCGTAACTTTGTCTTTTGCAAGTCCGTTGGATGCAATTTTTGTCCATTTGTGTTCTCAACTCTCTCTCTCTCTCTCTCTCTCTCTCTCTCTCTCTCTCTCTCTCTCTCTCTCTCTCTCTCTCTCTCTCTCTCTCTCTCTCATCCAGATGGTGGTACAGTAAAAAACAGCACTTAAAAAAAACTGACCTTCTGGTATCGCTCTTCTCATCAATAAAGTCCATACCTCGACTGATATCCCGAAAAGATAATACAAAATCATGGCGAAGGCAAATAATCTTGAACTATTCCTGGAACATTGGACCATATGACTTCTCTAGGCTTCCTCGAGAAAGACATCAGAAGAATCTTGAACAGCTTGGACACTAAAAAAGACTTTTAGTTCTGATGGTATCCTACCATTTGTGCTCAAGATATGTGCTCTTGGACTGGTACCTGTTCTGTAAACATCTCTACACTATAGTATACTCGGCTGCCATTCACCTTACAGCATGAAAGCAAGCCCATATTCGACCGATTTCAAAGGGAAAAATAGGTTGCCATCGTATGAACTCCATACATCTCCATTACTCCAGATTTCTCCATTACTTCAGACAGCATCGTATGATGCTTTTGAAGTAATGGAGAAGGTCATCGACTGTCAATTTGTTCAACATCTGGAAAACTGTAAATCTAATTAGTGACTACCAGTATGCATTTCGCAAATCTAGATCTACAGCAGATTTCCTTGCTTACATCTCTTTCCTCTGGACCATGGGAAGATTTGGAGAAACCTGTGTGGTTTCACCTATACATTTCCAAGAATTTGATAGGCATCGCGTGTTTCTCAACAAATTGCGATTTTATGTAATTGAATCGCCAAGGATTATTTACTGAGTATTACAGTAGATTGTGTGCTCTTCAGATTTTCAGACTAATACAAGTGCAATTCAGGGTTCTGTTATTTCATCCACTCTCTTTCTCATATACAAAAATGATCTCTCACTAACTTTAAACTCTATCCCTAGTTTTGCTGGTGATAGTACTTCATTTCTCCTATTCGTACGACAAACCTTGCAGTTCCCAAATGTCTTGTCCTAAATTCCAATCTCCATACCACCCTTCAGTGGGGTAATCACAACCTAGTAAACTTCAATGTTCCCAAAATACAATTTTAATCTTTCTTTTCTGGTAAAAAGAAGATATCCTTGTTCCTCTGTACCTTACTTTTGATAACGCTCAGTTCAACAGTCAATATCCGATCTTTTTTATCGGATTAACACTTACCTTAGAATTTCCTGATGCAAACACATCACTTCTATAGCCACAGTTTCCAAAAAAATGGCATCCTTTTTCGCTCAAGGCATTGCTTTCCATATGTCCAGCTTTTAACTCAATAAAAGTTCAAAATGCGCTTAGACTTGATATACTGGTCTCACACTTTGGATGGTGCACGAAAAATATCTAAAAATTCGTGACTTTTGTCTTTGGCTGAACTCCCCTGTCACAGACTCTCTTTCTCCAGCTACTGTGTCACAGATGGTCACTTTTTTGTGTCTTTTCTACAAATATTTCTATGGGCTCTCCTAAGCAGAACTGACATTTATCATCCCCCATTTCTATTCATCCTACAACAACAACAGCTACCTAACATCCGTTTAGAGTTGAATTTCTGATTCAGAGAACCTGTTACTTTCATTCATCTTTCATTCCGTTCTCCGGAAAAGCCTTCTATATGAAGTGTTCCACGAAGAATACAACTTCTAACTCTTTAAAAAGAATATCTTGAACACCAACAGAATTACTTTTCTCTTGGCTCCTGCCCCCCCCCCCCACCCCACACACACACGCACGCACGCACAGCATTCATTTTACTAGGTTTTGCAGTCTTTAGTGTGTGGAAATCATATAAAAATATTTAAATTGTGCTAATGAATAAATAGCTAA
This sequence comes from Typopeltis vanoorti, assembly GCF_054136105.1. Taxonomy (NCBI): domain Eukaryota; kingdom Metazoa; phylum Arthropoda; class Arachnida; order Uropygi; family Thelyphonidae; genus Typopeltis; species Typopeltis vanoorti. Next base: position 58,889,544 of record NC_143553.1, read on the forward strand.
TGAAATTATTGTTGTTGTTGTTATTATATAAGAAAGGGGTCATCTCAAAGTAAACTTAAAGTAAAGTAAAGAGAAACATGTGAATGTATTCTAAGAATGCGGGATTTGGGATTTGTATAGAATTAGTAGGTCAGCAAATTTTAAAAAAAAATATCATCTTGAGTGGAAAAGAATGTCTAGTTTTTTAGAGACTGGGCAAGTTACTGATATGATACGTTTGGTATTATAGTAGTAAACCTTTTCTTATTAAAAACATTCTTAGGAATATTTTAATACTGTTATTTTATTCATTTTTTATTGAATTTATAAAGGAATTGAATTTATATGTGCTTTGATTCTTTCTTGGATTGAATAAAAATCTACTTTTTTTAAATAACATACTCCCAAACAAATTAGACTTTTTACGTATCCTCTTAAATCCATTTTTTTTATCTTGACTGATATACATTAAAATAATAATAAGTATGCAATATTGTGGAAGTTCCTTGAAAGATTTTGTTATAAGGAGAGACTATAGAAAACATCATGAAGACGTATATATAAAGAGAATAATATATTTAGCATATGCCTTGCATGCATAAGAATATACTGCATATATATATATATATATATATATATATATATATATATATATGACCTTGGAGGATAATGCATGGCAATGCTGTAGCCAATGAAGTTCTAACTGAGGCTCGGCTATTGCTGTTACCCTCCTGCCATGATCAGAGCTTTAATAGCTCATAACACCTTATCCCTACATCGTCCAATACAGATAACGGGGAAGATGAAAAGCATTTTTGCTTCGCCCCTTTAAGCCAGTCCTTATAAGGACAATATATATATATATATATATATATATATATATACAGGGTGTTCGGGATAAATTTGACAGTTTCGTAAGGAAAAAGAAAATCTTCTTTGTATCTATTAAATTTAATGAATTGACAAAAAAACATTACAGGCAGAGTTAATTACAATACTATCAACAAGATTTACTCAAAATAACCACCATTAGCATCGATCACAGCTTCAATTCTGCTTCTGAACCTCGAACAAGCTGATGCTACAGTCTCCCTGGGAAGGGCCGCAAAAACTGTTTTAATTTTATCCATTAACTGGGCTTTTGTATTACTGGAAGTGCGATTGGTGTCTTTTTCAACTGTGCCCCATACAAAATAATCCATGGGGTTAAGGTCTGGGGAGTTTGGAGGCCAAACATTTGGACTGGTGAAGTCGTAGAAATTTTCAGACAACCATTTTTGACTTTTCCCAGAGGTGTGGCAAGGGGCCGAATCCTGCTGCCATACATACGGCCTACCATTGGCTACCCTTGTTATCCAGGGCTTGACTACAGTTAGCAACTCCACGAACAAAGCTCGAATTACAATGCCAGGGTTCTTCAACACCTGTTCCTGCAGATTTGCGAGGAATTCTGCTGTACGAACGCAATCAGATCGTCTGCTAGGGATCTTTCTTCTTGCTACATCCTCGTAGTCACCATTGCAAGTCTCTAGTTCATGCCTGATTGTTTTTACTGTATTCAGGGAGCATTGGGCAGCAGTCGTAATATCCTTATTTTGATGGCGGGCACGAATCATCATGATACAAGTTATTCTCTTCCATGATTCAGGTGGGTTCCAGCTATCCATCCTTTCTGACATCTTGTATATGAATGAAGGGTCCAAACTTTTAAATGAAGAGAAGTGTGTGTTAATACATGTAACTTACGGAAAAATATAATTAATTATAAATATGTCAAATTTATCCAGAACACCCTGTATATATATATATAAAGAAACATAAAGAGAATAATTTTTTGAGAAGATTATGAGATATTCATGAGAAAAAAAGTCCTTTTTAGGACTTCCAGGGTAACAAATGGCAGTGCTGTAGCCAATGAAGTTTTAACTGAGGCTCGGCTATTGCCGTTTCCCAGCTATGACTAGAGCTTTTTAGCTCAATAACACTCCATCCACACAGATTTACTTCATTCAGATGACGGGATAAAGAGTCAAGGACTCAGTCCATCGCCCAGTTCTTTTAAGAACTTAAGAATAATTTTGTGGGTGAAAAATCCATACCCTTGGAGGGTAATAATAATGTATAGAAATCTGTAGCCAATGAAGTTCTAACTGAGGCTTGGCTATTGCTGCCATGATCAGAGCTTTAATAGCTCAATAACACCTTATCCCTACACTGTCCTCTACAGATAACGGGAAGATGAAAAGCATTCTTGCTTCGCCCCTTTAAGCCAGTCCTTATAAGGACTATAAGAATAATTTTGTGAAGAAATTTATGGTGATGACAAAAAAGTCCTTTTTAGGACTCACAGGGTTACAAATGGCAATGCTGTAGCCAATGAAGTTTTAACTAAGGCTCGGCTATTGCCGTTACCCAGCCATGAACTACAGCTTTTTAGCTCAATAACACTCCATCCATACAGATTTTCTTCATTCAAATGACGGGATAAAAAGTCAAGGACTCAGTCCATCGCCCAGTTCTTTTAAGAACTTTAAGATGAAATTTATGGTGGATTTTCCGGTGGGAATGAAGCGGTGATTGAAGCGACCGTGAGATGCGGTGATTAATACCCTTGGAGGATAATGGATGGCAATGCTGTACCAATGAAGTTTAACTGAGGTTCGGCTGTTGCTGTTACCCCCTTGGGCGCTGAGATTCGAGAGTTTTGAGTTCGCTCTCTTAAGGTTTTTGCCTTAAGGGAGCAATTTGAGTCTCCGGGGGGAAGTGTTCTTCGGAACGGCCCGCTGAGGGGCTTTGTCGGTGAATGATTTTCTTGGGAATTTGAGCGGTTCTGCTCGGTGGTGGGGGAGCCCGTCACTGAGTGGAACTAACGCTGAGATATGGACGGTCTTTCGCCCACTATGGAGTGGCCTAGAGATCGTCCGAATTTTTTTGAGTTCACCTGTACTTAAACAGTCCGTGAGATGCTGTGATTAATACCCTTGGAGAGTAATGGATGGCAATGCTGTAGCCAATGAAGTTCTAACTGAGGCTCAGCTATTGCTGTTACCCTCCTGCCATGATCAGAGCCTTAATAGCTCAATAACACCATATCTTCACACTGTCGTCTACAGATAACGGGGAAGATGAAAAGCATTCTTGCTTCGCCCCTTTAAGCCAGTCCTTATAAGGACTATAAGGATATTTCTGATAGGTAAATTTTGTATACTATCTGTAGATGGAAGATTTTGTATTCGGCTGGTGGAAGGAATAACGTAACAAACAGATTGTGAGTTCTTCATGGATGGAAGATTTCGTACCCGGTTTCATACCGGCTTGGATGGTAGAAGGGATAACACATTCGCTGTTTAACAGACCGTGAGTTCGAATTCCACCGAGGGCTTGGCTGTTTGTGAAATGCCTTCAGATGGTAGGAATTTCGTCGCCTGGTGGGAGATCACAACTCAATTTACTGAAAGAAGTAGCTTTAATTCGATGTTTTGTCTTTTGTAATTTCCATGTTTTAACTCCTAGCCCACCTGATAATAATGTGATATAGGTTTGCAAACTTTCTTAGGTGTTTGACTCACATAAAAATACATAACAGTTTGGGATATACTTCAATAAAATGATACATATAGTATGGGAGAGCCAGTAACTTCAGTTAAATTGTATTAGAGAACAAATTGTAAGATAAAATGGCACCGGATTGATATTACTTCAATCACATAAAATAAAATTGTTATAATGTAATAAAAGGAGAATGTATTCTTAATTTCTTTAATATACATATAGGTGACACTATTTCACGCTACTGTGAAACATAAAACACATTTTATGTCGGCTGGTGATGTAGCTTGTATGTCATAATGATTATTAGCTGTTTTTGATGCATTTTTGTAATCATTTCCACTACTGCGTTGATAAAGTTACTGTAATAAATAAGAATTATCAAGGATTAGAACTGTGTTAAATACTTAATATAAAATTGTATCGGTTACAGTTTTATACCAATCATATACACATTTGTATGATTTTCAAAAAATAAAAATAAACTTCGAAGTCCATGATCACGTGATCATGAAAATGTGTATATAATTTATAAGAAAAAATTTCACTAAGATTCGTCAGGTAGTAGTTTAAAAAAAAAGTGAAGACCTTTCTTTTATTGCGGGAGTTATCAGAAAGCGATTTTGTTTTCTCAAAATCATAACGAATTCATCATTACGTCGATTGCCCTACCCTTTTTCTTGTATTATTTCCAGTACAATCAAGAAAGTAAGTCAAAAGTTAGTAGCATTATTCGCAGAATCCCAATAATACAGGAACACACATAAAAACTTTGGACACATTACGACAACAAAACTTTCATTCTGTTTCCAAAAAAGAACATATGGAGGAATAAATTGTGTGCTCTGGGTTTCCGTGCACAAACAAACCAGTTGTTCTGTCTCACGTGGAACACTCCGATGCCCAGTGGGGAAGCTATAACAGTCGCAATAAAAATCAGCAGCCATAATTTGACGAAGCCGGCAGTCAAGTGGGGAAAGAAACAAAGTGTAACTGTTCTTCGGGATGGATGGCAAACATCCAGAATAAATCACGGCAAACTCGTAATTCACCAAAATTACTGACCGTTATCGTCTTATGCTCGCCCGTTTATAACTAAAGATTTGCGAGAAGGTGGGCCCTCTAGCGGAAGATTTGTGAGTCACCGGAACAAAAGCCAATGTCACCATTAAACAGCGACATGGTGCCGTGATAAAGGTGGCTTGATGAATGTGGTCGCTACGTAATTTAGTTGCTGTACGCTGTAGAGGGAACTTTATTTGCCGCAGGTCTCTTGATGGGTGGCTTCATTTGTTCAAGAAAGAGGAGGGGGGAGGGCTGTTGATAGTGTGTACCAAACACTATCCGAAGATATTTCCAAGAATAGCGTTTTGTCCCAGTCCATTGCTTTCAAGATGTTTGTGCGTGATAAAAAGGCATTGGGAAGTAGAACGATGCTTTCCGGCCGTCATCAGAATCGAATGCAGTGCTAACGTACTGCATTTTCTCACAGTTTTAATCCCCGGAAATGTGCGCGTTCAAAGTGAGCCAATGTAGCAAGAATCGCATACAGCGCAAGACGGCATTAGTTTTGAGATCACTATTACCAACGAGAAATCCTGTTTTTAACTCATCTGCTTTTGGCAGACAAAAAGTATATTGCATTTCGTCCCCTCGGTCTCGAGGCCACTCTCTACACGGCGTGGTTTCAGATGCATCGTATGTGTGTGTGTTTGAAACGTTATCTGCTGAAATCACGTGATCCAATACACCTAGGGAAACCGGTGAAGCGAGTTTTCGTGCATTAAGGTTGTAACATTACAAAAACAAAAGCGGAAAGAGATTTGTTTGCGCTCCCTGTTTTTATTTTTCATTCTGGATATTCTTAGAATATCATTAACGAATGAAGTCCATTGGATGCAAAAAGAGAAGATCAAAACTTGCTTCGTAATAAAGAAAGTATTGGCTTTTTTTCAAATGGACTTTCTTCCGACACCAATTCTTAAAATGTAAATGACGATTTATAAATCAAAATCAAAGTGCAAATTTTGTATGTATATACATATATGTATGTATATACATATATATAAAAATTGTTTTGTGTCTTAACAAAGTGTGTTTGTTTATGTTTATTTGTTTATATTTATTAAGAAGGTTGAAAAGCAATGTTTTTGCTGCTTCATTGTACTGTCGATTTTCACCAACGTAAAGTAAACTGAATACATTACTTGACAAAATAAAAAATAAGTTAGAAATTTCCGCGTAACTCATGCCGTTTCCACTACATATATAGGCAGGACCACTATTTCCTATTATATATAATGGGAAAGGAAGAGGTAGTACCACTTATTTGATGTGATAATCACTATAACATGAGGCTTCATGTAATGAACTGAGAATTCATTGAAATGTTGTTGTGGAAGTGACAGCAAGTAGTGTTCCCGTCAGACGTTAGTTAGGAAACAATAACTTGAAAGCCCTCACCCAGTAAAAAAAAGAAAAAAAGATTAAACATGGGGAAAAGGAACAGGCTGAATTGAGTTTAGATCATGGAATACAGCAGTTCTTTTGGATCAGTCAAAATTGAGCTTATACCTTTCAGATTGAGTTCAGTATACGAGACTTTTCACCAAGACTGGAAAGAAAGAGAAAATCTATCGTATATTTAGTTCCGTGAGTAGGCTCAGAATAGATAATACGGACACCCTACTTAGAGACAAAACATTTTTTTCCCAAGTCACTTTATTTCTCCAGTAAGTAGGGTGGTAATATCGTACCAGATAAAGAAAGTGGTCTACCAACCGCTCACTTGTACAAATAGGTATGAATCCAAATAGAACAAGAAAAAAAAAGGTGAAGGGGTATTGAAAAATGTATCTCCTTAACATCATCATTTATATAAGGAAATGAGTGAAAGTGGCTTAGTACATGAAGGACATTAAATTACCAATGCTCCAAGGAAACAGAAAGAAGAGTGTGCATGCACTACTGTTGCCATGGAAACATGGGAAGCCGTTCTTAATACGTGTTCATAATAGAAGCATGCAAATTTTTTTCTTCCTATATGTTAATCGCTTTTCACAGAATTAATGTAATATATATTTTCTGCAGGTCTAACTTCTTGATTAGTAATAATCTATAGTAACATTTTTTTCTCACCTTTTATGTGGGACTGATTTGCCAGGCAACCTCTTCCTCGTAGTTCCTGCTGTTGGGATAGCCTCATTGGGTAGTCACTCAGGAGTGCAAAGGACGGAGCGCTAATATAGTTCTTGACACTGCATCGGGTACGGATTTCATGGGCCAAGTGTGATCCATATATCTCCGATGCAGTTACAAGTATTGGGGGTTTTCTCTTCTATGTTCTGGAGAACAAGGTCATCGTCATCCCTGCATAAGTGGAAGGAAAACGGAAAGAGCAAGAGAGAGAGAGAGATGGTAGTAGTGGCATAGCGAAAGGACAGCAATGTGGGAAGCCCTTTCAAGCGAAATCCCAAAATATGACAAAAATATTGCACAACTGTTACTCTAATAGATTTGTTTTGTTCCAGTACTACAGTATATTTGTATGTTTCGAATCCTCACATCTCCCCCCCCCCCAAAAAAAAAAGAATACGAAATGTCTTGGCTTTCTATTACTATTTTTACAATAATCGTTTCTTTAATTAATAGTTTCCAAACTTTAAAAACGAATCAAAAGCATAATTTCCCGTACTCAAAGTTTGAATCCATTTTGAAATAGTAATCTTTCTTTATTTTAAGACAAACATTTTGAAATGAAATTAAAATATTTTTTAAATAAATATTTTTATTACATACAATCAAAGTATAATTATTTGGTATATTTAGCTGTAATGCTATAACGAATACACTTTTCACATCTGCAGAAATGTGTTGATGCCAAATCTACACAAAAGGAGGTTCATTGAATTAGTTAAAAACATTAAAAAATATACATTTGTATTCTTCTTCAAACCAGTTGCGGAGAGGTATGCTGGACATTTTACATATATAAAAACTTACTGGACATTTTTGTCCAGTAAGAACTGTAATTTCATAGACTCTATGTAGTGTCCCAGAAAACAAGGTCCCATCTATATACAGCGATTTTCACAATCAAGCATGAACATACATCGAATATATAGTGATAATAGCAGTAACCATTGGGGCGAAAATCCTTTCGTGGCAAGCGAGACTGATACCCTTCCTCTTGGTCTAATCCCTATAGAATAAAACCTGTTGCAATCCAAGGGAGTAGGTTCATACAAGACAACTAAAATAATGCACAAATTTCTTACTTTCAGAAACATGCATGTCCAGTTGGATATGAATTCAAATAGAACAACAAAATCGGGATTTTAAAGTTTACGATATTTTATGTCTGTAAATAACATCAAAATTCTGTATTTATTTCGATAATTGCCTTGCACTCGAAAAAGTCCAACTTAGAATAAGAACATCTAGAATACTTTTTGGTGTTTTACAATACTGAGAAGAAAAAGACAAAAATAAGTAATTATTCTATTTCACTATTTTTTTTATTATTTTTGTAATGACATCTAAATATTTTTTAATAAATTCAAAGATATTAAAATGCAGGAAAAAAAATTAAATGTTGAAATATAATAAAACTTTTATTTTTATTTAACAAATTTCGTTCAAGTTCTAATTTGTAGTGGAGTCTATCATTAAGTCGTCAATAGTAGTTTGTTAAATCTACAATCTTTTTTTTTAAGAATAGAAAACAAGTACCGTACTGATTATTGTATATAGGAATCGGTATACATATTCTCTCACGTACTTTTGTCTGTTTCTTTGTCTATTTTTATTTCTTTTTCTTTCCTCCCAGATTATTTTTATTTTCTGTTCACACATCTATCTGCTTTCCCCTCTTTATCTTCTCTAGCGTGTGTGTGTGTGTGTGTGTGTGTGCGTACGTGTTTACCGATGCTTCTCAAAATATATTTTTCTTTCCATCTGATTCCGCCATGTCCACTGCACTGTGAAATGCTAATTCTAAGCAAAGTGACTTAGTTTGCATAATAGAAAAGGCGATATCCGAGATGAAGAAAAGAAAGAGGGAGGGAACAAAATGCACGTTCTAATCAGCTTTTCTCTTGTTTGTTAGGGCCTGCTGCCTGCTGCTTTTACATCTGCCATAGTTCCCCGGGCAGGAAACTCTAGAAATGCTATCTCTGCTAACACAGAAATTTCCTGGTCCATAAACGCAGCTCTCCCGAGGAACATATTTCACAGTGCAGGGTATTAGGCAATATGATTAGTTTACCGGCTTACTTCGAGGCTCTGGTAGAACTAACTGTACGTTTTGAAAGTCAATACGTGCCCCCATACTCTCTCTCTCTCTCTCTCGTTTCCGTCTAGGCGGGGGTAATACTGTTTCTGCGTGATTGTATGAACTCCGTCAAGGTTAAGTTACACCATGAATAGTGAAGTAGGAATCATTACCGACTCATACAAAAGCGCCATTCTTAATTATTCGTTCCCAATGAAAGAAAGACCGTAAGTGTACTTAAAATCGGATTTCACAGAGACTAGTTATTGTATCCTTTTTGGTGATTATTCCTAATAAAAGACCAAAAATGAGTTATGAGAAGGGGGGGGGGTACTATCCTTCGCTTTTGTAAAGTTGGATTATATTTGTGATGCACAAGGGACTTCTGAAATTCAGGCGTCCGAAATAAACTATTCAAAATGGTCTCTTGTAGCAGAAAAATCCTAAAACTTTCCGACTTATACCGTAGGCACTTCTGATATTTCGCTTTATGTCTTGGTAAATCAGCGCTCTCTTGGCCTCGGGCTACTGAAGATGTTTTTTTGAAAGGAATTTTACTTTCATAGTTTTGCCCTGTGGTTCTAGTACGTACTGTAGTATTCTGCAAGACTTTTGAAAATTCACCTTTGGAAGTTTCCGTCATTTGACTTTTTGAAGAAAGAACACTCATATCAGAACAATAATGCTACATTTCTTAAATATTGCTGGTCCTGTGTGTGTGTGTGTGCGTGTGGGGGGGGGTATCACAAAAAGTCACGATTCGATATCGTATTCCAATTGTCTGTTTGTCTTATTTATTTGAACTATGCAAAAAAATTTAAAAGAAGTTTTGACTAATGAAAGATTGGACGTATAGCGTTTTACTTTGTAACTCACTGTTTTGCTAATTTTCTGTTATATCAAAACAAATTTACGAGACAAGTATATTTTTTCCGGTTAAGTGAGCATGTGTCCTCCTGCTTTGTTGGTTTTTATGTAGAAAACAAGGTCAAAAGAATCTTGGATTTCTCTTCCATTCCGAATAAAAAAGATGGCATGCAGTTCTGTGCAGACTCGAACCCACTTTGAACACAGCTTATCGAAATGTACATCACGTGCAAGGAAAGAGAGAGAGAGTCACATTACAGTGTTCTGTACAACAACATCGCTAGTAATGCAGCTAAACGCCGGTATCCAGTTTAATTTAAAGAAGAGATTACAGTCGTTTGTACATAATCTTATTTGTCGTTAGGACAGATAAAACTGAACGGATTAGACTGAACTAATCTTCAGAAATTAGCAGAGTTATGATCTGCAAAACAAGTTCTAAAACTCTGGCAAACAAATATTTCCGTGTAATCTCAAAACCAAATATTTGATAACAAATAAAAGGCAACTCGAGTTATGCAATTAGCATAACTTTTAAATTACAGTACATTATAATGTGAAAAAAATCATTTTGAATCATTGGGATTTCCTTAAAGAAAATGTAACACTTTTGAACAATTTTTAAATTTCTCGCAGCAAAATTTAGTTAACAGATTAATTATTTTTAGAAGTGTAATAATTAATCAGTGGAAATTTTATTTAGTAATAATAGTGAATTTAAATAGAAACCAGAAAAGAATGCTAATGATTAGGAGCTTTATTCTAACCTCAGCAGTCAAAAGGCTACAAATTTAGTGCAAAGATGTGAAAAAAAAGTAAATTGAAAGAACAAGCTAATTAAACTTTGTTCACCCCAGTTAATACTAAAAAGGTTCAAACGAAATGCGTGTGTAGAATTGGTTAGTTTCACTGAAAACAAATCATGTGATTTTACATTCTGACTTATAAGATTTATTACATACAGTCTCAGGTTGGTTGAACTGAATATCCGGGTAAATAGTTATAATGTAAAGTGGAAATGTAATACATGGTTAATTTTAAATCCAGGAGTTTCCATGAGGTATTCTGCAATCTGTACTTGTTACTGTTCTTCAAGAATATGTTTCCAATATTCATGCACTACATCTTTCAATTCGTCAGGTGATGAAGTTGTTTTTACGAGCGATTGCATAATTTTTTGCAAGATTTAATATGGTTACCTCGCTTATCTAACCTCTTGCCTTTCTACTTTAGATTGTGGGAATATCTAAAGATCATAATCTATCAGGAAAACGGTAAAACACTGATGGATTTGAAGGTCAATATTTCAAGACATTCTGCAAACAATAAATGTTGATGTAAGTCTTCTTGTTTTCGGCATCTTAAGTCACTGATGGTCAACGACACAACAGAATCAATAGAACGTGAAGTATATACGCGTGTGTATTGTGATAAAAGCAAAAGGTGCTGGTCTGTCTAGACTTTATGTTTTACGTAGTTCAATTAACTATTGATACCACTCTTCTTATTAATCCTTTGGTCTACTCCATAGCTTAGTCGGTAACGACGATGCCCTTAGGTCGGAGAGATCTAGGTTCGAATTTTTGTCTTGGATTACAAGACCAAAATTCGAATTAATAGGTCTCACACGGAAATGAAAGGGGTTTTTCATCCAGAAAAACAGTAACACGATGCCTTTAATTGAAATCACACACTATCTTTAGAGCTAGAGTTATTCATCATGTAATTCGAAACAAATCTCCGGTTTCTTTTCTAACTATTCTGAACTTGCGTTATTCGTTTTCGCATGGACTGAATAACACTCTTCCAAAAGTACAGCTATTTAGTTCATTAAAAAGTTTTTCAAGAAGTTTAATAAATAATTATCACAGCTTTTACCAATTTCTTTAATAAGGTAAGAGGATATTAAGTTCATCAAATATTGGATTTTAAAATATACACAGGAATGTCGAAATCTCTGAATTTAGTCATCATCTTCTATAATTTGGCCATAAATAAAATAAAAAAAGTTCGTAATCGAATGATTCTCCTCCACCTCCAACTAATGAGACGGGAACGAATTATCCTACGATGCCTATTAGTTAGAATGCACTTTAGAGTTAGTGAAGAGTTCAGCTTGCCTATAGGGTTGTTTTTAACTGAATTCTACTCTCTCTCTCTCTCTCTCTCTCTCTCTCTCTCTCTCTCTCTCTCTCAGTATTTGATACGCTAAGATTGTTTTACTTATGAAGATAGTCGAACATGATATGTCAATAGTCAGTTCAGAGTCACTGAAATGAAGCAGGATGATTTCCTTGCTTTTTTTCTGAGGTGCTGGTCAAACTAAACCTCGATGATGAAGAAGAGAAAGTGCAATGGCTCAACATTAAATGCCTAGCTTTAGGCACTAATTTTAGGCAAAATTTATTTCAAGTACATCCTAGATGCTGAAACATCGTTTGGAACTTTGGATCTAAAGAGAAGAAAGAAAATGAGATCTACTGAAGCGAAGTCCGTAACTGTGCCACTCTCTTATACAACACGCTTGGGAATTAATCCTCTTAACAAACGAGATCTGTTGTCAATCTCAAACTTACTAGATACAATGATTTCTACCAACAAGAAGCCATGTTCTTACCAAATTTTTCACTTTACAGTGACGTTGAAGCTATTAGTTATACAATATAAGATGTGACAAAAAAAAACAAAATATATCATGCACCGAATATTATCTTATCAGTTGGTTATACAACTAAAAGAGAAAAAAACAGGGAAATGATTGTGTTCAATAAATATACAATATTTATTCAACACAGTCCACAGTTCTACAGTATGATGAACTGTAGGATTGTTTGGAAATGGACTGTATTGAATAAATATTGTATATTATTTGTTCATATGTACTCCTGTTTGTATTCCTCTTTAAAATTTTCTAGTATACAGTTCTGTTACTACATGTTTAATTTAACAGTCTTTTAAAGTAATTACTTCAGACATACAGGATATGTTTATCTTCGGTTTTCATGTCACCTTCATCATCTCTGATTCCTTCTCCGATGCTCTTTCCTCCATTTCTAAGCTTTCTCGATACCTTCCAGGATATTTTGCCACCTTCCTGGTATTTATTTTCTATGTTTTTACCAAAGTTTTTCCAAGACCTACTAGTTTTTCTTTTTTTTTAGCCCCTTTCAAGCATACTTATCTTAGCTATCTTGCATTTTACTCTGTATTCTTTTAGGGCATCTGCTGACTTATTTGCTAACAATTTTCGGTATGCGTTCTTCTTTTTCCAAGACTGCTACTTTAACTTCTTTTGTCCACCATGGCATTCTTATTTTATTCTCCTTGCAGACAACTTAATCACATGTCTCCCTAGCTGAATAAACTAGAGCCTCTGAGTCTATAGTTTACCTGTAATGGCTGCTCAACGTTTTTTACATTTCTTTTCAATAAGATATCCAGTTTGATCCTACTTAAAACTAAATAATAGTCACTCTCAATTTCGAATTCCCTATACACTAGTATCCTGAACCAGCATGAAGACAACAATTACATAGTCAATGAGGTTTTTCTTATTTGTTGTGTCTTCTCTCCACGTAAACTTGTGCACATCTTTATGTTGGAATGTGGTGTTAGTAATGACTAGTCCATGTCCTGTGGAGAACTCCAACAGATACTTACCATTATCTCCAAATTTTCCCCAAACCTTTCTATATGCCTGGTTGGATTCACTTCCTACTGTGCTATTTAGATCTCCAACAAGGACCATTTTTCTCATTTTATTTATGTAGCTGCCTGCTCTAGTGGCTTGAAAAATTCCTCTACTTTTCATTAGGATATACTTCTGTGTAAATGTAGGCACAAATAAGTTTCATTGTCCATTTTCCCGTTTTGAAGTTTGCCTACATAACTCTACTTGAAACTGCTTTCCAATAAAGAAGTTTATCTTCATGTTTGGTGTTGAATGCTATCGCTACTCTTTCTTTTCCTTTATCATTATTATCCGAATATAACATTCTACACTTATTATTTAGTAAGATCTCATCTATTTTTGTCTTCTTTGTTTCTGTGATGCCAATTACGTCCACGTGATACTTTTCTAGTTCTGCAAGTCCGATTTCCTTTCCATTAATACTCCTTATATTGATGGCCTTATCTTCAGTTCTTCTGATGTTGGATTTTTTTTCTAGATGTGGAGTTGGAGCTTAATCCAGTCGATGACTTTTCACTGCTCGTCCTTGATTCCTGACGAAAACAGCGCGGGAGGGCCTTGTTTAACCAGAAGACGCTTTAGCAGGCATGAAATCTCATCACGTTGTACCATGATATGAATTTGTGGTTTAAGCCAAGAAAGTACTACCAGTCCATCCTCGTTTGTTCAGTACCCAGTGGAAACCCACTAACAGGGCGCACCACCACCTGAAGGTGACGATTGGACATTTGGTCAGAAGCCCCAGTCAGTTCTCTGTATTCCTTAAAGGCGATGTGGAGGTCTCATCCCAGTGATTTGGCTTCGAACCTTAAGCGATCCAATTTTATTTTTAGTTTGGACATAAAGTAAATGCATATACAAGGAAACCAAGAGATCTCACATCTCCTTAAAACAGTGGATCTGCTGTACACTAAAACGACGATTTATTATATACAGGGTGGCCATAAAATAACTTTCCCTCTTTAGAGGCATCTGTAGCTAAAACTAACAAACGGAATGAGACCAAATTTTATATTGTGACTTTTGAAGGCATGGGGAGATGAATTCCGCGAACAAAAGATTTAGTATCAAACGCCGCCGATAGGGAAAGTTTGGCGCTGGCAGAGCCGAAAACAAGTGGAAAATTACGCTAAAGGCAGATAAAATGTAATAATATTTTGACGGTGTAAGCGATAGCCGCGTAACTCATTCCAGCTGGATATGTGGCGCGTTACAATGATAATAAGAATAATAATAATTAAACCAAAACAAACTTGCGAGAGACACAGAAATCAATGTAGTGATTGAACTCACAGGAAATAATGTTTTATTCATCAGAATCAGGGTCCCCCTGGACCATATACACGATTTTCAATGTGCTGACCTTTCTTTTGTACAACAAATTGCATCCGGTGTGCGACATGCTCTACAGCTGAGCGTAAGGAGTCGGATTGGATGTTCATAACAGCACGTTTTATGTTCTCTTTCAAGACATATAAGTTGGGAACGCCACCAACATAGACAGCGGATTTCAAATACTTCTTTCAAATAATTCTTGCACTGCTTTCCATCCTCTGCCAGGTCTAACTCCTAGTGATCCAGTTTCTTCAAATTTCTTAATCATAGCTCTCAGTGCTACAGCTGACATAGGACCTGTACGCAGGTAATGAAGCGTTCTAAATTCCCGAAGGGCCGCTACAGCATTGCACTGTTTAAGGTAAAACAACTTAACAAGTAAAGCACGCTGAGACAAGGTAGGATGCATATTGAGCACAATTCGTCAGTCATTCGAATAACTGCTTGAACGTTCCCAATCCCTTTTTAAGTGGAATTGGTGGCGCTACTGTCACGTACGCGCAGCAAAATTTGCATAATCCTTTTTTACCTGCGTTTACTGCAAAAATCTGACAGCTTTCGGCTCCGCCAGCGCCAAAATTTCCCCTATCGGCGGCTTTTGGTACTAAATCTTTATTTCGCTGAATTCATCTTCCCATGCCTTCGAAAGTCTCAATATAAAATGTGGTCTCATTCCGCTTATTGGTTTTAGCTACAGATGCCTCCAAAGAGGGAAAGTTATTTTATGGCCACCCTGTATTATGGACTCCCTGTATATTAATCTATATTTAATAAGTGGTAACTGTACTGAATTACTGTTCCTAGTTGACTACTACATTAGTAAATGATAATAAAAATATTAATTTAAACAAGGTTATATATCCAGGTGAATCAGTCCAAAATTACACAACCGATAATCTTATTTCAATCGCTAATATTAAATCTGATTTTAACCTTTTCTCTCTTCTCAATTTATTTCATACTTTATATCCCTGTATTTTATTTCCTTTCAGCTTCAGTAGATGCCCTTTACTTGGAAAGACATAGGTTAAAATCCCGTCCAAGAAGCAACGAAATCTTTACAACTTTTTTTTTCATCTGAAGGCGAATTACGGATACAGTTGAGAATTCTAGAGGTAGAAGGGAATTGAAGACCATCAATATAGGAAAATATCTCGAACAATTTGTAAATAACGTGTACATCCTGAAGATAGGTTTGTCTGTTTTGTGAAAATAAAAACCAGATCTCCAGCTGAAATTAACAAGTGAATACAGTAATAAGCTACTTTTACTTATTATTATTATTATTATCTGAGACCTCCAGGGAGCAAGGACTCATCGAGGGAGGCTATAAGTTACCAAAATCAGCTGTCATACCTTCCCTTAAATTCATTCACAGTAGATGCACTCACTACCCCTAAAGGCAAACTATTCCACTCATCACTACTCTGGGAGAGAAACCTAGCTCTTGCCCCTTTCTTGAAAAACTTCATCAGACGCTAACCTATAACACCCATTCAAAGGTTTATAGACCTCTATCATATAATCCCTTTTTATCCTGTTAACCTGAGTCTGTAATCCAAATACTCTCAATCTGTCCTCATAATACTATAATTCGGATATAATATTTGTAACTCTTCTTTGCAACCCTTTCCATAGTTTCTTTATCCCCTTGGAACCCGGAAGACGAAATCTGCGCGCAGTAATCCAGGTGCGGTCTTATCAAAGCCTTACAAAGAGGCAAAATGACTTCCTTATCGTTACATGTCAAGGTTCGTTTCAACATCGCAATTATCCTCTGAGTTGTGTTTGCAACTTTTGGTATGTGGTCTTTGAACTTCAATCTACCAATACGCCAAGATCCCTTGCCTCCTCAGTTTCTTGTAGCATAACCCCGCTAATATAATATGCCGCTGGAAATCTAATCACGTCAAAGTACATAACTTTACACTTACTAACATTAAACTGATATCCATTTTTGTTACCCAAATTTCCATTCTATTCAAATCCTTTTGTAAGTGCTGAATATCAGTAGCATCCCAGATTGCCCTGCCTATCTTCACATCATCGACAAACAATTGCACATCTGATGTTAGACCCGACCTGATGCCATTAATGTATAGATTGGACACTAATGGCCCAAGGACTGAACTCTGAGGTATATCACTAGTCACCTTAAATCTTGCTGATTCATTTCTTTAGCAAACTGTATAAAACAGTTTGATATCTATCTGTTAACCTCATTCCCTGATCCAAGTCAACAGTTTATTTTCCAATCGCATGTTCTCCAGTTTATGCAACAGCCTTTCGTGTGGTATCCTATCAAATTCCTTAGAAGAAAAACAACAAAATTATCATAGTGTATCCATTCCCTTTATCCAATTCGGCCGTGATATTGTTATAAAATATGAGCAAATTGCTAAAACATGACCTTCCTTTAGTAAACCCATGCTGTTCCCTGCAGAGTATGGAATGATTGTCTACCCATTTTTGCATGTAAGTTCTTACCAACTTCTCTGAAATCTTCACTACCTCACCAGATACACTGATAAGTCGGCAGTTAGACACATCAGTTTTTGCACCACTCTTGTAAAATGGAGCTATCATACATTCTTTCCATTCCTGTTGTATCATTGCTGAGCTAAGACTCAAGTTATACAAACAAGTAAAAGGCCTAGCCAATTCAATTGAACATTTCTTTAGCAAACGAGCTGATATTCCATCTGTCCCTATTGACAAATTCTTATCCAGGTTATGCAACAGCTCTTCAACCTCATTTTCATGAACCTTCAACACTTCATCCAATGTAGCACTGTACACTAGGCTACATGCACCTGGTTGATATATCTTAGCAAAGTGAGCACTCATTAACTGAACAATCTCCTTAGCTTCCGACACTCGTGTACCATCTTCATTCAATAAAGTTATTCTTCCACATTCATTCTTTCTTTTGCTTGTGGCATAACGATAAAATTCTTTAGGATTGCCCTTAGCTTGCATGGCCAATTTCTTTTCATACTCCGATTTAGTTTTCCTCACAATACTCGTTACTTTTCTGGCCTGGCTTTATATATTTCATAATTCCTCTCACTCTTATTCTCACCATATTCTTTTCACATCATCTCCTTCTTTTGGATCTCTTGCTTAATAAGGTTGCACATCCCTTTCACTTCCAACCTATTTATTCTTCGAACACTAGGGATACATTCAGATACCGCCTCATTTAAGCACTTTTTCAAGATTTCCGTGCATTGCTGACATTTTTCCCATTCAGTAACTGATACCATGAGACCAAAGATAGTATTCTCCTAAGTTGATCATAATTTCCAGCTTTGTAGTTCAGCATGTAACCTGTTCTAATCGGAGCACATCAACACAATTAGATACTTCCCAAGAAAGAACAGCATGATCACTCTCACCAACTGGTGGTAAAATAGTCATATTCCTGACAGGGAATCCTTTCTGACGCTATGAGAAAATCCAACACTCTTTTACCTTGAGTTCCTTCTTTCACATGCTGCTTGAGAAAGTTGTATCGCAACAATTCAAAAAATCCCTCTTTTTTTTTTTATCATGAAATTTCTCTTCTACCCAATCAATGTTTGGAAAATTAAAGTCACCCATAGTGATCAATCGTTTGGTACCCACAAGGCTAAATTGGCGATGCATTTATTATTATTATTATTATTAAGAGAGACCTCCGGGGAGTCAGAGACTCATCGAGGGAGGCCACATACTACACACACCAGCTATCATACTTATTCTTGAATTCATTCACACTGCTTGCACTCACAACATCCAAAGGCAATCCATTCCAATCACGTACTACCCTCTGAAAGAAAAATCTAGCCCTCGCACCCTTCTTGGCCACCTTCATTCTCAGCTTCCAAGGATGCCCTCTAGTCTTTGCCCCACTCTCCATAAATTAAAAAATTCCATCAATTGAAATCCAACATTTTATTCTTGACATACAGCCACTCGTTTCTCTCGCAGAAGTCATTTTTCTGCAAAAGTGTCCGACATTCGGGCTAATCATTATCAGAATCTGCTTCCTTTTCACCACGTGGATCTTCGGTCTTGGTTTCGTGATCCTCTTCACCACGTGCGTTTTCGGTGCTAGTTTTCTCTTTTACAGGATCACAAGTAGATTCAACAATTTCTGCTTCTTCAGCCTTCCTTTTTTTTTACTCATTGGCATAAAGTAACTACATATTTTACTCATTTTTAACAATGATTGCACTGATTTAACTTAGATTAATTCAAAACTCACGTGAACACCTGCCTATTGCAGAGTGAATATAGAACTAATAAACAGATATTGGAAGCAACCAACCTATGAAACAGGAAAGCAGGGTACCAACTTACGAGTAATTAACACTGAAAATTCAATTCGTGAACACAGTACCATCTACCGGAATATTTATAATACATTTTGCCGTCAATAAATCGCAAATTTTTAAAAACTTAAGAAACAAGGTGCCGGTACTGCGTACCGCCAGAAAAAAAAAGCACTAGTTACCATTATTATTTTCTTGCATTTCTATCCTAACTGGACTAAAGTCATCTGATATCATTAGTAGCACTCCTCCTCTCTTATCTCTTCTGTCATTCCTAAAAATAGTATATCCGTTACACTCGATCCCACTTACCATATCTGATTCTGATAGCCAGGTTTCACTAATGCCAACAATCTTAGGCCACATCGTATTCAATAAAGCAAACCCCCTTTGTTTCTGATGCCTAGACATAATAAATTGCCTATTCTTATAATTAGATATGCAATCTATTTGGTCTTGTTCTAGAATTTTCTTTTTACCCTCCCCAGACATACTCAAAACGTATGAATCCAAAGCATATTTTTCCACCCCCTTGTCACATGCATAACCATGTTCGAAGACATTTATATCTTATAAGTTCGCTTACAAAAAAAGCCCTTTTTTTTTCAGTATGAACACTTTTGCATAATTATGGAATTTTGTAGATTTATCTTACAAATATGTCATCAAACTTCGAAGTATGTTAAAGGAATGCATTTATTTTTTTAAACGGATTGAAGTTATAACTACATTTTGCACTCATTCTTCTGATGTAAGACTTAAGTTCCAACAGGCGTTCTTCTAAGTAGAGTTTCGTTCTTTTGTCTCCGTTGGACACACACACACACACAGATCAGAAGAAACTGAATTCCAAAACAAAAAGTCCTTTTTCTTGTCACTAGTTCCATACAGACACAGAAGATCGTGACAGAAATGCGATATGTTATCGCACGTACTCTAGACGCCAAGAGACTTGCAGCAGGCAAAATACCTGTAGGATAATTTAAGCAAAGTTGAACCATTTCAACAACGTTTTTTTTTTGCATAGAAAATTTATAATAGTTAAATGATAAACATTTAAAGGTGTAAATATTTTTTTAAAAAATTTTAGAAATTTTTTAAAATTTCTTAATCTTTTTAAAAAATATTCAAATAGTTTTAAAGTTACATTTCTATTTCTAAGGAAAATATAAAAAATTTGGAAGTTTTACCAGCTCTATTGCTTAATCCTGTAAAAGTGTTCGTGAAACGTAATTATAAATGATAATCTCATTATATGGAATGTTTTTACAGACATAACAAAAATGCACAGTTGAGCAGTGCAATGAAAACAATTAAACACTTTTTAGGGGAAATTTTAGTATTAAAATATGATGTGTGTGTGTGTGTGTGTGTGTGTGTGTGTGTGTGTGTGTGTGTGTGTGTGTGTGTGTGTGTGTGTGTGTGTGTGTAGAAACACACAACAGACAGCTTCTGAAAAATCACCATTTGATAGTGACTTTAGTCCAAAAAAAAAAAAAAAAAAAGAAGGCCTAGAAAAAAATGCATTACTTCTTGACGGCTCTCAAATCCTAGAAGCAAAGCTCTCTCCCGCTAACAATGCATGAATTATAAAAGTATTAATATTCGGTATTTATTTTGCATTCCCTCGATGCTCGTGAACAGTTACATAGCTAATGCAATCAGACACATATCGTACACACTTGAAAGCTTTATTAGTTACTTCTTAATTCCAACGAAATCTGTACTAATCTTTGAAGCTGTGACGCTACAGAATTCTCCTAAGACGTTTTTTTTTTTGTCTTAACTTATTCTTCAGTCTTTACATACAACAAAGAAGTATGAAGTTGTTTTCCAGTTAGCCCCTCCCCTCCCCTCCTTCTGTAGCTCGTGTATGTCAATCAATAATTCATCGCGCGCTCTGTGTACACGAGGAGAACAAAACAGCTCCGGAGTGATCTTGGGAACACTGAGCAAGGTTTCATTACTTCCAGTGATGGATCTTTTATTTATTTATCAAGGAGGAAAATGTCTCTGGGGAATCACGGGACTTTTTTTTTTCTTTTTGGAAGTAGTCATCCTGTTTCCACTCCAAATTAAAAGATCAGTCGTAAAGAGACACATTAAGGGATAGATTGATACGCTAGCGATTTTAGCTCCAATAAGTGATTAGTTTAGATAATTCATGCATTGAAAATATAAAAAAAAAACACGTCCCCCTTCCCCCAACATCTGCCAACGCACGAAATGGAAACAAAAGAACCATCATAAAAATTGTCTTCATCTAAAAGGCATAGCGATGAGAAAAGTGAATATGAAATAAAAATCAATCACACGGCAATTGTAGAAGGCAGCTTTATCACCGCTTGGTGAAACATTAGACAACGCAGAAAAGAATTCTTTGAAAAATATTTGTTTCTCGGTCCATTAAAAATTTATAAAACTCATGCAAATTTAAACACGTATACATCTCACTCTCCGTTCGTTTTCAGAAGCTCTTGGCACTTTGCATTCTCAACAACTCGATGTCAAGTTTCGTTTGGGTTTGTGACGTCATGTTTCTAAAAATGAAAAAAATATTTGAATGAAGTTTTTAATTTCACTGCTTATCACTTCAAATATTTTAATTTCAGGTGAAATCTTTGCATATTTAATTTCCTGACAGATACGTTTTCTTTAAAATTTAGTTTAATTTGTGCGCTTCAAAAATTCTTTATTTAAGCCAAATAAATAAATGAAAAGCTTTCATAATGTCGTGCAAAAATGCAGTACCTTTTTATCGTCTATCTGTCAGCGCCTTTTCAATTTAAATTGAGAAACTGCTATTTTTTTTTTCTGCTTATTTCTTGCCCACCCTAGTGAAGGATATCTGATGGAAGATACCCAATAACAAATCGTCCTTAAGTCTCTTAAAAACGTTAATCTCTGTTTAGCTTCCGTCCTCTGAAAACAAAGATTCTTTTCTTATATACACTCAATGAATACAGACATTTCGTCAGGTTTTAAAATAAAAATAAAATAAAATCAGAACACATATTGCAGTATCTGTTCTGGTCAAGTTCGCACACGAAATAAATAAGTTAATAATAATATCTATGATGTGGAACTTTTAATATATAATTACTATATAAACCAAGTTGCATTTATTTTAGTTATACATTGCCGACCTGAGAATTTAAACAGTATTTTTAAACTTGTCGAATTTTGAATTTTCAAATTAATCGTCATCCCACCCACCATAGTCTCTCGAACTGTGGTACACCTTTTCTACCACATTTTGGTTAAAAATATTTTCTACCAAACTGTTAACAATATCTCTTCTCTGTATTTTGATTATCAAGAATTTAAATGCATATCAGCATTATTTCTTACCCTTTATTCTCTACAAAGCGTAGGAAATCAGTATTAGCATATAAGAAACTGTCTTTTTATTTTTCAAAATATCCAATCTCGAAGCTTCATTCAAACCGCAATGAATTTCCTTAAATAACAAAGAATAACATTAATAAACATTCTGAATCGAAAATCTTGAATATTAACATCACGTCTTATGCAATCATTCTAGAACTGTTCACAGTTTAAAAATGTGCATATGTAATACATGTGTGAATATTTTAAATAATCAATAGTCTCTCAATGATGGGATTTAATAAAAGTAAGACATGAAAATTTGCATGCTTTAACAATGTGCGTTTCAAATGCAAATTGCACAAAATATCGGTTGTCACCAGAAAATCCCATGGGGTATGCCTAACGTTCGTCACAATTAAATAATAGATTTTATGCTTCTTAATAATCTAATAACACGATTCATAGAAAATGTACGAAGATACATGCATGCTCTCTTTAGCTATTGTGCCATTCTACTCGGTATAATCTCTGGAAGTGAAGATGCAGCGTACACAGATGCGTGGTGAACAGTTCAGTGCACGTATATCAAATCTGTTCCGGTGAATAAATTTTAAAAAATTGTATTTTTAATTTTGATTTAAGTAGGATTATTTTGATGACAAAATGAGGAAATAATGTACAATAGCCTTATAAGAAAAACAAATAACCAGTTCATAGTATTGACAAGTTGTGTCCATAGTTCATAAACGAGCCCTGTAATTGGAAAAACAGAGTTTGAATCCTGTCTATCACTTGAGGAACTTTATCTCAGGCCTTTTCAAACAAATGGTAAGTTAGCCAGTATAATACGAAGGTGGGGATTTTCTTCAGAAAACTAGGGGTCTTCGTCTCTCATACTGGTCCCATGACATACAGATCTAAAGGCACTTAAAAAAGCTTTCAATCTGCCCATAAACCCAAAATTAAAATCATTCTACTACAAAGCACACCACGCTTGTTTGCCCACCAAAATATGGTGCACAGCGAAAAGGATCCCTCTTCAAGGCCCCGCCAGATGTCATTTTTTCCCCCAACCAGAAACACTTTACCACTTAATGATGTACTGTTCTCACACCTCCCGAATATGGAACACGGTTCAAACATTCACAAAACACAAACAACCCTTTACAGAACACACATTATACTGGTTAAACGAAGGTAACATTAACACAACTAAAGCAATCATCATTATAACAACCATGTACTCGATTTGGACATACAGATGCGACAAAATTTACGGAAGGGAAACAGGACCAGACATACTCAGGAAAATAAACAACATATTAAAAGAAACAATCACAGATACCATAAACAGAAACAAAATAACAAAACAACAATGGTGGCAAATAGGTCTCATCTCAGAATTCGAAGAACAACTGCAAATCATAGAAATAAAGGACCCACCATAAGTAAAAAATCATAAAACACACATATACACGATAAAATAAATATACATAAGCGAAAGAAAAGCATATTGTAAACTTTTTTCATTAAGCTTATAACCACTTGAACATTAATTGCTTTATACTATAATTAGTTGTAGTTCTGTGCATAATATTTGTCAATTATAGAGGTTGTAGTTTAGTTTTATGTATCAAAAATGTCAATGACAGTCTTTATAGTGGAAGAATTTCATGACATTTTACTGATCTGGTGGGTAACTTAAATATCTGCCAAAATGTAACCCTCTCCTTTTATGGTAAAACAAACACTACATATGTATATAGAGAGTTGCAATCTCAAAGTGATAATAATGAAGCAATAAACCATATAATGATATGCAAAAACAATTTTTAGTAATTATATGTTAAGAATATTTATAATATGTAAAGTAACTACATGTGTATGTATAAATATGGTATATGTAAATAGCGCTTAACACTTCATGATAAGTTAATAATGTATAATCCAAACTGTATATGTCAAGTCAAACAGGTCTGTAAAGAAGTGTCTCCGAAAGAATAATTATATGTATTATAGGTAAAATATTCATATGCATAGAAGACGTAGTATATGTAATGTAGTAATAGGTATATATGTATGTGTATGCATATGTGTGTATATGTACATACATGTATAAACATGTATATTTATATATGAATATTGTCAGATTAGTTAACAGTATAAAATCAACTGTTGTATATTTTAAAACAAACCTCACATAGGTTTAAGGAAAGGTGTCCCCTCACAAGAGACAATAACGTAGATCGAATCCCATATGTAAATGGAAATATACCACAAAAATATAGGAATTTCATTATAAAAAGGAAATAATGATTTGTGGAAATAGAAATGTGACTGGTAACTTAAATTCATAATACAGAATTCCATGGATAGTAAAGTTAGGTTACATTAAAAGAAAAATACTGCTCAGCTCACGTAAAAAGGACTGTAGGAAAAAGCAGACACTGAGCAGATTATGATGTTAAAAATAAGGAAAAATAAATTGTACATAATATATATATTATTAAGATATCAAGAAATGTAAATCAAAATGCCAGTTATAATAAGCATTCTATGTACAAATGTATATACTGTAAATACTTGTATATATATTTATTTTGATTGTACATAGATGCTTTAGTGTTAATAAAATATGCCTAGTGGCTATATGCTTCGCAACCCTATGCCTGGGGAAGGAGTGTCCGAGGTCCGTCGACGACTTGAGGAACTTAAGAATCTGCCATAGCTAAGTTAGCCGGCGTTGAGCATAGACAGCGGGGCTGTCTACGCCTTGCTTTTTTTTTCCTCCAGTTTTTCTGGGATTTTTCATCCCGCAAACCGACCCCTTGAACACATAGGATATAGTACGGTAAGGAAAGCAACGGGAAACCACCTTGCTCATAGTTATTTCCGTAGATGGTGGCGTATATGTTTTTAATGAAAACCATATACGCCGCCATCAGTCATATATGATGATGATGATGAACAGCCTGTTTTTCTACTCACTGTAGGGTGAAAGCCTCTCCCATTGCGGGAGGTTTTGGGTCTACTATTCCCATGGTGACCCAGTCCATATTGGGAGAGTATATCTATACTTGGGTGAAGGAATGTATAAAGGTGGAAGACAATCACAGACATCCATGCCTACGCGGGATTCGAACCCGCAGTCTATTATGGCTGGAGAGCGGATACGCTAACCACTCGGCCAACCAGTCATATATACAAACTTATATATGACTGATTGATTTTCCTTTTTCACTCGTTTCCGACCGTAAGTGACTTTGTAGGCATTGCCCATAAAGTATTCGCGGTGAGTTTTTACAGAGTAGTTCACCATTGCTTTCCCAAACCCCCAATTTTATCCGGGCTCATGACCAGCATATGGCTGGGACGTATTCATGATTGTAGTCCCTGTGCCAAGGGGTACCGGCTTGTCTGTTTGCGGGAGGGAAAACCCCAGATAAACTGGGGAGAAAAACCCTGCTGTCCACGCCCAAAAGCTAACTTGGCTATGTCTGAAAAAGATCCTTAAGCTACTCACGTAGGCTACGAGAATCGAACCCAGGAATTCCTTTCTCAGGCATATGGTTGCGAAGCGTATAGCCACTAGGCTAACCGCGCAGACGTCTTATATATCCTCTAAACAGCGGAAAGGCTATAACTACAACAACAATAGGCTAATACTTGGACACATTTTTAAATGCACTAATTCTATCTTCTTAATAAAAAGCCACCAAAAATATATAGTTTTTTTTTTTTTTTTTTACCAACCAACTGACTCTTTTAACGGACCAAACTAAAAAAAAAGGGTCAATAGCTATTTCAGGCTATTACATGACATCCCTTAATTAGCCAAGCACAGCGTCGTATGTAAAGGCTCAGCATACGAAAAAAGTGATCTGAAAGCAACGCTTTTATTTTTGGATAACATGACTTGCAACCTTAAAAAGAAAAAAAAAATCCTCATCTAAATATTTGTCGTTTGTCGAAAATTGGTTAATGGAGGCTGGAGAAAGAAGGGGAATACATGACTCTTTAGACTTGTCGTGTCTTTCCTGTTGAAACAGGACGCCCTGACAACAGTATAAAAACATGTTTAGAATATAAGAAAATGAAAGAAATCCTTTGAAAAGGAATTTTAAAATCCGGTCTCCTTCGCTTCAAAGGAAGAGTAGCGGACAGCCGGGGTTCTCACTTTGATGTGACACGCGTGCGCTTACGCAATATAACACGATCAGAAACGAGCAATAACATCCCTGGGGAACTCACCGCAGTTACGATGAGCAGTCTGTAACATGAGAGATAGAGAGAGAGAGTATAGAAGAGCAAGCAATGAGAAATGGGGGAAAAAGAGCCTATGTTGCTGTGAGTGAGGGAAAGAAATACGCGAAAGGCTTAAAAAGGCTATTTGAAAGAAAAGATGAGGCTATTTGGAGACTTAATGAAGTCACATGCATCCTCCCCCCCCCCTCAGAAACTCTATTCGCTGATTTGGTAACAGCAAATAACGTATAACTACGGGGAAAGTGTGAACTGCAGCTGTTGAAAGGGCCGTGTTCATGTCAAAAGGCTGTTAGCAGCCACTGTAAGAATATCCTCGAACGAAGTGTGTGTTTATTCATGAAAAAAAAAACATTTTCTTTTAATAATGAGGCGAGATTGTGTTAGTAAGGTGTTGAAACGTTCTCCATAAGGGTTATTTCTGCTTCTGTGATCACACATAATAGCCTGGAATGGCAGTCGAGGACATTTTGCATTCTACTCTCATTTGCTGGTGAAAAAAGAGATCATGTTAAAGGGATATAAAAAATACATAAAAGAAAATAGAAGCGTCGGTTTATAAGTGCGTGTGCCCAGTGGATTTTTTAAGAGACCAGGTTGCTGCTGAATTAATTCAGCACGTGATCCCGTTTTTATTTGAGTTCGATATATTTGCATTGTCTCATTTCGTGCTTTTATTACGAGTAGGTTATTTTTTGGGGGAATGTTTTATTCAGTAAGAATTCTTACAACTTCTCTGAGTGTGTAATAGGATTAAGAATGAACCATCACCATCACTAGGTGTGTGTGTGTGTGTGTGTGTGTGTGTGTGTGTGTGTGTGTGTGTGTGTGTGTGTGTGTGTGTGTGTGTGTGTGTGTGTGTGTGTGTGTGTGTGTGTGTTCGTGTTCGTAAAATATGGAGAATACTAAACACAAAAAACGAATTTTCTTCGTTCGCAACCTTTGAATCTAAGTTGTATTTCAGATTGTTCATTGACATATCCTGACAACTTAATACAATCAATATTTCAGGACTAATTTCCGATCAGCAATTTTCTTACAAGTAAGTGAAGTCTCTGATTTGACAGGTTCTACATTTGACATTCATCAGCCTCCCCAAACTGCATCAACGGACCCATATCTTCTTTTTGTTTCAAACATTTTGTTAATCTTTCATCTTCCGTTCTTTTCAGATGACCAGCTTAGTTCTACTCACATCTTCTTCACTATCAATAACGTCAAGTTCTTTTCTGATATTTTTATTTTTAATATATCCCTGCAGTGGTCCATTCTGTCCCCATCATTATTCCTATAATTTCATGGATCTCTCATACATCGTTTCCCAAGTGTTTGATCGACTGTTTTATTTGTAATTCCCTCTATTTCACAAATGTCAAGAGAATAAAATCAAATGAGTCCAAAACAGAACAAAAGAAATGCGTCTTCTTCTTCATCTACCTCATCTTTATCGCGCAAAGGTGGCATTCTTTGTAGCACTGTCTCGGAAATCGATAGGCATCCAATCTCCACTTATCATCATTGTTGAGGCCATCGAAATCGAACCAGACAACAAACAATGTTCCTAATCCTAACTTTTTGTTGCATTGCATTGCATGATTAAAATCCCGAGTCTCTTCAAAATTAAAAACAAAAATACTTGCCTTCGTCCCACCATCTCGATCAATTCTCACATCTGTTTAAGCAAATAGTTTAATTATTTCCGTTCCTTTCAAAACTGAAATTAGACAGTGTTCCTAATTCGAAGCTAAATCTGAGGAATATAATGATCGGCTAAGCGAATCAAAATTCACTGCTTTTTATTCTCAAAACGAAGCAAGTGGCAATTAAAATTTGATCCCTAATTCTTTGCAAATCGGTTGGTAGCCAGTCTCCACTATCATCATTTCTGTAGATGTGTGTAGCGCTGGCAAGCATGGATAGTTGGAAGGTAACGAGAATATGACAAATAACTGCTGCCATCTCGTGTTCCGAAGCCTAATTAATCTTAGTGCATTCTTTGGTCGACTATTCTAGTTTGCCGGGTTAAAAAATCAAAGTTCATTGGAGGAAAACTACTTATCTCAGAAATCTACAAACTTCGGATTCATCTGATAAAAATATTTGGAAAAAATCCCTGTGATCGGTAGTTAGAACTGCATCTATAAGTCATTCTTCTATCGATCTAGCATCATGGAAGTTATACTGATACTTTAACTTGCATGATATTTTTTTTTGTCCTTTTTTCCTTCCAAAACTTGTCTTTCTGACAGTGATGCAACGTTGGCTGTCACGTTTTTTCATGACGATTTTCACATATTCCTATCCATTCTGTGAGACCATAGCTCTTTGTTCTTACCATGTAGAGAATCTCTTTTCTCAATATGTATGCAAATACTAATAATTATTTACTGAATGTTTGGTGTTGCAAGTTGAATTCTGCGCACTTTGGATTAGGATAGAATGAAACCAGGGTTTTAATGGTCATTATGAATATATCTATTTACTAGGAAGTGTTCAAGAAGAAAATTCCTGCCTACTCCATGTAAGTACGGCTATCACCATCAACTAAGAAGTCCTTATATTGTTCTTTGCATTCTAGAAACAGAATTCGAACCAAGATCTTTTCAAAGACTTCATTGGTATTGAGCATCATGGACAATGTCATTGATATTGACTAGAACATCCATTCTTTTTTAGAAGGGGGTTTGAGTCTAGATTTCTCCACCCAAGGTGATCATAACTGTTCATTGCTATTGTGTTTCATCCTTGCATAATCTCCTTCCCCACTCTCCAATGATAATTTTGGAAGACAGCATATATAATTTCGTCGCTGTCATTGTTTATTACTCAAAATTCCATGTACTATATTAGCAGATACTTTACCCGTGTTCACATTTTGTCCTAAAATGAGCGAGTTTTGAATTTTTTTAAATCCAAATATAACTTTTCGACAACTAACTGTTCAATTGCCGGAAATGTTCAATTTATGTGTTTGAATGAAACAGACTTTTCGCCCTTTCAAAAAAATTATACACTTTATATATCCAGAAGGTTGTTCTTGGAAGATAGCTTCGCATGGATAGTCACTAACTTTTTTTTTTTTTTTTTTTTTTTGTACCACTCACGAACTCTTGCTGGTCACATTACTTGATCCTCATAATATGCATGTCAAACTGAGAATGCACTGATTTTAAATTTAATCTCATATTAAATTAATTATTACTGTGATAGTTACTTATATTAGCACTTTCTACTCTGAATAGTGTTATTAAAATATTCTAAATAGTAGACTATTTAAAAAAAAAAAAAAAGAATTTTTCTTGATAAAGTTTGCTGATCTTCTTGCTTGCTGGTAACACCACTGCTGAATGTTGCATCAGAAAGCCACGAGCGTGACCCCCCTCCCCCCCATGGTTGCCTTTGATGAAACATCATTCAGCAGTTATTATTTATTTAGCGTATGATGTACGGGTCTCAAGATATTCATATTACATAAAGCAGCATAAAAACAATTTTAAAAATCATATTAAAAGGGGTACAATAAGTTAAAATGATTAAACATTAAAAATTAAGAGTCAGGAATCAGAGCTTAATCCTTAAATCCCGAATCCACTCCAGAGATTCTGGGGTCAGTTTAAAAAAGTTCTCTTTAGTACTTCAGAATGAGTAGATATGGCACTCCATTACAATGTGATTGATAGTCTGGATCCTACTTCTACATTCACGGTCCAATTCCATTTATGTAAGAGATGCTTACATGTCCTGTTCTGCTCCGATTTAAAGTGGGCCATACATGTCTAGGGAGATCGAAGCCCACCAGACGAGATGGTGGATTTGAAATGGGAATTTGAAGATTGGAGGTATGTTGAAGCCAATACTCTCCCCATGACGCGCGTAGGTCGAAGTTCTGGTCGTTCATTTGTATTGCACTCCTGCAGGCAGGGTGCCTAGATTTCAATCTTTGTGAGGTATAGAAGGAAATGTCTTGGTGGATAGGCAAGGAACTGTTTCCAATTATTTTTGTCCATAATTTGCTTAAGGCTTGGGTCCTGCGAAGCGAGGGAGGGACTATATTACTGAAATTTGGAAGCTAGTAGCCGGGAATAGATCTTAGAGCACCAGAGATTATCCTCATAGTTTGATTCAGCTGGACATCGACTAAAGAAGCGCGTGCGCTGTTCAGCCACACAGGAGCACAGTACTTTGCTGTAGTATTCAGAAGTAACAGCATAGCAAGAATCAGACTCGATCCTCGAGCCCAAAAGGCGCATTTAGCAGGGTCGAGTAGTGTATTTTGTGTATGATGTAATTCCCATAATGTCATTACGCCTGATGCTTATGCAATTTCGCTACAGCACGAGTGGTCGATCTAGAAAGAAAAGAGATAAACGATTCTCCTCCATAGAATTTTTTATTAAATAACAAAAAAAGAGAAAAATCTACTCGTATATTTTTAAAATTCTAATGCAGATTAAAAATTTAAATTATCATTATTATTAATGAAAAACTGATAAATAAAAAACGAAAAATGTAATAAGTATTTATCAATACTTTTTACATTTGACACTTTCCCTTAACAAGTCTAAATCCGTCTCTTTATAGCACTGAGTTATTCTATTGCGAGAAACCAGTTGGTAAAATTATATATACATCATATCTTAATTTAAGGCTGAAAAATAAAATTCTAAATAATATAAATATTCCAAGACAATAATAATCAATATGATCTAGCATTTTGATCAGTGTTGGATAGGTATATATTTTTGTTGGCTTTTTGCTTGCATGATTAAAAAAGGTGTTTGTATGTATCAATAGATGGCGCCACAGAAGCACCGTGTATGTACACCTTCATTCTGAATACAGAATAAGGAAAACTTTTTTTCCCACTATTTGTATAGCATTTTTTAATCTATGTTGTTCTTTGCGGAATAAATTTTAGATAAACTTATTTTGTGTATATATTTCTCTCTCTCTCTGTGGTGTGTGTGTGTGTGTGTGTGTGTGTGTGTGTGTGTGTGTGTGTGTGTGTGTGTGTGTGTGTGTGTGTGTGTGTGTGTGTGTGTGTGTGTGTGTGTGTGTGTGTGTGTGTGTGTGTGTGTGTGTGTGTGTGAGAGAGAGAGAGAGAGAGAGAGAAAAGAAGCGCTATGTTTATTTTCTAAGCAAGGGTTGCAGGTTATTTAAACCTTAGCCCATCCATAAATAATAATAACAACAATAAAACTACTATCATATTTATTATGATTATTATACGTTGAGGAGGCGTACTCCTAAAGTGTGAAATCGTAAGTGCACGCTTCTAGGGCGTATTGGGAGATGCCCGTGTTCTCTTTATTTTGTTAGTCACCATTTTTTATGCTAAAGGATAAAAAAGCAATTATTACCACTCATTTAACAAGCAGAAAAGAAAAAGCAATTGAGAAGATTATAGAGCTTGGGTTTTGGTAATTAACCGCTAACGAGAATTTTCCGGCCCGTTTCCCTCTCGTAAAGGTCATTCCAGAACTCCTCTTAGACACATTCCTTCCTAAATCTTCTACTGTATTCTGTTTTGTCGGATCGACTGTATGTCTACTGGCCTTTATATCGACTATTTATTGTACATGAAGTCGCTTAATGAATCAGAACAGCAGAGAGCCACCAGAATAGGATGCTAAAAGTTGTAAGGGCGGATTATTTCGTGTGAAAAAACCTCTAGGACCTAATTCATCGCTTAAATTATTCACAAAAAAATAGTACGTTTCAATTTTTTGCCATTTTTATTCAACTATTGTAAAATTTTGCGAATATACTTTTAAAATTTAAAAACGTAATATTTAGACTCTTGGAAATATTTTTTTGTCGTTGATTAATGTAGTCTGCCGAACGAAGTCTTACTCCATTAAAAAAAAAAAAATCGTGATTGGGATAGGACTATGGAATTTTTGGAGTTATAGGTAACTAAGGCTATGAAGCCTGTGTATTATGTCTGTTGAATGCGTAGTTTTTTCTTGCCAGTTTTCCTATTTAGGAAAATGAAAAACTTTAGTTTCTGGGAGGAAAAAATTCTGATTACGGTGGGATATATGAGATCTTTGAGTCCCTTGTAAATAATATGTTGAAGCTCCCAATAAAATAAATAAGAAAACCTACTAACGTCTTTTATTACCCAAAAGAAGTAGAAAACTAGGTGGCTGCCCTCTACACCCGTTTCCGATCACAGATAGTTCACACAATAATATCAGTGGGTTTAAAGAGAGTCAGGGGAGAGATTACTGCAGACAGCTGGTACTATCTGGTGGGTCCTAACCCTAACACTGTATATTATTTGGAAATATGGTGAGTTCTACGGTCAGCTTTCTTGAGTTGCAGAATTAAAACCCAGATTTTCAGGGATAAAAAAACGCTACTTCACCATAATCAGAGATTGACCAACTCAGAAACTAATCAATGAAAGGCTTAGAAAAAGTTCTAGTCGGCGAATGGAAATGACAGAGCGGTCTTTCTTCAATGGTCTAGCATCCCAACATCGCTTCCACAGGGCTACACGTATGGCTGAGAAATATATACTGTATCTTTGTGTGTGTGTGTGTGTGTGTGTGTGTGTGTGTGTGTGTGTGTGTGTGTGTGTGTGTGTGTGTGTGTGTGTGTGTACACACACAAACACACATCAAGTCAGTAAAAAAAAATACACACACAGTCAAGAAAAAAAATGTGACTATATCCTCTCATTTTGCAACTGGCCATTCTACCCCGCTGGTTGGGATTAATATCACGTTGTAAAACTGAGTACACATTATTATACTTGGAGGTGAATGGTATACTGTCATTTGAGATTGTTGCTGATCGAAATAAGCAAGAGACGTGATGTGACGGACTACCCCCCCCCCAAAAAAAAAAATATATATATAATTGCAGCGTATCGGCTTAAGTATAGAAGCATACAGGAAACTGACTGACCAATATACTTCTCAGCTTGTTCTTTTTGAAAAGTACTTCATGCAGCTCTTTCCTCCGCTGTTCTTCTGTTTTCTGCTAATTCCTAACACTAGTATTTTTTTCCCCTTCAGTATTCCTGATAGTATTTTCTGTTGCTGTTTTCAGATGCTAACCATACATAACGATATTTTTTCACGTTTAATGAAGAGCCGAGGCATTTTCAAACTAATTCAGTATGTATATTATTTCCATCAAGGACTTTCACTCTCTAGGCAGAGAGAGAGAGAGAGAGAGAGTCCTTGGTGGGTGGGGTGTGCTTTGCATTATGGGATACATACTAAGGCAAGTGATATGAAGTCATTAGCCTTTATATACAAGTAGCTCAGACTTGAACGTATTTCACGCGCAAAACTTTGTTTTGCTTACTTGGGAAAAGGATTAAAACTAAGTATAAAATTTCTTGGCATCTTTAACGTATTTTACACCCAAGGTAAAAAACTTTCTATATATATAACCTTATGTGTGTTCAAATAGCTGCTATTTCTTCCTATTACTGCACAAGTCTTAACAAGCCATACAAGGTTCGACAGATATTACTAGACTGCGCTGGTGATGATTTTTGATATAATTTTAAAATCTCTAACAAGCACAGTGATACCTCTCTATTTTTATGTCCTTTAGTTTTTCTTGATCTCAATCGTTTGGCATTAAGGTGGTATGTCCGCTGTTGAATTTCTCTAGCCTTGCTTATATTTCAATATTTCCTTCGATCATCCTGATAAACAAGTGTTGAAACTTATGAAAAATGCTTTTTTGTAAAATACATTGGTTAGGCTATCTTCTTCGATGTATGTGTGTGTGTGTGTGGGGGGGGTAATTTGCTTGTTGGTAAGCACTTTAACTGTATGCCAATATATTCTGCGATTGTTATACGGACGCTAGTTTCTTCTTGATATCCTCTGGGTTACTTTGGGTATAAATTACAGGAATGTGTTGTGTTCGATGGTATCGCTCTCTTTTTGTTTAAACAGAGCTGCAAAATCTTCGTGGAACATTCTCAATAAATCTGCACCTTTATTTGCAATTCTTCATTCATAACGTAGCCTATATCCTTCTTTCTTTATTTCTTTTGAAGAGCCAGACTGTGAATCATCCTCCTTCATCATTTTCTACAGCTTTTATTTCCTGGTACTGAAGGTATTTTCTTTTTAACATATATATTTCTATTTTTCATTTGTTTATTAATTCTGTCTGATTAGTACATAAGCTAGATACCCCCGCATCCCCCCACATCTGTTTCTTCTGTATTCCTCTTGCTTTATTCTGCTTCCTGTTCTGATAGCTGCATTTGTGAATGTTCAGATTGAGTTTTCCAAGCTCCAGTTAGAGTTTCAAGATTTTCCTGCTTCTGCTATTATTGAATTTCCAAAACAAAGTATCTGTTCATAAATCCTTTTGATCTTTCTTTTTGGCAAAATATCCGTATTATATGAATATAATACGGATAATGTCTGTTTTCATTGGATATATAAACCTGAATCCATTAGTTCGGTGGAAGTTTTCAAAGATATTAGAGTATGCCGTTTCCATAGGACTACACAAGCACAACATTGAAAACAAAAATCTCCATATGCTATTTTTATTTTTAATGTTAATTTTAAAATATGCTGTTTCTCTCCCCAGTCCCAACCAAGTCTGTCTTAAACACGAAGACTAGATCCACCATTGAAAAAGCGAGTATAGTGAGGTGTCACACGCAAATTTCATTATCATGGGCATCTTTTAATTCTATTTGCTAATTAAATAATTTCAGAAAGTTCAGATGAAGAATATCTGTAAATATTAATATGCTGTAAGCATTACGTTCATTTTTCTAATACAATTTAAGCACCAAGAAACTAATCTCTTCCTATTGAAATATTTTCAACTTTATTTTTTTCGTTTTTCTTTTCTTTTTGTACTCTCCAAAATTTCCTGTTATTAATTAAATATCTTGGCATATATAAAAGTTCATTTTTGTTATTTTAATGCATTTAATCAAGTGGAAGTCAACTTACATCCTAAACATATTCCTCTAGCAACTTCAGATGTTTATTTAATGGAACATGCACGCTTTTCCACCAAGATCGCAAATTAAAAATTTCGCAGTGTGCACTATAAGATGAGAATTTGATTAACTAATTATGCGACCTCTGTTGTTATTCCGGGACTGTTTAAATCATCTGCTCTTTAATCATTTCCGGCTAGTTAATTTTAGGTCCTGATATTGTTCTATAATTAGGCGCAGATGAATGCAAACCGTGAATAAATTAAATTAGTCAAATTAACATGAAAATGAAATGAAGCGACCATTGTTATTAATCCAGTCAAGAATTCAAACGCAGGTTCAGGAGTTAAAATAAATAGAATAAAGAGAAATGTACATCGTTATGTCACAGAAGGGGTCGCTTCTGTCATGTAGATATGTTTAAGACTTAGAAATAAACTAAAAGAATTATTTTCATGGATATTAATATTAACTCATAAGAGAACTTTTATTGAGATCAGAAAAGATCGTGTAATTGCCTTTTAGACATATGCAAGACGAATTTTTCGGAAATAAAATTTACATCAGGCTGTCATTGATTACAAAGACTGTGCTGTGTTATTAAAGCTTGAAACCTTTCTCTGAAAAGATTTGTTTGCTAGAAAAATTGCAAGTTTCATCCCAAATGACTAAAACTTCATCCAAGATTGAATAAAGAAAAACTTATTCAAGTTACTCTTAAAAACGTAGGAGAACACGAAGCAAAATAAGATGATAATTACTCCAGACACCGATATATAACGTAACCAGTTTTTAACTTTATTCTTTACGATTATTGATACGCTGATGATGCTGATTAACGTCAATCCTGCACATTTTTCATGTTTTTTTTTTAAACAAACAAACATAAAATTGCAAAGAAACCTTCTCGATACATCTGTACATTCGTCCCCCCCCCCTCTGTTGAAACAAAAGTTCAAACCTTGCTTGTTTAGCTCTCATTCGGGTCTATTAAACTCATCATTTCTACTATTTTCTGTTATAATGGCATATTCATATATGCTTATGTACTATTACTATAGTCCATTTTGTGCCTGTTTCTCTACAACCATTATTTGTGGTTTAGATGTAATAGAGCACTGATCTATCTCACCAAACAGTACTGAATCCACCAGCTGTACTTGAATAGCATATTGCCAATGCTATTCAAGCATTCATTACAGACTTGTTCCGACACTTCCTATAGAAACGAGACGAAAATATTACAAATAAATGAATAAATAATAATAAATAAATAACATGTTTTAATGTATTTATGCGTTTAGAAAATAACTACAAACACGGCGTGCCCGCTGGGGCCCTTTCCAACGAGCACATGCACGTTATAATAGTTCCGCTGTTTGCAAGAGACGATGTTAGGCGTCATTTCATGATCAAGATCGTATCATCTAAGAGAAAGAGGAAATCGCGACTGGTGACGAAATATTATTACTTATATTATTAATTATACTGTAAAGTATAACATATCTTTTTCTGACTTTAACAAATTTACTTCCAATAGATGTAAATATTATACTAATTATAATTTCCAATACAAATGCTAAAATGCGAATATATATTATATTATCAACGCAAATGTTATTGTTCATCATAATACTAGTAGTAGTGGTGGGCAGTAGATGACGTTGGTGTAGATGATGCGGTTCGCTGTAGTTGGATTGAGTGGTGGAGATGGGGTTATAGAGTAAGTGCCCTCCCTCGATGAGTCATTGAACTCCTTGGAAGTGTCACGTAATTATAATAATAAGATAATGTTCTGTTACTCATGTTAATGTCTCTATTGCAAGTTCCTTAATGTATATTTGTAATTAATATTATTATACTTAATGCTATTATTTTTATTAATAGTAGTAGTATTTGTAACTATTCTTGAAGATTAATATAAATGATTATTATTAAAATTATTACTACTACTGCAAGGGAAAACTCCATGGAGTCCTTAGACTCATCGAGGAGGTCCTAAATATTATGTCAAGCATTATCTAATATTCGTCGTACTTTGAACTCACTTATGGCTATGGCATCCACAACAGTCTCTGGCAACGACTCTTGCTAAATTTCCGATGATGGCCCCCTGGTTCGCACGCCACCAAACCTATTCTGAAAAATTTCCTCTATATTACTCCTATAAAAACTTTTCAGTAGACATATCATAGGTTGAGTGATATGTCTTAATCATATCACTCTACCTGTTATAAGGTACATTCCATAGACCTGCCATCATTTTCGTTGCTTGCTTCTGGATCCTTTCCACCTTCTCATCCCAAGAAATCCAAATGACCAGATCAGTGCGCAATAGTCAAGAAAGGATCTTATCAAGGCCATATGAAGAGATATAAAAATCTATTTATCTCTGTTCATCAGTGTGTTCTTCAGTTACCAAATAATCCGACGAGCTATTTTAGCCATACGCCCTCTAAACTTCAACTCCCTATTCACTAACACCCCATAATCCCTGGCTTCAATTTCTTGGAATACAGTCTATCGATATGGAACACATTTAGTTTTTTTTTTTTTTTTTTTTTTTTTTTTACGGTGCTTTGTACTGCTCATGTGCCTGTTGGTCACTTTTCTCTTTAATTCACTCCACTTTTTTTGTGACTCTTGTTTAATGATACTATTCATCATTTGACTCCTGCTTGATTTATTCTCCTGACTTTAAGTATGCAACCTAACATTACTTCCCTCAAACACTCCTTTACCACCTCCCATGCATTCTCAACATTTCATGCCATGCTATTACCAGAAGCAATCTCCTGAGTTTTGCCATACTTACCAGCTCGGTAATCCTGCATATACACCTTCTTAACCAAAAATTCCACACATTGTCACCTTTCAGATTAAGACTATCTGATTCTCTCGTAGGTTGGTGGCAATGTGGTCATCTTTATTACAGACAAATCCTCATATGCAGTTACTAGTTCTAGAACTCTCAAATCCCTCGAACATTCCATTATGGGCTGCCTCAGGTAATCATTCCTTAGTAACTGCATAAATGTCATTTCTTTCTTCCAATGTGTCTTTCCTCTTTAAATCATTAGAGTATCTGCTATTATCTTTTGTTCCCTATAGGGAGAAAGCAAAGTCGTTTTAGCTTTATCTAACTGTTGGAGATTGAGAAGTTTAACCTCCACCAGTAGTCAATTTGAGAGAGTTAGCCAAAATTATCACTAATTTTAAATGGCATCCGGTGAAGACAGGGAGAGACAAACATATGCCTCTAGTCAATTTTCTTGAGTTTACGGGACAAAAAAAAAATCAGCCTCATCCTACTATCCTTACTTAAAACTCTTTCTTATTCCTAATTAAGATTTCTAGATACCCTTGTCCATAACATATATATATGTGTGACTAACTGGTCAAATTTTTTTTGACTTTATATTATGGAATAAATTATTCTTGTAATAAAATCATTTTGAGACTACTTGGCTGTGATACTCAGCTTGAGCCACTGCCATGATTCTTGATAATTCTGATATGAATATGTATTAATTAAATTTGTACTTTTATAGAATTTTCTTATGAAAATGGTTTACCAAATGAATAGAAGGAAGGGAATGTACTAATATCTGCAAAGCTGTGGATAGGATTAGTGCTGATTGTGAGGTAATATATATGTATGGGAGAACAAGGGTAAGTATTAGGACTGAGCCCTGACATACTCCTGCACTGGTTGCAAAGATTAAAAAGAAGAAGCCATCCATTGTGATACACAGTGAACAACCAGAAAGAGAAAGCTGGCTACCTAATTAGAGAGAATGGCAGCCAGACAAAGCCCTGGAAATGATATCAATTATGTACAAAGTCATTGCACATGGCTTAGACTGCTGCATAAGATGAACAGATATATTCCTAGAATCACGGGTACATCGGTAAGCTCTCAATAGCATGTGGAGAGCACACTACTTCAAACAGTTGTATCCAACTCTAATGCTACTTGCTTCATCCTACTGAATAACTCTCTCTTTCTTATTGCCAATTAAGGTTTCTAGTAACCTTATCCACAATATGTATACAACTAACTGGTTCAAAGTTTTCTGACTTTATATTATACAATGAATTTTCCTTTTGAAAAGTATTTATACAATTATAAGGAACTAATCCTAATCTTAGTAACTCATTAAAAATAATCTAAGTGGATGATTAACATACATCTGTTTACTATAAGAATCTCTACCAATAACCATATCAACCTATCAAATGATTTAAGATATCAGTAATTTCTTTCTCCTATATTACATCGTTAGGTAAACATTACTTTTAAACTAGTATTTGATCTTTTTACAAGTTTTCAATTATACACCTGTAAAATAATTATTAAATTTCTCTGTTAGTAGCTGGATTTTCAAAATTATCCCTGAGGAGTTATGTTTAATTCATTTCAAATAATCCTCCTTTTACACATCTATAAATACTTTTTAGAAGTAATCATGGCATTCTTAATCAAGAGAAATTCAAACTGGCTTTAATTTACAATTTGGTTAATACCAAGTCTTGATCATATAATTACTAATCAAGAAAAAGTAATTATATGATAACTTATTAATAGATAAATTGGTCTGATGTCATTATCAGGCCTATAATCTATCCCTTTCCCTAGTTGTCCCCCCCCCACCGTGACAACATATTTTCTTGAAAACTTAGTTATTACTTCACTAACTTCAGATTTACATGGTACTTATTTTCACAATATAAATTAGTACA
Organism: Typopeltis vanoorti; assembly: GCF_054136105.1. Taxonomy (NCBI): domain Eukaryota; kingdom Metazoa; phylum Arthropoda; class Arachnida; order Uropygi; family Thelyphonidae; genus Typopeltis; species Typopeltis vanoorti. The sequence goes on from NC_143553.1 coordinate 58,929,830, forward strand.
AACTGAGAAATTAGCATGTCAGTTTTAGTTCTAATCCTCTGCTTGTATCTGGAATCCACAGACCTATTTATGATCAGCCAATTTCCAGAGATCTATGAAGACAGTACCACCAAAAAAAAAAAAAAAGGTTCATAACAGCTCATGAGATAGGCCACTTATCTAGCACTCTATAAAACGTTTTTACTTATCAATGTCTTTTAAGGTTTCTTCAAAGAAAGGTTAGAAATGGTAAACAATTACAGTTAACATCATAGGAAAAAGTGTAAGAAACCAATATTTCAACATAAGGCACTTATATGGTGGTGGTTTTCCCTTTTCAATCATTTCCAACCCCAGGTGACTTTGTAGACTTTGCCCATTTTGAGGGACGAAAAACCCGAGTTAGGGTTTTTTGTCCCCTCAGAATGAAAATAACCTCCCACCTCTATGCAAGACTGGCTAACTCACCTTTTGTCGAAAGAGACCAGATAAAGATTCCTCACGTCAGTGATGAAAATCAAACCTAGGTCTTTCCAATCAAAGAAAGGCCCTTATATACATATGTTAATACTTGCATCATGTCTTAGAACTTACAGCTCTAAGAAACTAATTGTTTCAAGATGTATTAATGATTTGACGCCACAAAAAATTTCATTCAACTTTATTCTTCAGTTGTTCTCTGAATGTTCACAATTAAAAGGCTTCAAACCATGCTACAGCTTACTGTGACAGGTGCAATGCTATGCGAGTGAAATAAAGATGACCAAGATCTTGGCCAAAAGTGCAATCCCTCAAAAAAGAAGAAATGTCATCATACAGATTTTGTAAATAGCTGGAAGCTAAGGAGAAAGCAAATTATTTAAATTATTTGAAAATGGATAATAAAGTATCTCACAACCTGATAAACAGAATTTGAATAGAACACACCAAAAACAAGCATTGTTGATGACAGGCAGACTATAACAGATGATAAAAGACTGGCAGTGGCATTAAGATATTTAAATCGGAATGATTGCCTTCCTCCCTCCCCAGATTTGAAAGATTCTTATCCTATGTAATGTAAATATCATTATTTACAGGATTTGTGCTAATTTTATTAAATTAGCACAAACATTTTATACCAAAACTAACAGTAGTACATATAAGTGGAAAATAATCAAAGCTATTTTTTATGCCAAACATGTTTTATTCTTGATTGCTATGCCACAGGTTCCATTAAAACTAAGACTAAGTTATTTAGTTATAAGAAAAAGCTATATTGATTTTCAAAACATACTCTTAAATGCACATAGCATCAACTTGAGCATGTTGTATACATATTGGGGACAAGATTACTAGAAACCTTAATTGGCAATAAGAAAGAGAGAGTTATTCAGTAGGATGAAGCAAGTAGCATTAGAGTTGGATACAACTGTTTGAAGTAGTGTGCTCTCCACATGCTATTGAGAGCTTACCAATGTACCTGTGATTCTAGGAATACAAATGCTTTAAGATGAAACAATATATCACAATATGTTGCATTAAAAGCATCAAAATGTGTAGTGCACTTTAAGAAATGGAAATGTAATGAAAGTCAAAATACTGTTTTCAGTGCCATTACAGGATATGCTGCTCTCCACCAGATATTTACACCCTGTCCAAAAAGAAACCAAAATTTTGATAGAAAATAAAACACAGACCAATTGTAATTATTCAAATCATTTATTTCAATCAATATACTCTCCCTCAGCTTCGATACAGCGTTTGGCATGGTCAATTAATTCGTTAAATGAGTTTTTTTTCGGTTTTGGGGATACTGTTGAGGGTCGTGGTTACTGCCGCTTGAACGTTTTCAATGGTGTCGTATCACTTTCCTTTCATCGGCAAATGAAGTCGGGGGAAGAGAAAGAAGTCACAGGGTGCTAAATCAGATGAATACGGCGAGTGATTCAGCACACTAACTTGATTTTTGCTCAAAAACCGTCTCACAATGTTCGAACGATGAGATGCATTATCGTGCAAAGGTGACCAGCTGCCTGCATCACGATATTCATGCCATACGCGACGAATTCTCACTATCAATCGTTTCAAAACTTCGAGATAAAACTCACTATTCTCTTTACTTTTGACTTCTCCAAGCGACTGTTTTTTGGATGCACCTCTTCTGGTGGTCTCCACTTAGCACTCTGTTTCGGGCTCATACTCAAAACACCACGTTTCGTCACCAGTAACGATCATTTCAAGGAAGTTACAGTCTACGAGCGGTTTTAATGAGGTCCTTGCAGTATTCAATTCGATACATTTTTTGGTCGTCGGTCAACTTGTGGGGAACAAATCGCGAATTCAATTTACGAAGGCCCAAACTCTCAGTCAAAATGTTGTGCACAGTTGATTTTGGAATCTCCAATTCATCTTCAAATCTCACGGACGATTTCGGGCTTTCTTTGATGAAGTCGCGCACTTTTTGGATGTTAACTTCGCTCAGTCCCGTTTTTGGACGGCCCGGCTTTTCGTCGTCCTCAAGCGCCTCACGACCACTTTGAAATCGCTTAAACCACTTAAACTTGAGTACTGGATAAGCATTCGTCACCGTATGCTTTTTGAAGCATTTGATGCGTTTCGGTAAAACAAAAGTTTTACCAAAACGCATCAAATTTTTGTGTTAAACATTTAAGAAGTTTAACACAAAAGTCAATCGCAGCTCTGTTTAAAACTCATTTTCCGCCCGTTCGTCAAAACACACTGTCACTCTTGGCATTATAACTCGGCTTCTAATGAAACAAATGTCATAAACAGTTGAAACAACACTAATAAAGGTTGTCGCTTTCGACAACAAAAAAGATACAACAGGTGACGCTACTAGTTTCTTCTATTTTCGAAAAGTTCAGTTTCTTTTTGGACAGAGGGTGTATATGAAGAGGTTTTTGCTCTATATATACGATATATCAAGAATGAATGTAGAACCAGATCTCTTTTTAAAATAAAACCATTCAACCTAAAATTAACACCAGTGTCAAGAGCAACAGCACCAACTATCTCACTAAATGCAAGGTGCTTGACGTACATGTGAATACAATTTTTTCTTTGCACAGTGCTTATACATGATAGTGCATCTCTTATGCATTTGAATATGGCACCTTTGAAACTGTGCTTTTAAATGCTTAAGCAAAAGACTTTCTGATTAGCATTAGATTTTTTATTATATATTTTAATATCCAAAGAAAAATGAATAAATATGTTTCACATCAAGTTTTAATGTATTACTATTTCAGATTAAAATTTCCATATATATATATAGATAGATAGATAGATAGATAGATAGATAACACATTTATGTAAAGAGGTGTCTAAAGAAGAAAAAACTAATTCAAAATTGATCGTAATGTTGAAATAGTGGTAGATCATCAACTTATTGCCTTATCAGATAAATGTTACATGGTTTGGAGTTGCACTCTCATTAATCATCTGTGAATGCATTTATAAAAAGCAAACTTGTTAAGATTGTCTGTTAATTACTGATTAGAAACTGCACACACACAGACTTTTAGGAGTTACAATTCATTCATACTCAGTGATAGTGTAGATATCTGATAATCTCTTTATGATAACTTTGATTATTCTGTTTGATTAACTTAAAAAAAAATCTGTATGAAACCAGTAAACATACTATTATTAGAAAGTCCTTATAAAGGTTCTTTATGTCACAGATGGGATTCAAGCTTAGGTCTTTCCGACCAAAGGGTAAATATAAATGTGTGTCATCATAACTACATGATGATGGGGGGGGGGAGATAAAGATAAGCTCTGTGACAGACAAAATGAAGGATCCACTAAACTTGTATTCATTCCATTAAATCTAATTATGAGAGCAAACTAATATTAGTTCTGCATTCTTTTTAAATAAAATATACAAATATAGAGAACTATAACAGTATTTCTCAACTTTATTTGAAAATAAATACTCTTCACTTGATGTATTTAATGGTGTTAAATTTAATAACAAAGAATACCACATCAACAACATTGTTTTTATACTCAGGCCACACATAATTAAGATGTATCACTAGTAAGAAATAATATTTTTATTAAATTCATAGAAAATATAAAACATATATTCAGTAATAAATATTACATTCATTAATATCTATTTACATGAGTTGTAATTTACAAAAATTTTAAGAAGCTCTCTTATTTTTCTAAGTTAATTTTTATAATAAAGTCTTATTTTTATTTCCTTCAAAGACTATAAAGGAAATATACACACAGATTAAAAAAAAATGAATGAACATAAATTACAATATCTCCTTTAAATATCTCAAAGGTAATTACTATATAATTTCAATAGTCTGACGCAAGATAATTGTCAACTCAGAAAGTCCAGCCCATCTTCTAAACAGTGAAAAACATTTTATGGTTAGGATTGTAATAACATTTAAAATTCTAAGTTATTATTACAAAAACTTAGTGTCAACACAGCAGTTTTATTGCAGTGAGTTATTGAAGTGCCTTGATCTTCATAGATCAAGGCACTTCAACATCAGAAACTGTAAGGATTATATTATGATGCTCATCCACTGGGTTTTTTTTGCCAAAATATGAGATGAGAATTAATCACTAAAGATGCTTGTTTGGCTGTGTCACTGTAGCTCTAAAAGAATTCAGCTTCGATGGCTGTATTTTATTTTTTTTTTAATTTCTCATCATCATCAAATTCCTGCCATGTACCCTCAAGGGGTGTACAGGATACGACAGTACTACATGAAAAAATTACATCATTACTAACTTCCTATCTACAATTTTCCTCCAAATCAGTCTGTTACTTGTCAAGACTCCAACATTATCAGATCTTATATTTCTATTGTCTAAGGCACTTTGTACCATATCAATCCACCTATATCTTGGTCTTCCTCTGGGTCGTTTTCCTGCCAACCTGGCAGAGAACACTTGTTTTGCTAATCTTTCCTCTCCCATTCTATTTAAGTGACCATACCACCTGAGATTAGCTCTGCTAACGCATTCCTGGATGCTGACAATGTCAAGTTCTTTCCTAATATCCTCATTTTTAATATGATATTGCCATTGATGCCATCTGTTCACACCTCTAATCTTTCTCAGGACTCTCATATCTGTGGTCTCTAGTCTTTGGTCAAGTGTTTTACTTCTGACCCAGCTCTCAGATCCATAAGTTAAAACTGGTTTGAACACTGTCTTGTATACAGTTAATTTAGTGTTCCAACTAATTTCTCTCTTATTCCATATGAATTGATTCAATTGACTTCCCACCATACCAGCTTTGCTGATTCTGTTGTCTATTTCTATATTTAATTTACCATCTTCAGTAAAAATTGTGTCTAAGTAGCTGAAATGTTTTACTTGTTCCACAGGTTCTCCATTCACAACACAGTTGACATTTTTAAATTTCTGTTCTTCACCAATCTGTACAATATGACAGCAACTTTATGTGCTAAATTAAAGTTATTATTTTACAAGAAATTTAAACAGGTAAACTGACCAGAAGAATACATGCAATTGACAGACATAATACACTAGCCTAGTAGCCTTAGTTGCTTTAGCCATAAATCCAAAACAACAAACCAACAGGAAAGTTAAGAAGGGAGCAGAGCAACCAGAAACCAAGAAAGAATGTAGTATCATGATCGTCATGTTGTTTCAATAAAAAATCTGAATAATTATGTGTAATAAATTTCAATCAATTTCAACAATGTAATTTTGTGGTACTTCCCAAATCGATATATTTTGGCTAAGTTGTTATTTAGAGAGTACCTTTATTAGATCCTTATATTATATCACCTGAGTAAAAATGAAGGAAATAAGAACAAAAATGACACAGAGCATAAAATCACACAAATCAAGGAGAAAAAGTCAGTGCAGTAAGTATCATTTCTCAGTTGGAGTCACATGAAATTTAGTAATTTTTATATTTTAACTGAAATTAAGGAACATCCAGTAACAGAAAATTTGAGTAATGTGACTGATCAATTATTTTGTGTCAAAAATAGAAATATTTACTTCATTTTCAAATATTATTTTTAGTGGGATCATGTGATGTTTAGACATATTATATATATTCCTTGCATTTTCTGTGGGGATCTTATTCTTCTCTACACAAGTCAATAAGCAATAAAAAATAAAACCTAAACCTTCTGTAATGCAATAAATATTCCTAACGCCAAACAAAATCTCTTTGTTTTTATCTGATCATTAGATCTTAAATTTTTGTTTGGATTACAATTCTGAGTTCATATGTAAGTCACTTTACTAGTGATGAGAATCACTGGGTAGAACACAGATCTCAACATATTCCAAAAGACCACACAGGTTATTTCCTTTTATATTAATCTGTTGTCATCTAGTATACTTCATATAATTACAATATTTCCTGTATTAAAATATGAGCTGCAAAAACTATATACAAAATAATCAATAAGATGTAATTTTTTTTCTCTACATAAGGGTGTAATAGATTACAGTATTATAGTATTTTACAGTGCAGTATAAACTTAAATATTATTATTATTATTATTATTCCTGATACCTCCAAGGAGTCCGAAGACTCATCGCGGGAGGACATCTTCAACTGTCTCTACATCTTACCTCTACTACGAATCAACGCCATCTACCGCCCACCTCCAACACTACCACAACTAGTAATTTTTGTCTGTAAATTGCGTGTGTTCTGAAGGGCCGATTTGTATGTATGCGGGATGAAAAACCCGAGTTTCCGGGAGAAAAAACCCTGCTACCTCCGTATGAGATCGGCTAACTCACCATCGATTGAAATCGACCAGATAAAGATTCCTCCCGTCGCGACGAGAATCGAACTTAGGCCTATTCCAATCGAAGGGCGCAATGTACCGTCGTTCTTCCAATTGCGCTACGGAGGCGCTTAATTAATTGTAATTAGCATTACAAAATTTCTAAATTTTAAAAACATAGCATTAAGGAAAAAGAAACTAACAGAATAATATAACTTCATTTATATTTATAATATTTACAGATGATATAAATTTTTGTGTTGACTCAGATAATAACCAAGTATAACTTATTATCTAGTTATTATGTTATAATAAATAATACAAAAAACTGATTACGTAAATAAAAAAAATATTTTATCACAAAATTTTCTGCTCAACATATGATTGTATAGTAGCATAAGCATCTCGTCCTGAAGGTCTAGAGTTTTCTAATGGTTTAATAATGTGCTTGGTGATACCTCAAATGTAAGTGATAACCTCATAGTTAACCTCTTCTTCAGTAGCTGGAGATGGAGCAGGTCTACATTTGTTTATGGCTTTGTTGATGAACATATCACTGAAAACACTGGAGCCAAAAAAACAAATGTTTTATTTCCTGCTGTCAGAGCATATCAATGGAACAAAGATTGAAGGAATGTCCTTACAGTGCTATATTTTTGACATGGATGACGGTCAGATGGAACATACATATAATTTCCTGTGTGTGTGTGTACACAAGGGTCTTTTTTCAAAATCTGAAAAATGAAATCTTCCATCTGGTTAGTGAAAAATAAGAAAATCTAATAAAGGATATGAACTATATAAGCAAGTAGATGCAACAACAATGGAAAGTTCTCATTCTCCTCAATAATAATCATTTCATGGAAAATTTTGAAATACACCTTATCTACAACAGTTCTTTTAAGTCTTTAGCATGGTATAAGTTTATGAACAATATTTTTATGATATATAGCAAGGCAAGATTAACAAAGCTCCACGATTGTTTGAAGAAATTAATGCCATTCATCCAAGAATGTAGTTTACTTTCAACCGAAAATAACAACTGAATCTGATTTTTTATATTTTGTTATTTTGCCAAAGAGATGGAGGCTTTCAATTTTCAGGGGTTTTTTTTTGAAAGAAAATACACACATAGGAAATCATATACATACTATATCTCACCATTATGCCAAAAATTCAGCACTTATAAGAACTCTTCAAAGAGAGTCTTCATAGTATTGGATAGAGAACAAGAGAAATTGAGTCCTTTTGGCTTATTATTTTGTTCCATGAACATTGTATCTACAGTATACATACTTTATAAATAAAATTTACTTCTCTTCTATTGGTTTGGGTGATATTTTTGCAAATAAGGGATGACAGATTAAGCATCAGCAATCTCTTATGTTTACAGACTCTCTGAGTATCACCAGAATAGTTAGAACTTTTGACCTTCAGGAAATATTCCTTTCTTCACAAGTTTCATAATTCATGGATTTTGCAAAGGATAAACTATATCTACTAGCATTTAATAGATCACCTGCACTTATGATTTTATCTTGCTTTGGCAAATCACTGAGATAAGCAGCTGTTAATTGTAAAGAACCTAAGAAATATAACAAGTATTATGATTCAAAACAGTTGGGGCTTGTGGAAATGCTATTACTTCCACATAACAGGGTTCAGTGAAAAATGAAAAGCTTTTATTTCAAAAATCAAGTGGATATTAAACCCAGCATTATTTCAAATCCAAATACAGAAACTATAAAAGTTTCATTCATATGAAATTTGACCAGAGAGCTTACAGGAATACATTCGCCCGTATTTCTGAGTTGTCCTAGCCGGACCTTATAAGAGAGATGCCCGCTATGACAGTGTCCATATATTCACCTCCTATTGGTTCATTCTGATAAAGTTTCACTGGCCCGACAGCTGTTTCAAACTGGTTGGTTTTTGCCAGAGACCAGGCAGAAACTACAAAAACTCTCAGTACTAAGGAACTTGGAACTTCTTTGGGTAATGCACTGAGTCCTTGACTCTTCATCCCTTCATCTGAATTTTAGTTTGTGGGTGAGGGGATTATTGTGGGTTAATTACCCACTCTTTGTGAGCATTTTATGCTGTATTTGCTTTCTCTTGTGATAAAGGATTTTGGTTTTCTGTGTTTGAAGGCCTGCAGTACTAAGGAACTTGACATTGAAGAGGTGTATTTTTTGTAAGCGAACTCTTGGTCGGTGCATAAAAGTATTTACTAAAATAAAGAGCCAAAAGGCTTCACTTCAGCGATGCAAAAATTATATAAATCAAGTGGATATTAAATCCAGCATTATTTCAAAGCCGAATACAGAAACTATAAAAGTTTCGTATGAGACCAAACCAACCAGTCTGAAACAGCTGTCAGGCCAGTAAAACCTTATCAAAATGAACCAATAGGAGGCGAATATATGGATGCTGTCATAGCAGGCATGTTTCCTATAAGGTCCAGCTAAGGCAATTCATAAATACCAGCGAGTGATTCCTGTAAGCTCTCTGGTCAAATTTCATGTGAAACTTTCACAGTTTCTGTATTTATTTGGCTTTGAAATAATGCTGGATTTAATATCCACTTGATTTTTATAATTTTTGCATCGCAGAAGTGAAGCCTTTTGGCTCTTTATTTTAGTTTTTATATTTTTTTTTATGTGAATACTACTTACGAAATGCTGTAAACTAACTACACATTAATATCATATGTGGGCTAAAGGTTACATTATCAGAAACCTATCTACAGACCAAACATGAAAACTTTTCAAGCTACTTTAGGCCTCAAATAAGAATGGTAGCGGTAGTTTCACAAACACGCCTGATGGGATTTGAACTCAAAGCCTATTGGTTGGCGAGCAAGTTCCTTATGGAATTGTATAAAAAAAGCTGCAGAGTATCAGCACTCCAGAGTCAAAATTAAATAACTTTCAAAGTGAATGCTGAAGAACTGCTATACTGTCCCAGCTTGAACTGGAATGACTGTTTCCATACCAAAAATTTGGGATAGTCTTATCCTTATTAATTGTAAAACAATGTTTATTTTATTTGATATATTTTTTAATTTTATGAGTGTGTGTTAGTTTTATATTAGGCATGGCTTGTATCTCACTTGTGAAATCCACTGTTGTTATTCTATCTTTCTGAACTGTCAGTTACAATGAAAATGATTGGTACATTTCAGATGGAAATATTTGTAAATTTGAAATAAGTTAGTAATAAACCTTCTTGTGCCTATGTGTTTCATATGTTGATTTTCTATGGCATAAATGCCTCTTAAAACATGTTTCCTGTCCTCTCTTCACTCACAGAGAAGAGAGGACAGGAAAAAACTCCCCCCAGTAAACTTGAACTATCTATTCCACAAGGTAAGTTGCACACATGGATTTCCTTTCAAAAATAAATGCCATGTTCTTAAATAATCCCTATTTACAAGACTGAAAGAAATCATCAAATTATTTAGTGCACATGAAATTTATGTTGATGTTAGTCATTCCCTGTAATCTCTCAAGTTTCTTGTAAAATTCACTATTACAAGACACTATTATCTCCATTCTCAACACTGACTAACTTATAATTTTAAATATCTCCAAACAGTCTCTCTAGCATTCTTTCAATAAACAATGATACAGCCTCAACCATAAATTTTATTCTTTTCTGTCAAAACCTACAGTCAACAACCCTGCCATAAACAAATTGGTACTTAACATTTCTGGATGCCCTCTCACTCTGACAGAAAGAAACATTCTCTTTAAAAGACGTGATTTGTCCAATATTCCTTTTTTAGATTAAACAATAACAATGAGCATAACTTTTCATCTCTCTCTTTCTCATATAATGACTTCAATAAACTCTAACTTGAAGTTGTTTCCATATTACTCAAAGCTAAACTTCTTCCATGAAACCTGTCATCTTCAAATTTAATGCCTTAAAATCTCAAGACTGAGCTATCTGACCATCACAAAACATTGCAAAGGAAGAGTCATAACACTTATGGATGCCATTGATTATAACAGGAAAATACTCTTCTTTTACATGATAGAACTACTTACTAAAATATAACCCACAAAGAACCAAATTAAGAAATTGAACATCCAACTTGATGAAGTTGTTGGCTTGGACAAAGATCAAAGATACTATCAAGAAACTGAAAACTCATTTTGACCAGAGCTACCTGTATTTTTGGTAGACCACAGTAACAGGGGGTTCTATCAAAATTTCTTGATAGTATCTTCTTGATAGTATCTTCAAAGGTGTTCCTCTAAGACCGATCACAGACTGAAGTGACTGTCATACCTATGACACAGAAGTTTCTGTCACATCTCTTCTTTCAGGTGCTTTTATTGCCATTCCCATTCATTTATTAAAAAAAAAATTTATCAGATTTCCTGGCATAAAAATTAAAAACTTACCTTGCAACCTACAGATATCATGGTGAGGTTTGACATTCAATTCTTTATTTACTAATGTTACAATGTTTGAAACCATCAATTGTTGACACAAGCATTCCTCTAGATATTTTGATTTCACCATGTGAAATCAAAATATGGCTACTTTTGCTGTAAATACAAACTATATGAACAGAATGAGTGCACTGCTATGGGGGAATGCAAATTACTACCTAGAACATTTAGCAGACTATTTATTTGTCTCCATACAACCTCAATCATTATTATGTCTTCACTATATGCCAGAGATCCTGAAGCTGCTCTGCCTTCATTCTTCAACAAAATCAATAGCCTATACCAGGGGTCGGCAACCTGCGGCTCGCGAGCCACATGCGGCTCTTTGGATGTGAAGCTGCGGCTCTTTAGTTCCATACGCAAATATTATTTATTTTATCAAAAAAAAACATTTAAAAATCGTTCTGAATCGATTAACGAGACTAGGCACCGATTCTATCTCTCAGCCACTTGTACTCGCTTTTCACCGCACCCCTCCCCCGTGACACGCGTCGTCACTGTCGTCAGTCCGTCGGAAGCTCTTGAATGACGCCGTCATCGGATGTTTCTATGTAGGTTTTAATTCGCTTTCGACGCAAGACAATTTGGCGTCTTCACCAGTGCTTTGGCTGTGACGTATAGTTTGTTGTTTCAAGTAAAAGAGTTAGAAGCGAATTATCTTCTCAAAGTTATGTATGTACATATATATAATAATAATAAAAAAACTGAAGTAAAGGTAGGTAACATAATAAGTATTATATTTTTAAAATACATATTATACATATTTTTTTCCAAATAAGATACCTAACTACTTTTTTGAAGTCAATAAGAATTGTCAAAAAAGAAACAAAGTACTACTGTTGGATATTACCGCGAAAGTGTTTTTATTAAAATATATATTTAATAAATTACCAAATTATGCAAGGGAGGAGTGTGTGAAGAAAATAGCTCTTGCTCACAATATGGTGTAAAACCACTTTTGAGAGTTTGGGTCTTTAGTGGAAGTTTAAAACCACACATTTAAGATGTAGTCTTGATAGTTTTGTTCTGAAACTTTCCCCAATTGACTGGGGTTTTATGTAAGAACATTCCTATACGATGAGTTAAGAATGGTGACTGCGTGTGTAAAAGCACACAAACCTAGCTGTCGATGGAGCTAGAAGAGCAAACCTCCGAAATAATTACTTTTAACTGATATAAAATGGGATGGTCGTTGCTATGGAAGTCAAATATTACTTGCAACTAAGTAATAGGTGGATCTCATGTAAGTCGTTAAGAAGTAACCATGGCTTTATGAAAAAGGTTCTAAAAAGAGAAGTTAAGACAGCTGCAATTTTCTGAGGAGCACCTCAGAAAATTTTAAAATGTAAAAAAAAAAAAAACTTGTAAAATGTTTTTTGATAAATTATATTTCATTATGCCCAGCTTCTCGTATGTATTTAATTAGGTATACGTTGACATAGTAAATAATTGCAAAACTTGTCATCTGCTGTTTTGGATACCTAAATAATAATTTTAAAAATTCTTTATTACAGCTTCACTGCAAGCATGGCATCTACAAAACAAAAGAGAAGAACTGAAGAAGAGCATCGAGAATTCAATCGGGATTGGACGGAGTCATTCGCTTTCATATGCAACTTAGATGGCCTTCCGACTTGTCTCATTTGCCACGAAAAACTCGCACACAATAAGAAATCAAATTTAGAGAGACACTTCACTAAAAAACATACTCAGTTTGCTAGTAAATATCCAGCCGGCGAAGAACGAAAAAAAGCTGTCGACGAGCTCCAAAAACAAAAACAGCAATCAAGTTCCATGTTAAGTAACTGGACGCAATCTACAAGTAATGTTAATCTGGCAAGCTTCGCGGTATCACTAGAAATTGCAAAAAAAGGCAAATCATTCACAGATGGTGAGTATGTCAAAGATTGCTTCATACGTGCATCTGAAGAACTGTTTCGTGATTTCAAAAACAAACCAGAAATCTTGAAAAAAATCAAAGATTTGCCACTATCCGCTAAAACAGTACAAGATAGAATAGCTAAAATGTCTTCAAATGTAACATATTTGCAGATGGAAGATATTCAACTTTCTTCTGCCTTATCACTTGCTATAGATGAGTCTTGCGACATAAAAGACACGGCACAAGTTGCCCTTTTTGTCAGGTATATGTCTTCCCAAGGTCCAAAAGAAGAACTTCTAGGATTGCTACCGCTCTCGGGACAAACTAGAGGGGAAGGTATAGCGAATGCCGTGCAAAAATGCCTTGAAGACAATAAGATCGATTTAAATAAAATCGTTTCAATAGCAACTGATGGAGCCAGAAGTATGACAGGAAAAAATAAAGGGGCAACAACGATTCTTCAGAGCAAAATAAACCACGAAATTCTTACGTTTCACTGCATAATACACCAAGAAGCGCTTTGTGCCCAAACATTTCCGGCCGAAATAGTTGAGGTCATGAATTTGGTAATCAAGATTGTTAACAGCATCTTGTCAAAAGCACTCTACCATCGTCAGTTTAAAGAATTCTTAAACGAAATGGAGACTCAGTATTCCGACCTCCTTCTTCACAATAAAGTGCAATGGCTTTCCAAAGGTAAGGTGTTGAAATGTTTTGCTTTGTGCTTGAATGAAATAAATACATTCCTAAATGAAAAAAGCATTAATCACCCTGAATTAGAGAACGACAAATGGTTGCAAAAATTTTACTTTATGGTGGATATCACAGCAAAATTAAATGAGCTGAATCTAAAACTGCAAGGAAAGGGAAACCCAGCCTATGTTTTGGTAGAAGAATTGGTTTGTTTTGAAGAAAAATTAATTCTTTTTGCAGAAGATATTTAGAGCAGTAAATTACTTCATTTTCAATTTCTAAAGCAATATCGCGATAAAACCAGTGCAACTGTTGACACGAATTACTTCAGCACAGTTATAAAAAAATTAAAGATTAATTTGCTGACATATTTGAGCAATTCAAAACCAACAAAACCACTCTAGCATTCATAGTAAATCCTCTCAACACAAATAGTAACGAAATCCACATTGAGCCATTTGGAATTGATACTGGATCTCTAGAAATGCAATTGATCGATTTAAAAAGTAAAGCTTTGTGGAGTGGAAAATTTACAGAGTTGAAAAGCAAGTTGGAAGAGTTGGAGGTCCAGAAATGTATGTACGTAACGCAACAAAAGTGGACAGCTTTAAAAGAAATGCCGCGAGTTGAGGCACTTATATTCGACGCATGGAATAGTCTTCCAGATTGCTACAGTGAGATGAAGAAGTTGGCATTTGGAGTGCTGACTATCTTCGGATCGACATATTCGTGCGAGCAAGCATTCTCTTGCATGAATATAATTAAAAGTAAAGTAAGAAGCCAACTAACAAATGAAAATTTAGAGTCGTGTTTGAAACTTAAAACAACAAGTTATGAGCCAAATTTATCCAAACTTTCTAAAACCATGCAAAGCCAACGCTCCCATTGAATTTGTGTTTGCTCAAATGTATGTTATTGTTTTTTTTATTTTAAGTACAAGTTACATTGTTTAGTAAAGTTTAAATTTTCTACTTGAATAACCATGCAAAGCCATCGCTCCCATTGAATTTGTTTGCTCAATTGTTTGTTATTGAAGTACAAGTTAGTGTTGTAAGTAAATGTTTAATTGTTTTAATTTTTTACTTAAATAATAAGTAATTATCTAATAATGCCATATATATATTATCTAATTTGTTGTGAAAAACACTACTTATATATGAATAAATAGATATTTTTTCTTATGAATAAATAGATTAGTTTTTTTTTATCAAAAAACTTTATTTATGCGAGTACTATTTATTGTTGGCAAGAAAAAATTTTGTGGCTCTTTAAAAACTTTGAAATTTTGTAAATTGTAATTTTTGACTCTTCCGACTCAAAAGGTTGCCGACCCCTGGCCTATACCATTGTATCAAATTCACCAAGGAGAAAGAAAAAGAAAATTAAAGTTTCCAGACATCCTTTGCTCCATCTGGCATGCAGAAAACTTCTGTGCATCATAAGCCTACTGCCTACCTTCACAGGCTGATACAAACAACAATACTCTGCACATCAGTTGTCTCAAAAAATAGGCATCATTAAAATGCTTCTCAGGAGAGCATACATCATCTGCTCCAATCCTTATAACTTTAAACTAGACCATGCACTATATAAAAAATAATGCAGAAAAATGGTTTCAACTCAAAATGATCAAATGTATCACAGATACATACAAACAAACAAGACTGTTCCTAGGAACTCTAACTCTGCACGCAGTCCCAATTTCCTATATTGCTGGAATCTCAGAACCAATTTCAAGGTTTCTAAAAAATATATCTGGTGCTATTTTTTTTCCTGTCAATAAACTCCCTTCAATGTTACTCTCTAAGAGTCTCATTATTGACTCCCATAAAGATGTTCTGTTGGAAAGAGACTTCAGGAATATCAATTCTACATCCTGTATATACATCACAGATCAAAAAATCTTTATTTTTATTTATATTTATATTGGCAAAACTGTGGTCAAGTTTATCCATATTGGCTGACAACAATGTATATTTTTGTTTTTCATGTATATGCATGAACTTTATATTAACTGTACCATACTACTCTAGCATGAGGTTTGTATCATGTGACATCCATTGTTGCTATTCTACCTTTTTTTAAACTGTCAGTTACAGTGAAGATGATCATAAATTTCAGGTCGAAATATTTGTTTATACACATTAGTTATATCATATATTGGTTTAAGAGGCACAAATCCCTCTTATTCCTCTTAAAATGAGTGAATTTTTTTTTTATGCTTGTGCTATTATTCAATCATCTAATGTTCAATTATCCTAGACCTAGGATGCTCACAATATGATCAGCAAAAATTGTGAATAAAATATTCTTTTACAGAAGTAACTGATTTTATAACAATTTAATATGACAACTTATGTCTCAAAAAGATTATGTCATAACTTTTTTTTTCATAAGAGAAGTCCCTGCTGAAGTACAACAATGTGACTGAAAAGCAAAAAAAAAAAAAAGTAAAAAGACAATTATAAAAGAATGATTTGAAGACTGACATTCATTGGAGAACAAGTATGTATATTAACATAAAATGTATTGAGAGTTCATTTCATTTTCAGTGTGTATATATATATATAAAACTAGTGAAGTATCTTCACATGTTTCCTTTCATTTCCCACCTTTGTTTTGCTTCAAATCTATTTAAAAAAAAAGCACACGTTAATATACCATACATGTATGTATGCAAAAAAAATACATATTTTTACAATTAAATAAATAAATACACACACAAACACACACACACATATATATATATATATATATTATATATAATTTCAACCTATAAATACATATTTTTAAACAAACAATTTAATATATCACACATATATATAATTAGATAATCCAGAAATCCTGAATGATTTCTGGATTATCCTAACTCTTCACCCTAAAGGACAAACATGGAACTTTTTCAAGCCATTTCAAACTTTTAATAATGAGAGTAATGGTGGTTTCATACTGGACAATGAAATTTATCTACCACCTAAAGACAATCACAAGCAGCTATGAATAGTCGGATTTCAGTGCATGGCCCACTTGGTTGGCTGACTGAATTTTTTTAAAAATTAAGAAATAAAGAAAGAAAGGAAACAACAGGAATGAAAGGTTATAGAATATATGGACAACACTAAGTGAGAAACTGACAGGCAAAAATATTTACCCAATTCTATGAGAATAGGCAGCTGAAATTTTGAATAATAGCAGATTTTGGTGTAACCAACAAGAAAAATTCAAAAAATCCAAATATTCTGAGTTTAAGTAACCCAGAAGTTTTTTTTCTTTTCTGAATTTACAACAAGCATATCTTTTCCCTTTAACTCAAATAATGGTTAAGATATTGAGATGAGACATTGTCCACTGCAGGACTGAAATAACAATAAAATAATCTTGCTTACACTACTCTTCTATCCTCTGTAAGAAGATTATTATTCTTTTTTTGATGTGAATACGTCTTTAAATTCAGAACAGTACTAGGGGGTACGGAACAAAAGGTTGAGTGTAACAAACTCATTCAATAAGGTTTAGCTTAATAATTTCTAAAGTATTAAAGGTAGCCAAACCAAACATATCATTTGATAGCCGAGGGAATAAAGATTCGTCATTGACCTTCAGATAGTGTGCCACACCCCACAGGTGGTAGTGGGGGCTCCGCCATATTGTGTATGATCTGCAGCGCCTCGGAAACGTCCACTCAGTATAACTTCGCACTCTGTCATGATACGACACTCGTTTTAGTGTCAATCAACAGCTCTCATTGAGATCTATCGATTTAATGCATAATTCTTAAATTTCAATACAGTGTTGGTGAAGAAAATGTGGATTGATGTTAAAAAATTTAGAAATTTCACAATGTCTGCCTATACTTGGTGGAAAGCCAGCCAGAAATATGCCGAACACATATGATGGGAAAGAGCAGCTCGTCAGCTTTTCAATAATATCCCAATGTCTAGGTTGGAATGAATAAGGAAGTATCGGAAGTGAAAGAAATTGAAAGAGGTGCAGGTTGCAGCTGATGGCAGCAGCACTTCGGCCGCCGGGACGTACAAACCCATGGATGTAAATGACGTAAGCGACTATGCCATCGCTTCGGAAGATGGATTGAACGAAATGGATGTGGATTTCAGAAGATCGGCAACAATGTAAGAGCATTAGAGGTCGGTGAGCCCACTTGTGCCATAACGATTCACAAATCGCAAGGAGGCATTTTCGATTCAGTCGTATTTCAGTACAAGTCTCAACAAAATCAACTGGTGTCTGTTGCACTGAGCAGAGTCACTTCTGTCGTGACTCTGCTCAGTCACTGTGATAAAATTATAAATTTTATCACAGTTATGGAAATTCAGCACCCAATGTCAGGGAGATATGTGACGAATAAGAGAGGATGCTGCGATCACAGAGGAGGTCCAGATATTAAACGTAGATGATGATCATGACAACGGCAAAATCTCACGGTGGGGAGTCTTACCTGTCTTGGCGATCAACATACAGAGTTTGGTGGAGCACGCCAAAGATATCGAAACTGATTCCATTATGAACAGATCTGACTACTTGGTCATCAGTGAAACCTGGATGGATGATGCCACACCTGTGAATGTATCGGTTTCGAGCTTAAAGCATTTAAGAATACAGACATTGAAAGGCGACACAATCAACTGTCAACTTCGTCGTCATTGTTCAAATGCACGGCCGGTGGAGTCGCCTATATATAGGAACCTCAACAGCTTCACCGATTGTCAACGTATCGTTACCATTGATGTCAGTCGTAAGCTTAGAGTCGAAGAACCATCAGTGGGAGATATATGCCTGGATGACATAATGATCAACGGTGTATCTAAATTTGTCCTCAGAGCTGTGTACATTCATCTGAACGCTTCATCGTCGGCGATAGGATGTTTATCTATCGATCTCTGCTGCAATACTCAAAAAGCATAAAGAAAATAATCCCCAGTATTGAGCCAGATCTGCATATGCCCATCATCATCACTGGTGACTTCAATGTTGATGTGTCACAAAACCGATCACTGCAGGACTTTATGGAACACGAGTTTAATCTCACTTACGTTCAGACCACAGCGACCACGTTAATTAACACTTGTAATGATTTGACTTTCGCCAGAAACTTGGAAGTATCTTGTCTACTGTTTCTATGTCGCTTCTCTTACCATAGACCTATGATAAATAAAATTATAATCGATGATTAAACTTGTTTTCATTTAATTACACTTCCCAACACATATATAATCTGCTGGCATGACGTATTCACGTAAAACCCCTCCAGTCATGCTCCGACACAGCCAAGCCAGATTTTTTTCTTTTGTAATTCAACCTGAAATAGAAAATTTGATGAACTATTTTCTGAAAATTCTACAAAATTCCCATACATATGCATAAAAATATATCAGCAGAGCCATATTCGTTACAAAACAAAAGGAATAAAAATTAATTATACTGGCTAAGCTAAAGTGTTATAAATTTTCTCACTAAACTATCAAAGTTTCATTTTTTACCATGAAGACACATAAATGCTTCTGAGTGTATGCAAGCCTACCTGGTACTTGCACCTCTATATGCTGCAGGGATGGTAGCCAAAGACAGAAGGGGAAGTTTTGTGTGTGTGTACGTGCATGCACACCCTCTCTCCTTCTCTCTTCTCCTGTAACTGCTTATACAGGATGATTCCAAACAACTCCGTCAGAAATTTTAAGGGTGTAGAATACACCCTTAAAATTAACAAAAGAGTTCTGATAAACATAGGTTTAAATACCTCACCTCATATTTCCGAATTTAGGGACACAAAACACACACGTTGAAATGATTATTTTACTTATTATTAATAAAATAACAATTTGACGTTTCCACTCCTGTATTGAGGTCATCATCAGAAGGATACATATGTATAGGGAACCAAGCTACATGCCTTGCACTCTGTACTGGTAAATTAAATCTACGCTGTTAATTAATCTATTTCTTAGCCTGACCTCTAGCGATGATTAAATAAAATAAAATAAAAGTTGAAAAATATATATATATATATATATTTTTTTTTTTTAATTTTTTGTTCCACTTTTAGGGTGCTTAAGAGTCAAAGCTGTATAACTGAGAGGAGACCTCCACATAGCCTTTAAAGGAATGCAGAGAACCGACCAGGGCTTCTGACCTAATGTCTAATCCTCACCTTCTCATGGTACACCCTGTTGAGTATCTACCTGGATACTGAACGAACAAGGATGGGCTGGCAATTTGGAATTTAGCTGACCAAATTGTATTCTTATTGGTTAAACCAAAATAAAAAATGATGGTACAACATTACAAAATTTCATGCCGGCTGGGGCATCGCTCAGTTAAACAAGGCCCCCGTTGTTTTCGCCACGGAACCAAGGCGAACAGCGAAAAGTCAGCTACTGGAACAAATCTGAAAACACACCCTAACTCAACATCACCAAAGTTAAAGATTGGTACTATCAATATAAGAAGCCTGAATGGCAAAGAAATATTATGTACCAG
This sequence comes from Typopeltis vanoorti, assembly GCF_054136105.1. NCBI lineage: Eukaryota > Metazoa > Arthropoda > Arachnida > Uropygi > Thelyphonidae > Typopeltis > Typopeltis vanoorti. The sequence continues at coordinate 58,950,097 of NC_143553.1, forward strand.
ATCGACATAATAGGGGTGACTGAAAAAAAAAACAAAAACCGGTGAGATCTTTCTGAGCAATAAATACAAAATGTTATATTCAGGCAATGATAATCAAGAAAAAGAAGGAGTAGCCATAGTATTCAACACAAAATACGAGGCTAATCTTCTTGAATGGCAGGAAGTCTCAAGTAGAGTGATGTGGGCAAATATGAGAATGGGGAACTGGACAATGAGACTTACTTGAGGCCAATGGTCCCACATCAAGAAATTCCTCCACTTCTACTAAGGTAGAAGTGGAGGAATTTTTTGATGCTATAGAAAAAGCAATTGACACAATGAAAAAGGAAAAGTTGGTCCTTGTTGAGGATCTGAATAGCAGAGTAGGAAATGATTGTCAGACATACAAAAATATTTTGGGAAAATTTGGAGAAAAGAGCAAAGCTAATAATAGTGGCAAATACCTGTTGGATTTTTGCTCAGGACATGGAGTCGTTATTACTAACACCATGTTCCAACATAAAAATGTGCACAAATTCACATGGAGAGAAGAGGTAAGGAATAAGAAAAGTCTCATTGACTATGTTATTGTTGATAGTGATGTTTTCTCCCTGCTACAGGACACTAGAGTGTACAGAGGATTTGAAATTGGAAGCGATCAGTATTTAGTCTTGAGCAGGATAAAATTGAATTTCATATTGAAAAGATTAACATGTAAGAAAGTTTTAAAGCGAATAAAAGTTGAGCAGCTCTCAGATGTGAACTGTAGACTAACATATACAAAGATTATTGAAGAAAAAATGAAAGCGTTTGAGAACAGGAACCAAACCTTGGAGATTCAGTGGCAAGCTTTGAAGAAAATCCTGATTGATTCAGCCAGAGAGGCATGTGGTGAGGTTGTCTGCAAGGATAGAAAAATCAGAACTCCACGGTGGACACAGGAAGTTAAAGAGGCAGTAAAGGAAAAGAAGGAATCATATCAAAGGTTCCTTGCAAATAAGTCAGCTTTGGCTCTTAGAGAATGTAGAGACAAATGTAACACTGTGTAAAATAATATAACACTGTGTAAAACTAGCTAAACAAAAGTCATGGGAGGACTTTGGCAAGAACATAGAAAATAAATATCAACAAGGTGGTAAGATATTCTGGAGGTTGTTAAAGAAACTTAGAAATGGAGGAAAAAGTGCTGTAAAAGGGGGTTAGAGATGATAAAGGTGACATGAAAACAGGAGAAAAAGATATCCTTGAAGTATGGAGTAATTACTTCGAAAAATTGCTAAATGAAACAAGCAGTGATAGCACAGTGGTAAAAAACACTCAACAGGCATACAGTCAGGAATACATATCCATACTTGAAGTAGAAAAAGCCATCAAAGGCTTGAAATATGGAAAGGCAGCAGGAGTAGATGATATTCGACCAGAAATGCTGAAGTATGGTGGTATAAAAGTCTTACAGTGGCTGCACTGCATAGTTCAGAAAGCCTGGACAGAGGGACGAATTCCCGATGATTTGAGTACAGCTCTCATAGTACCCATATATAAAAAGGGAAATAAAACTGAATGTGAGAATTACAGAGGTATTTCCCTACTGAGTGTTCCTGGCAAGATCTATGCAAGTATACTTGAGAAACGGTTGAGAAGAATTGTGGAAGAAAAGCTTGGTGAAGAACAAGCTGGATTCAGGCCAAATAGAGGCTGTCAGGATCAGATCTTCACTTTACAATAAATAGTCGAGAAAGCATGGGAATATAACAAAGATCTGTATTTAAGTTTTGTCGATCTGGAAAAGGCATATGACAAGGTGCCAAGAGAGAAGCTATTCAATATGCTACAGTTATATGGTGTCGACAGGACATTATATCAAGCAATACTTAGTCTGTATTTGAGTTGTAAGTCGGCAGTTAGAATTGAAGGATGCAGGAAGATAATGTTAAATCTGGTGTAAGACAAGGATGAACATTATCCCCTCTGCTATTCATTATCTATATGGATCACATTATGAAGGAAAGTGGTATTAAACATGATATCAGAATTGGAGCTGTTAATCTCAGCTCTTTGATTTATGCGGACGATGTTATACTTCTGAATAAATCCGCTACAAGTTTGCAAGATTCCCTGCTAAATTGAATAACTGTTGTAATATATATGGTATGAAGGTCAGCATTAAAAAGACAAAGACAATGAAAATAGGTAGAATTGTCGAAAATGTCAACTGTGTTGTGAACGGGGAACCTGTGGAATAAGTAAAACATTTCAGCTACTTAGGCACGATGTTTAGTGAGATGGTAAATTAAATATGGAAATAGACAACAGAATCAACAAAGCTGGTATGGTAGGAAGTCAATTGAATAAATTTATATGGCATAAGAGAGAAATTAGTCGGAACACTAAATTAACTGTATACAAGACAGTGTTCAAACCAGTTTTAACTTATGGATCTGAAAGCTGGGTCAGAAGTAAAACACTTGACCAAAGACTAGAGACCGCAGATATGAGAGTCCTGAGAAAGATTAGAGGCGTGAACAGATTGCATCAATGGCAATATCATATTAAAAACGAGGATATTAGAAAAGAACTTGACATTGTCAGCATCCGGGAATGCGTTAGCAGAGCTAATCTCAGGTGGTATGGTCACTTAAACAGAATGGGCGAGGAAAGATTAGCAAAACAAGTGTTCTCTGTCAGGTTGGCAGGAAAATGGCCCAGAGGAAGACCAAGATATAGGTGGATTGATACGGTACAATGTGCCTTAGACGATAGAAATATAAGATCTGATAATGATAATACTGGAGTCTAGACAAGTAATAGAGTGATTTGGAGGAAAATTGTAGATAGGAAGTTAGTAATTATGTAAATTTTTCATGTAGTACTATCATATCCTGTACACCCCTTGAGGGTACATGTCAGGAATTTGATGATGATGATATACATATATATAAAAATTTTAAATATATAAAAATAAAAAATATAAAAAATAAATAAAAATTATAATTAATAAATAAAATAAATAAAAAACTACAATAAACTCTGCTAAAGTCCTCATGTACTAAGATTCTTCTGGATGTGTACAGTTCAGATTGTTATACTATGATTTTCTTCAGGCCTTGTACAGTCCAATGTCCCGATCAATGATACTATCTTACCTTCAAAAAGAGGGTACAGCCATGGGCTCATCACTTCTCCCTCCCCCCCAATTGCTAACTTTTATATGGAAGACTTTGAGCAACGAGCTCTAGAGTCAGCATGCCTAAATCAAAATTTGGCTCAGATAAGTCGACGATATTTTCACCATTTGGCCCCCACGGCCACGAAGCACTAAATACATTCCTTAGCCACCTGAACAAACAAACTGGCGAACCAACTGTTCCTAGACACACTCGTCACACGTCGTCCCTTAGGCTGTCTCTCCTTCTCAGTCTACCACAAACCTACACACACAGGCCAGTACATACACAAAAATTCTTATCACCACCCAACACAAAAACTAGGTGTCATAAGCACCCTTAAACACAGAGCTCAAACTATCTGTTCAAATGAACAAGCTCTAAACCAGGAATACAAGATCATCAACCATACATTTATAAAAAATGGATACAGTAAAAAAAATATTCACAAGATCCTCCATAGAGACTATTGTAAAAACAAAAAAGATTTCAAGAATGCTATTTCCATACCTTATGTTAGAGGCATTTCCAAAAAAATAGACAGAACACTACACAAATACAACCTCAAAACCCTTTAAATCCCCAACAAAATTAAGACACCTACTCAGTTCTTCCAAAGATCCTCTTCCACACCTAGTCCACCCAGAGGTATACAAAATACAATGCACATGTAACCTACCATACATAGGGGAAACAGGGAGAACCATCCCAATTAGGAAGGATGAACACAAACGACACATTAAATACCTCCATTTTGGAAAAACTGGCCTTTCTGACCACGTACTCCAAACATACCACAGAATTGATTGGAAAAATACCAAGTCTCTACACCGCGACAAAACCTGATTCGAGAGGAAATTCAAAGAAGCATTTGTAATGCTCAAGCATAATCCAAATCTGAATAAAAACGATCGCCTAACCATTCCAAGAATGTGGAGGACCCATCTGCAACCTTTATAGCAACCAGAACAAGCCAAAAAATAATCTCAATACAAGAAGACTTGGTGAAGTTTTTTTTTTCTCCTTAACATGCCATAGTAACTTGAACAAGGCCTGAAGAAAATCATAGTATAACAATCTGAACTGTACAAATCCAGAAGAATCTTAGTACATGAGGACTTTAGCAGAGTTTATTGTAGTTTTTTATTTATTTATTAATTATAATTTTTTATTTATTTTTTGTATATATTTAAACAACCAGAATCACATGCAAGGCATCCCTTGAATTGTATTCAGTCTAATAGGTTTTCCCAGAGCAAGTCAGTTGCTATTTGCTTCAGTGTTTTGCAATGAAGGGTTAGTTCATATTAACTGAATTGGCTGATATGTACTTTCATTATAGACAAGCAAATGGAAATGCACATGAAGCACATTAACTTTACAATCAGGCTTTCCCTGGTCATCGATACCATCTCAATACCATACTTTTGAATGGTATTGAGATGGTATTTTCAATTATCACAACAACTGTGTGAGGCTCAATATCAATTCTCCATTAATGTATATGGACAGGTATATTTGGAGACATTAATAGGACCTGTTTTGTTAAACAGGCAGAACCTTTGTACTATGACTTGTTACAAAACCTGGCAGAAAACATTTTCCATGATGTACTCAATTACATTCCTTTGGCATGGAGGAAAAATGTGGTTCATGCATGACAGGGTCCACCACACATCGGTTGTGAAGCCAGAGGATATCTTGATCAAAGGTTTCCTGATAGGATTGGTTGGGATGGACTAATTACATGGTCCCCTTGGTTACAATCTAAAATCTGTAAATTTTTATTTGTGGGAATATGTGAAATTATTGATATTAGAACCCACATTATTTCAGACATTAAATATATTGTGTTAGGGACCACGAGATGGCGGCACATTTGAGCCGTCTCTCTTCACTGAGTACCGCTTAATCAGTGATAGCCTTGGGCCATCTATCTCTGATTGGTACCAGTGGAGATTGAACTGCCCACTCAGTCTCCAAAAGTTATATAGGGCTAAATGGCCTCGCCTACTCCCCGTATACGGGAATAAAAAGGCGTTAGCTGATTTTTTTTTTTTTTTCTACCTTAGTGGAGAATTGCAGTGAACTGAAAAAATGTTTTCAACATGCACAATGTACTGCCATCAGATAATAGTAAGGAACTTTCAATGAGGCTGTATCTCTATATTTGAACATTTCTGCTCAAGTATCATTAACTCCAGCTGCCTTTCCCCATTTTTGGTTTTGGAATGTCTCTACCTCAAGTGTTGATATGTACACTTGCTTGCTCTAATATTTTCTACTGTTGTTTTGCTTACCTCATTTAACAATCATTATTAATTACACCAGACATCTAAAATATCTTTACTTCGGTTTTCATGTCTCATCTCTGATTTCTTTTCAAAGTACTTTCTCTTCCATCTCCAAACTCTATAGCTTCCAGAACATTTTGTGAATTTCATATCTTCGACATTCTTACCAGTATCTTTCCATGACTTTTGTTTAGCACCTTTTAGGTGGAAGATGGATTTCATCGCCTGGTATGAGACCATCACCCTGCTTAATGGAGGCCTGAAATGACTTGAAAAAGTTCCATGTTTGGTTTCTAGAGCAGGGTTTCTGGACTTGGTAAAAAATAAACACAATATAAATATATATATATATATATATATATAAAATCAGTAAAAATAGGGAAAAAAAATCCGACTTTATCTGACTGCTTGGTGCAATTTAAACTATCAAACAGTGCTAGCTTAGATATATCATCATTATTCTAATGGTAATGATGCTATATATTTTAAAGTGCATTACTGAGGAGCGCTTGAAATAATACCGATCATTACAGTAGATTTTTTTTCTATTATACTTAGGTACAATAAAGAACATTCAATTATGAAATAAAGAATAAAAATTATTCATAATACAAAAATAATCTGTCATACTCACCCCCAATTAAGTTTTTTCAATTTCTTGGCCTTCTGAATAGCCTCCTCTTCAGCCTTTTGCTCTGATGCTCTTTTGGCAGCAAAAGCATCTGCAATCTTTACGGCAAACTATAAAACATTATCATCATTATTATGCAGGCTTCCCCCATATATTTGTCACATCACTCATGTGCAAAGTTTTTCTATATAAATTTTGGAAATAATTTTCTCAATTACTTTAAAGAATGAAATCTTAGAATTATGAATTATAAGAACTATTCTCTGTTTACAGAAATAAGTTACATCACAATATGTAACTTATGGTATTCAAACTGCATAAATTTTTTTTAATATCTCATATATGAAGATAAATGCTTCAGTGAAAAGTATACAAATTTACTAGACTTATCACTGCCAAATTTTACACTTTTCTCCATCCATTGATAAATTTTGCTATTTTAAGTAGTTTTTGGCTTATATCACAGGAAGCACAGGCCTTAAAGAAAGGTTATTATTATTACAAGACACATCCACAGGATCAATGTGGGAGGCCACTCTACACAATCCTAAATGATCCACCATCTACCACACTATAAGTATTTTTGTCTGTAAACTACATGTTCTGTTGCCAGTTTGTTAAGCAGTAGAAAATCCTGCTACCTCACCATGAGACAGGCTAACTATTCAACTGAAAATGCTGACATAAGATTCTTCTAGCCATGATGAGAATCAACCCAAGGTCTTTTCCAATCAAAGGACACATATCCTGTCATTCTTCCATCTGCACTATAGATACTTTTTTTCTTTTCTTTTTTTTATCAATTCACTTCTTTTCTGCTTATCATTTTTCACTACTATTATTACATGATACTTCTATGAAATATGAAGACTCATTGCAGTTTGTCTTTTCTCTCTTCTTAAAACATGATGATCTTTCAAAATAATCTTATTCCAACAAAATACACAACATTTTTTGTAGAATGTGAAGTACTTTATATGTAAATTTGTTTAAGTGAATTTCTGGGATATTCACTTATAGAAATGCCAATAATGGAAAGATCCTATTGAAGATAAATGAGTTTGAGAAAAAAGTTACACTAAGCATTACAAAAAATACACTGAAAATCAATATACTACAAATGAACTAATAAATACAATCTCTGCCATTTTAAAAAAGATCTTATTGAGAATCAATGGTAAATATAAAAACAGTATTTTGAGATCAGGGTTTGTAAATATTTTTAACAATTTATGAGATCAGAAAACAATCCTTATTTTTATTTCTTCCAGTAACATAAATATTACCTGGTGAAGTAATTAGTCCTTGAACATACCTAATTGCAAGTGGTGTCAAAGAAATTTTTAATAATAATAATAATACCAAAATAAAATAGCCTCTTGGCTCGTTATCATAGTAATAACAATATATTAGTACACCAGTTTAGCAATTCGTTAGTAAAGGTATATGTAAGTTCGGTTCACTTAAAACCTTGATATTCCAGGTCTACCTACTCACTGATGAGACCTCAATAAGGGTTGAAACCGGTCTGGGTAGTGACCTCTTCTCATAATATAAAACAATAATACATCTCTTAGGAGCTGCGTTTTACATTGTGAGAGAATATTAAGAATAGTGACAGAACTTGCTCCACCTTTGCTCCGAGTTGCTCTGGTGTTGTACTACCCAAGTGATTACTTACACTTGGGCTCGCCGATAGTTTCTCGGCATGAAACTCTAGGACTTCGATGGATTTCGATACGAGTTTCGTACCCGGCTGTAGAACAATACGGGATTTACCATCTCCCTTAAAATTAACTTATGTCGCCGGTAAAATAGCCTCTTGGCTCGTTATCGTAATAATAATAATAATTTAAAAATTAATAGTCAAAATTCTGACATCTCTCAAGTTAGTTTAGTTATAAAAAGAGCAAAAGTGAACTTGTATATGAGAAAGTAAACGAGAAACAAATAAAATGAAGGAATGGTTTAAAAAATTATGCCAAAGAAGGAAGTGCAAAGTAGTAGCAATAAGTTCCTCTCCTCATATTTGTAACAGATGCATCCTTGTTATTGTTATTCTGCTATACTTCAATAACTATTATAGTTATACCATCAAGAATGAACAACTGCCAAAAGTAATTTACCTTAATGAAAGTTTTTGTTCCTTCTAAGTAATTATTCTTCTGTAACTTATATCTGGATCTTATTAGTAGCAGTTGAAGTTTACAGCTGTGTTCAATGTGTAATCTGTGGCATGAATACAACTGCATTGTAGCAGTAATGTTTGCAATTGCAGGCTCAATGTTGGCTTTATGTTTCTTTACTGTGCGAAGTGCATGTGTATTTGTGTATGCACGTATGCATGTGTGCACAAACATACAAACATTTATTCTACAGAGAAAGAAATCAGGGAACTTCATATGGAGACCTTAAGGCATAGTTTTATTAGATATATGGCCTATCTCACTGAATCTGGAAATTCACCCACTTCAAGGAGTGAAATGAACTTGGTGATGATATTCCAGTGCACATCATCCACTATCCACTGGTGTCTCAAAGAAAATAGAACTCGCCACATGCCAACAAGACTAAAAACACCATAATTATTTTTATCAGATAGGACACTTTGTGATAAGTGGGTTTCAGTAGATCTAATACTACTGTTCTGGCTGTCTACCAGAGTGAGTAACATGAATATGATAACTATTTTATATGATATGATTGAGCTCCATATTTTAGCTGTGCCTTTATATCATCCAGATTTTGTCCACTTAACAAGGACGCACCATCCATTCTGTTTTCTATCATTTACACTTCATTTCATGAAAATGGTTCACTGTTGAAATCAGCACTTTATTAAGAATATCAACTGTGAAATAATTGTAGTACTTGTGCTAAAGAGTGGCAAAATAACTTTTAGGAATACTATTCAAAATAAACCTTTTTTTTTTTTTTTTTTGTAACAAACTAATTTAGTATTGTCTTGCCTTCCCCCTTTAACAGATAAGTATGCTTTCATAAGTTTTGGAATATTTTATCATGAATTAATCTGTAATAATATTAAAATTTATTTTAAAATTATTGCACTTTACATTTCTACAGCTATTATACTGCTACACAATGAAAGACACTGCAATACTGACAGATAATGAACCTCTTGTTTCCAGTGTCAATAGGAAGTCACTTTCATCAAGTCATCATCATCATCGATATACAGCAACTGACTGAACAGATAGAATTAAACAATTGACGATCATGTAATATGCTTGAATTTATCTATAAAGACAACCCGAACTGCTTGGATATCTTGAACCTGAGCAGTTTGGCCTAGCAGAATATGTCATGATGACTAAACATAGGATTCTTTGGAAGAAAACTAAACTTTTATATAAAAGTAGACTCCTTACAGATCATTTGTACAAGGAGAACTGTAATGCCTTTCTATACCAACCTAACTTAAACAGATCTAAGTGCTTTCGTTATCCCCTTTATGGAAAATATTATTATATCAATTTTATACAAATTCCTGATTATTATCTTATTATATTTATATTTTTTTAAATTGGGAATTGACTGACAATCTGTTGTCCTACTGACACTGTAGTGGTGCTTTTTAATTTATTTTGTGTTCCATTGCTGTTATTGTACTGAAGACGTCTTTGATACTTTGGCAAAAATTTTACAGCTAATAAATTTATTTCACATAAGTTTAAGTTTTCATTTTTAAGTTTTCAAAGTTACCTACTCACATACCCATACTGAAACAGTCTACATAAACTTCAGTATTATCCCTCTGAGCCTTCAACTACTCCTGAATGTTGTACTGACTTCCCTATTCAAATTCAAGATCTAGCATTTTTTGATCATTCTCACTCCCACTAATTTCCCCAACAATGCTTACACACGCTTGCATTCCCCCCCCCCCCCCCCGGCAATAGTCTAGTTTCCAAGACTCTAAAACTTCCAAACTCTAACTGAACAGCACTTTCTCCAGACATCTAACTCCAAATCCAATCATGTTCAAGTCACATAATATTCCTTTCACCCATAAAATTCACTTCATACATCTATAAACTTGACACTATTCCATCTGCACAAATTATGAATTGACTTGTTTGCAACTGCTGTCCTTATTTCTCAATCTGTTCCAATTGTATTGTGGCAACAGACTCAATCTTTACTTTGCTTCTAGGAACACCTTCATATCTTTTCTCTCATCACACCTGTTACCTTTGAAATCATTTGTCTACTTTCACTTTCTCTCTTTGTATTCTAAAAGCATCATCCTTCGTCTCTTGGAAGCAAGATGCTCTCATCAAGCCTTCCTCTTCTAGAATCACTATCCAGTTTTCTCTCTTTTCTTCCTGTTTCACTCTTTCATATTCTATCTTCACCTCCCTTTGTACTTATTCTATATTTTTTTTTCTCTGCTGAGCCACTTGCCAAATATAAGAAAAGACACATAGGCATTTGAATATCATTGCTGAAAGCTGTGAGAAAAATTCATAGATAGAGCATAGATAAAGAAACAGAAATAATATAGCAATAATAAGATTCTTGAAAGTACTATTCTTTTCGAGTTTTGCAGCACTTTGATACAGTTACCATGCCTTGCATTATTACAATAATGGTACTCACTGTTTTTCTAGTACACAGATTTAACACAGCCTAGAAAGCAATTTTTATTGTAAATAAAAATTTCTAGATTAGTAAAAAAAAAAATTAATGAAAAGTGTATGCAGAAAAATTAATGAAAAGTGTATGCCACTAAAATAATAAACATGTAAAGGAAGGTATTAGTAAAAACATTTGTTTTATGGAAAAACTGTCAATACATCTGTAGAGTTGTGCATATCCTTCTAAAGTCATATCTCCTTGAAATCGTACCTGTTCTCACTGAATGTCAGTGTAGTGCATTCTCTCTCTCTCACAAACACACATGCACACACACAAAATACCATTTTTCACTACTAATCTAATTGGCAAGTGTTGTTTGACATTTATTCATAACTTACTTTAAGAGCATTACAACACCAAACAAACTAAATAATAAAAAGATGTTTATCAACTGGCATATACGTAGTAGTGCAAAACCAGGGAAACTCAAGAAATTAGGGAGGATGAAATCAAGCATGTGTCTGGCCATTGCTGTGATAAATGAGCATCGGTACAGTAACAATTATGCAATGCCAAATGGGATTTCACAGGTCTCTAATTTAACTGGGTTGGTAATGACATTACACAAGGGCAATTATGTGTACAAAGGGATGGTGAAATACATGTACACGAATGCAGGAAGCATCAGGAGTAAGGGTGAGGAGTTTTTAGTATTGCTAAGCTCCTCTACTTGGCCAAAAAATAATAGACATCATTGAGACCTGGTTGGCTGAAAATGATATATTTACAGGGATAGAATGTAAAGGTACTGTATTTTCAGGGAGGATAGAAGGAACAGGACAGGAGGTGGGGTATTGCTAATAACAGTTGCAGATTTACACCAACAAAATTAGAAGTTCTGAGGGAGATGGTTCATTTGAGGCAGTCTGGTGTAAGATAGAGGTAAAAAGGAACAAAATACGTTGTTTGTTGCTATTATAGATCAGGGAGTCTACAGGAAGATGTAGATGAAATGTATTGGCAGATTAGCATAAGTGTAGGCCGAATAATTATTATGCGGGACTTTAACTATGGGGACATCGATTGGAGGTAGGAAAGGGGGGCGGGGAAGGCAAGATGAAATTGGGATTTATACAATTGCTAAGGCATAATTACATGAAACAACAGGTTACAGAGGGGACAAGAGATTTGAGGGTGTAGGATCTGATAACACCATCAGAAGATGTATTCATAACCAGGATAGATACTCTACCCCCCCCCCCCAATTGTGGAAAGTGACCATGTTCTGGGAAGTTGCCAAACATGTGGAGTTCTCTGTCAAGTAGGGATTTATGCTCAACTATAAGGCTGGTGATTATGAGAGACTCAGGAGCCATCTTGGAACAGCCATGGTTTGAGAAGCTACAAGAAAAGAATGTCATTAATGCATGGCAAGTGGTCAGAGATTGCTTGAGAGTAGCAGTATCAGACTGCATTCCAAGGTCAGGAGGATAAACCAAGTTGGAATTAAGTGGATGATTAGGAATATTAAGTAAGAGCTGCAATAAAAGAAAAACACTACGGAGAAAATAGAAAGAAAAAAGTGAACAGCATACTCACGAGCAGTACGAGTATGCTGTTCACTTTTTTCTTTCTATTTTCTCCGTAGTGTTTTTTCTTTTATTGCAGCTCTTACTTAATATTCCTAATCATCCACTTAATTCCAACTTGGTTTATCCTCCTCCTGACCTTGGAATGCAGTCTGATAGCAAAAAGAATGACTAGTATGGTAAGGAAGGCCAAATCAGACTATGAGAGAGAATTAACTAAACAGGCAAAAGTAAACCCATAAGAGTTTTTTCATTGTGTAGCAAGTGAGAGGAAAAATGACTAAGGTAGAATGACTTTAAGCAATGCTCATGGTAAGAAGGTGACTGAACCAAAAGAAATAGTTGAATTGCTGAGTGATCATTTTGCAAAGGTGTATCATCCAGGTGGCGATTTCACAGTTGCTGATGTTACAGAGACACATATCAACATTGAGGTATAGATAGAATGGAACAGGAGGTGTTCAGTATATTAAAACCAACCATTGAGACCAAGCACCTACATAGTACCATTAGAAGAATGAAGGTACATTGCACCCTTCAATTAGAAAAAAGCCTAAGTTCGATTCTTGTTGTGACAGGAGGAATCTTTATATGGACTTTTTCGATTTGAAGGTGAGTTAGCCGATCTCATACAGAAGTAGCAGGGTTTTTTCTCCTGGGAACTTGGGTTTTTCATCTTGCATATAGACAAATTAGCCCTTCAGAATACACACAATTTACAGACAAAAAAAAATACTAGTTGTGTTGGCAGTAGATGATTGTGAATAGAGGTTCAGTATAGTGGTGGAGATGGAGAGTTGTACAGTAGGTGTCCTCCTGTGATGAGACTTCGGACTCCTTGGAGGTGTCATGAATAATAATAAAAAATATGAATGTGAACACAGCAGTGGGACCGGATGGCATATCAGCCCATGTACTATGTGAATGTTCAAGAGAAATGGCACTGCTTCTGAAGAAATTGTTCAATCTAAGTCTTGGCTCTGGCAGGGTTCCAAGGGAGTGGAAAGAGGATAAGATAGTACCATTGCATAAAGGTGGCTCCAAGACAGAGGTGGCAAACTACAGATCAATTAATATATTGGGAGTGGTTGTTAAAGTTTGGAAAAGTTGGTGAAAGGGAAAATACAAAAGTGGGTGGTTCAGGATGCAATACTCTATAGTGGGCAGCATGGTTTTGTTAAGGGAGAGGAAGGGGGAGGGGTCCTGTCTTAGTAACTTATTCACATTTTATAATAAAGTGACAGCAGAATTGGATAAAGGTAATCCTCAATTTTGCAAAGGCATTTGACAGAATACCACATGGAAAACTATCACAAAAACTGGAGGGGATGGGAATGGCTATGAAGCTAGTAGCGTGATGGGGGGGGGGTGACTGACAGACAGGCACCACAGTAGTGTATGGTGGAGCCTAGGAGAATGATAGTGACCAGTCGAGTACCTCAGGGTTCAGTACTAGGGTCACTACTTTTTAATTTGTATATCAATAATATGAAAGATTTAAGAGAGGATATTTAGTTGTTTGCTGCTGATGCAAAACTGGGGAGGGCAACAGTTGATAAAGGTGATGTAGATATCCTGCAGGATGATTTAAATAAATTGGCATTTATTTAAATGCCAATTTAAATAAATGGGGCTGAAAAGGCTGCATATGATGTATCATATTGATAGTATTGGTTTGCAAGAAATTGATGAGGCTAGGGACTTGGGGATAATGGTGGACAAAGAGTTAAAGTTCAGAGGACATATTGCAGAAGTTGGTAAAATAGCTCAACGAATTACTTTGATGTTGAAAAACACTCTAACAAGTATAGATAAGGAACTTATTATTACTCTTTATAAGGTAGGTTGAAGGTTTGTGGATTATGAAGTTTAATTGATAGGCAGAAAAGAGGGGACATAATAAAAAGATATTAAAGGGGATTTTATAAAATTGATGCCAGTGAAATTTTTCAATGTATGACAAATAGTCAGAGAACTAGGAGTCATCCGTGGAAAATGTGTAATAGTGTGGTGAGTAGGGGGGTGTGCGGACCAGATTTTTTGTGCAGAAAGTGGAATGGATTGCCAGAATTGGTGTGAGTTCCGTGATGGTGAATGGATTCAAGGAGAGGTACGATAGGAATTGTGAGTAAGATTTGGGTTTCCCCACGATGAGTCTCCGAACTCCATGGAGATGCTGTAAAAAAATTAATAATATTTCAATGGATTTGAAATCAGCATCTTCATAGAAAACAACATATTACAGTTTACACATGACAATGAGTAAGTGAAAAAATTCAAATTATAATGAACAAAAGATCTACTCTTAGTTTATTAGACACACATATTCACAATCAATAAATAATAATTTTTATTATTACAAATATTTTGAACCAGAAACTAACTGGTCATCATCAGCATAATCACAAGGTAAAGCTAGAACAAAGAATGTTAATCTTATTTACAGAGCTGAGCCAAGTGCCAGAATGCCACCTTGCAGGTGGTTACAAAATAAGATTGCAAATAAAGCCAAAATTAAAATGAACTGATAAATAATAATAATTAACAAAATTTAGATAATTAATTGAATGACATGCATTATATAAAAATAAAGGGGAGGGGGGGACATTATTTCTTGCCATTTATGAGGATGAGACTCTTTCAAATCTTGGCAAAAGAGATGCAGTCATTCTGATTTAAGTTTAAGCAGTGTAGAAATTCTTCAGCATGCTCTATAAATAACCACTCAAACCTAAACCTGTACCTATGTAAAATTCGAGTACTGCATAAGGGGATATTGGGGTCAGTATCCACTACATGCTGAGCAAGGCCAGATTTTTCAAGTTGGTTGTTGTTGATAAAAGACTGGTGTTATTGTAGTTGTTTTAAGAGAACATCCTGTTTGTCGAAAGTATGAGAGGGGGCACACACTGAACCTGGTAAACACCAGGGAGGGAGAGAGGGGGACTATTTATCTTTTGTGGAAAGTAACCAAGAGAGGATAAATAGTCATGCTTCCCCAATGGCTTCACCTTGGGGAAGAATGTAGAATCTACAAGCCTAAGAATGCATAAGCCTATCCCAAAGGATTCTTTGGGGATAGGCTTCTATGCATTTAAACTTCCTCAGGATGAAGCCATTCTGTAGTATGACGCATTGGATGGTGCTTAATTCTTATTGGAGAGATTGAGAATCGGTCAGATAACATGTGCCAAGATTTGAAGATGCCTACTTTTTTTAGATGGATGATGTGCTGAGTCTTGTATGTAGAAGCCTGTGAAGATCTGGGAATCTCTCATCCTCATAAATAGCAAGCAATAGTGTGTTTCCCCCACCCATTTTTTTTTTTAAATATAATGCTGTCATTCAATTAATTATCTAAATTTTGTTAATTCTGATTTCAAATCAGTTAATT
This sequence comes from Typopeltis vanoorti, assembly GCF_054136105.1. Lineage (NCBI taxonomy): Eukaryota > Metazoa > Arthropoda > Arachnida > Uropygi > Thelyphonidae > Typopeltis > Typopeltis vanoorti. Next base: position 58,965,747 of record NC_143553.1, read on the forward strand.
TTAATTTTGGAAATGTGATTTATTTTGAATCCATCTGCAAGGTAGCATTTCAGTACATGGCTCAACTCTTCAACACTAAATACGAGGCTAATCCTTCTTGAATGGCGGGCAGTCTAAAATAGAGAATGTAGGCAAATATCAGAATGGAGGAACTGGACAATGAGACTTATTTGTGCCTATGGTAACACAAAAGGTTCTACTAAGGTAGAAGTGGAGGAATTTTTTGATGCTTTAGAAAAAGTAACTGACACAATGAAAAAGGAAAAGTTGGTCCTTGTTGGGGATCTGAATAGCAGAGTAGGAAATGATTGTCAAACATACAGAAATGTTTTGGGAAAATTTTGAGAAAAGAGCAAAGCTAATAATAATGGCATATACCTGTTGGATTTCTGCTCAGAACATGGACTGGTTATTACTAACATAATGTTCCAACATAAAAATGTGCACAAATTCACATGGAGAAAAGAGGCAAAGAATAAGAAAAGTCTCATTGACTATGTTGTTGTTGTTGTTGATAGTGATGTTTTCTCACTGGTGCAGGACCCTAGAGTGTACAGAGGATTTGAAATTGGAAGTGATCACCATTTAGTCTTGAGCAGGATAAAACTGAATTTCATACTGAAAAGAATAACATATAAGAAAGTTTTAAAGCAAATAAAAGTTGAGCAGATCTCAGATGTAAACTGTAGACTAAAATACAAAAACATTATTCAAGAAAAAATAAAAGAGTTTGAGAACAGGAACCAAATATTGGAGATTCAGTGGCAAGACGTGAAGAACACATTGACTGATTCAGCCAGAGAGGCATGTGGTGAGACTGTCTGCAAGGATACAAAAATCACAACTCCATGGTGGACACAGGAAGTTAAAGAGGAAGTGAAGGTAAAGAAGAAAGCATATCAAAAGTTCCTGGCAAATAAATCAACTTGTGCTCTTACAGAATACAGAGACAAAGAAGAAAGCTAAAGACAGTGTAAAACAAAAGTTATGGGAAGACTTTAGTCAGAACAGAGAACATAAATATCAAGAAGATGGCAAAATATTCTGGAGGCGGTTGAAAAGCTGAGAAATAGTGGAAAGAATGCTGTAAAAGGAATTAGATATGATAAAGGGAACATGAAAACTGGAGGAAAAGATATGCTTGATGTATGGAGTAATTACTTCAAAAAATTGCTAAATGAAACATGCAGTGAGAGCAAAGTGGTAAAAAACACTCAACAGGTATGCAATCAGGAATACATATCCATGCTTGAAGTAGAAAAAGTCATCAAAAGCCTGACATGTGGAAAGGCAGCAGGAATAGATGATATTCGACCAGAAATGTTCAAGTATAGAGGTATAAAAGTCTTGCAGTGGCTGCACTGCATAGTTCAGAAGGCCTGGACAGAGGGATGAATTCCAGATAATTGGAGTAGAGCTCTCATAGTACCCATATATAAAAAGGGAAATAAAACTAAATGCAAGAATTACAGAGGTATTTCCCTACTCAGTGTTCCTGGTAAGATTTATGCAAGTATACTTGAGAAATGGTTGAGAAAGATTCTGGAAAGGAAGCTTGGTAAAGAACAGGCTGGATTCAGGTTAAATAGAGGCTGTCAGGATCAGATTTTCACTTTACGGCAAATAGTTGAGAAATTGTGGGAATATAACAGAGATCTGTATTTAAGTTTTGTAGATCTGAAAAAGGCATATGACAAGGTGTCAAGAGAAAAGCTATTAAAAATGCTACAGTTATGTGGTGTCAATGAGGCATTATATCAAGCAATATTAGTCTCAAATATTAGTCTTTATTTGAGTTGTAAGTCAGCAGTTAGAATTGAAGGAAGTACATGAAGATGGTTTGATGCTAAATCTGGTGTCAGAAAATGATGTACATTATCCCTTCAGTTATTCATTATCTCTATGGGTCACATTATGAAGGAAAGTGGTATTAAACCTGATATCTAAATTGGAGATGTTAATCTCAGCTCTTTATTTTATGTAGATGATGTTATACTTTTAAATAATTCCAGTACAAGTCTGCAAGATTCCCTGACTAAATTGAATAAATGTTGTATTAGATTTGGTATGGTCAGCAATAACAAAACAAAGACAATGAAGCAGTAAAAATATCAACTGGATTGTGAATGGAGAACCTACAGAACAAGTAAAGTATTTCAGCTACTTAGGCACAATTTTTAGTGAAGATGGTAAATTAAATATGGAAACAGACAACAAAGCTGGTATGGTAAGTCAACTGAAAAAATTTATATGAAAAAAAGAGAGAAATTAGTTAAATACTGAATTAGCTGCATAGAAGACAATGTTCAAACCAATTTTAACTTATGGATCTGAGAGCTGAGTTAGAAATAAAACACTTGATCAAAGACTAAAGACCACAGATATGAGTTCTGAGAAAGATTAGGGGTGTGAACAGTGAACATCAATAACAATATCATATTAAAAACAAGGATATTAAGAAAAAACTTGACATTGTTAGCATCCAGAAATGTGTTGGCAGAGTTAATCTCAACTGGTATGGTCACTTAAACAGAATGGGAGAGGAAAGATTAGCAAAACAAGTGTTCTCTGCCAGGTTGGCAGGAAAAAGACCCAGAGGAAGACAAAGATATAGGTGGACTGATACAGTAAAAAGTGCCTTAGAAGACAAAAATATAAGATCTGATAATGCTGGAGTCTTGATATCCTGTACACTCCTTGAGAGTACATGTCAGGAATTTGATTATATTTTATCTTTGCCTTGTGAATATGCTGATGCATTGATGAGCCAGTTAGTTTCATGTTGAAATATTTGCAATATTAAAAATTATTATTTATTCTTGTGAATACATTTCTAATAAACATTATTGTGTCACAATATAAAAACTCGTCTAAGTCCTAATATGAAGCCCTCTAATGTTGTAAAGAACTATTATAGTTGTGTAGGAGCTGATCTTAGGATAGTCTCCCAAATTTTAGCAAAGTAATGCAGCCATATTTGTTAAGGTTAAAGGAATGCTTCATAGCCATTGCTGACTCTAAAAATAATCTTTCTGATCTGTAATTGACTTCTATATAGTACACTGGCTTTCCTCCATCTACTCCTGTGGAAAGCAGTGTCCAAAGTATGGTCTGGGGGTCCAAACCTGCCATAATAATGATAGCGAATGTATTTCTTATGTTCTTAAAGGTGGATGTTAACATATCTTCCTGTCTGTCCATAGTAGGATAAGTCAGGGAATGTCATACTTCATACATGGTCTAGGATGACAAGTCAAGTTACCTTTGTCTATGGGGAAAATTATAATATCTGTATTTTTTCTATATATTTTTCATAGCTTGACATTCTGCAATAGTAACATTATCTGTTGGGGGGTTTGCAATGTTAATTGTGAGGATGAATTCCATATGAGGTAAATTAACTTCTTCAGGTTGAAGACATAAACTTGAAGACAAACTTTTTTTGTGAGTAATAGCTCTTTGGGAATAGACCATGGTGACATAACAAAATTAAAATTTCAATTGTTAGCAACATAAATCTTCAAAACAACGAAATTATAACAAGTTTTGATGTTATTTCCTTCTTTACTAATGTGCTTACACAAGACATTTTAATTCTTTTAAAAGATAAGTTATCAAAAAAGTTATCTCACTCTTGATCCATTGCATAAATTCTGGTTACTTTCTTTTTAATAATGCTATTTACAAATAGAACTTGGGCAACCCGTTATCTCCTATATTAGCAAATTTATATTTAGAAAACCTTTCAGGAAAAAGCAATCAATTCTTTCCCGTTAAAGCCAAGGTTATGGAAAAAAGATAAATTCACGTTTTCTTAATTTGGAGTCATGAACCAGATTCTTTAAAGGAGTTTCTGAACCGTCTGAAGAATCAACACCCAATAATATAAATTACCTTGGGATTGGAAACTAATGGTTCTCTCCTGTTCCTGGATGCAAAATAATCTTTCAGAAAAACTTAAGATCTCTATGTATAGAAAACCCACACACACAAACAGATGCCTTCATGTGCAATCACACCATCATTATTATTATTATCTGAGACCTCCAGGGAATCAGGGATTCATTAAGAGAGGCTATAAATCAGCCAAACTAGCTGTCATACCTTCCCTTAAATTCATTCACACTAGATGCACTCACTATCCCTAAAGGCAAACTATTCCACTCACTCACTCACTACTCTGTGAGAGACAAACTCCTAGCTCTTACCCTTTATTTGACTGTGAACAAACTTAACTTCATGGATGCTCCCATGTTCTCTCCCCACCTTCCATATAAAAAAAATTTCATCAGATCGATATCCTATAACACAGATTCAAAAGTTTATAGACCTCTATCACATCACCCCTCTTTCTCCTGTCAACCAGTCTGTAATCAACATACTCGCAATCTGTCCTTATAATCTAAGTTCCATAATCCAGATAAATAATCTTTGTAACTCTTCTTTGCACCCTTTCCACAGCTTTATCCTCTTGGAACCCAGGAGATCAAATCTGCACACAATAATCCAGGTGTGGTCTTATCAAAGCCTTATAAAAAGGCAAAAATCCTCTTTCTAAACTCCATTCCTTACTTGGTACACAAATTGTAATTATCCTCTGAGTTGTGTTTGCAACTTTTGCTATGTGACCATTGAACTTGAAATTCCTATCCACCAATACGTCAAGATCCCTTTGCCTCCTTAGTTTCTTGTAGCATAACCCCACTAATATAATATGCTGCTGAAAATCTAATCATGCCAAAGTGCATAACTTTACACTTACTAACATTAAACTGATAGTCATTTTCGCTTGCCCAAATTTCCAGCCTATTCAAATCATTTTGTAAGTGTTGAATATCAAGTAGCATCCCTGATTGCCCTGCCTATCTTCACATCATCGGCAAACAATTGTGTTGAACTCTGAATGGTCTTGTGTCATAGTATCAGCAAATCATTCGGATTTCAACAAGCATAACACAGCAAACTAACGTTTTTGGATTCTGGTGTGTAATGGTGAATCCAAGTCTCATCCATAGTAATAAATCGATGCACAAAATCAGTTTTATTCTTGTTAAAATGCTCCTAGCTCTGTTCAGAGATTATTGTGCGAGTGCATTTTTGATCTACTGTGAGCAAGCGCAGCATCCATCTTGTGCAAAGCTTTTTTATTTGCAATTCTTCATGCAAAATATATCCCACACGTTCTTTTGAAATGCTTATAATCTCAGCAATTTCATGCACTTTGACTCGCCAGTCATTCAATACCATATCATGCACTTGATCAATGATTTCTGGTGTTGTTACACTTTTTAGACATCCTTCATGTGGATCATCTTCAAGGCTGGTATGGCCACATTTAAACTTGGCAGCCCATTTCTTAATTGTCAAAATGAAGGAGAAGTGCTCATAAATTTTTATGAACTTCGAATGAATTTCTTTTGGCATTAAACTTTCTACAGTGTTGTGAAAGTGTCGTACAGACAACACTTTGTCTAAACAAAGTGTTATCTGTATCCCTTGCTGTACAAAACAAACTACTTGATAGAATGACTTGCAATTTCACATGGATGCTTATGACATATGTACCAATTTAGAAAAAAAAAACGTGCCAATAGTGCTTTCATCTATGGTCAAGACCGAGAACTTTTCAGACCACCCACATATATACATGTATAACGTGCATATAGCAGCACTCAATGTTCGAAATGTCCCCCTTTTTGCATTCATGTACGCTTGAAGTCTGTGAGGTCACATATCGATGGTGGCATGCATAATATCCAACAAAAATGCTACTACTGCTCATTCCAAATCCACCTTCAGGCTGGTAATGCTGGGTGCTGTTTCTTGCAGTCTAGTTTCTCCAGTTCTGACCACAGTTTCAAGTCCAACAGATTCAGACTGGGACTTACAGATGGCCAATCAGATGGTGAGATGTGACCAGGCATATCTTGCCCACAACCACTGTTATGTGGTCTTTGTCTTTGTGTGCAGGGGCTGAGTACTGTTGAAAGGTCAACTGCCTACTCTGAAACAGATGCTGTTCAGGAGCCATGCCACAGGTTCCAACATGGTGTCCAAATACACTTTGGCAAATTTTTGGACACTTTCTCACGAAATGCAACTTGGATATCCCCTGTTACGTCATCCCCCCCCCAACACACACACACACACACCAAACTCTCACTGAAATAGGGTGATGACCTCTCTGAATCCTGGTTGCTATGGCATGTGTTGTGTGACCATCTGGGGCATATACCTGATCATTTTGGCAGTTAAACAACTCTTCAATGGTGAAAATCTTCTCATCAAGAGGATGTCTCTGTGTCTGTTATTCGTGTACCACCGAAGAAGTGCTTTGATTTTATCATCCTCTCCCACATAAGTTGTGGTGTTAGGAAGTGTCCATCACCCTAAGTCATCAGTTAATACATGACATCGTTCTCTGCGAAATGTTCATCTCTTGCATCATCACTTTCTGTGTTCTCACAGGATTATGGCAGAGCCTTCACAGCTCTCACAAGCTGTTGCATCCAAATGCAACATGGTCGACCTGTTCTTTAGCAGTCAGATACATCTTCTGTATTGTTATAATGGTTAATAATCCGATACATAAACAACCTACTGATCCTGAGTGTTTTTAGCATGTTGAAAATAACAGCTGGCTGCATTCCAACCTTGTAAAGTGCTATTGCAGCTACAGTTCTCATAATCTCCCAACTGCATGTTAACCTATACAGCTAGATAACTCTTTCTACTGATAAGCATGCGAATGTTGGTTGCAGACAGCACCACTAATAGAACTGGGCTTGTGCAATTCTGTGGGCAACTCGATGGTGTGTGGAAGTTGTAACAGTATTAGTGGCAAGACCGTGTATACACACACACAGAGTCAACTCTCGCTATTCCATTCTCCTAGGGACCAAAGAAATATTCTGTTTTATAATGGATGTAGTGAATTTCCTTTAGAACAGCATTGTGCCTGTTAGAATTTGGTTTGGACTGGTAATTTGTAGCAGTGAGTGAGTGAGTGAGTGAGTGAGTTTGTTATAACTGTATTTGCTTTAGTGAGAGAAGACTATATGTATGTGTGTGTGTGTGTGTGTGTGTGTATACACATACACATTTTTTTTTAAAAGACAAGTCTTATAAACCCAAGAAGCTATATAAACTTATCCAGTGTTAGATCCTGAATGAAGGAATCTTGCAAAGAAATCATTCATTCAGAATCTAACATGCTAAACTTACTAACAAAGAGAAATACCTGCACATCAGCTGAAATCAAAAGTGAAACTTCTTCACTTTATGTATAAAAATTGCAACTTTATCTTATGTTCGATGTACTTTAATCTTTTGATCACTACTAGAATTAAATTAGAGAATGTCTTAAAGGAAGAATTTTGTTAATATTAATTTTAAGCCTCACTTAAGCTGTATAGATTAACTTACTAACAAAGAGAAATACCTGCACATCAGCTGAAATCAAAAGTGAAACTTCTTCACTTTATGTATAAAAATTGCAACTTTATCTTATGTTTGATGTACTTTAATCTTTTGATCACTACTAGAATTAAATTAGAGAATGTCTTAAAGGAAGAATTTTGTTAATATTAATTTTAAGCCTCACTTAAGCTGTATAGATTAACTGTGAGTCACCAAATAGTTACTAAGTAATAATTCTTAGAAAGCATACAAGTACAAGTGTCCAGCGTAGTGCCGGCGGTGGCTTGTACGGAATGTGCAATGGAGTGTATTCCATGAATCCGGGAGCGTAACAGCATCGGGAAGGCAAGGGATGAAACCAAGGGGTGAAAAAATATAGGTCATGTGCAAAAGGGACTCCAAAAAAGGGGACGCTCTAACGAAGAATATAAGGGGACAAGCGCCATATCTGGAGAGCTCTCTCTTGTCGTATCATTTTCCTGCTTGGTGGTTCGGAAGTTAGTGGGGAGTTCACATAAAGGGGGGGGGGGAATGAAGTGTCGGTGCTAAGATAAGATGTTGGACAGCAAGCTTTCTTGAGAATGGAGTAGGATTCTACGCAGAGCTGAAAATAAAATTTCCAGTCCTAACAGAATCAAGTCGTCGCTGAAAAGTCCCATCGAAATGTATCCTGAAACACAGAGATTCGAGTCTGTTTTCGGCAGAAATCATGAAGATAGCGTAACCTCCTACGTTGGCGTAAGGACAACCAATAGACAAGAAGTAACCAGACATACAGACATACACATGGTGCAGAAAACGTGGGGAAAAAGTTCGTTAAAGTAAAATTACTCTATTTTGTGTAGAATATTCCTTAGAAGAGAGAAGATTATATGTGTATGTAAATTAAGAACATTTTCTAAAGAACTTTGTGGACAGTCTCTAATTAGAAACTTAACTTCCTTTGAGAGTAAGAAGAATTGTTTGGAAGAGATCTTTTGTGTTGTTTGTGATAAAATTAACTTAACGAGATTAGAAATATGGAATTATAGTAATTGAGTAACATAAGAATGTTTGCTTGTGTTTTTTTTATATGAATAGTATATTGCAGAAAGGAAATTTAGCTTAACTTCATATCATTTGCAATCTATCCCAATTTTCAATTATTGTGTTTTACGATGTTTCATAAGTTTTGATTTAATTTAGAATATGTTAACCTCTTAACTCGAGTCCTTTTTTTTATTTAGTATCGAGTCAAATTGAGTGTATGAATTTTTGTGTATTCTGTTTAGATATTCCAATAAACATGTCATATTTACCTAAACCTGAGTCATGCCTGATTACGATTCCAAACTACCACTTATAAAAATAGAACCTATTTTGGAGGAAGGAATTAAATAGTATTGTATATAATTATAGATTTCGGTCATGACTGCAATAATCTGAATGTATATGGCAGTGTTAAAGTAAGATATTGTGTAAGAAAGCCTCAGAATCTAGTATTGTCTCCCTGAGCAAGGATCCTTTTCTGCTATAGGATACTGGCTGGCGCAGCAAAATATAAATTTTGCTGCGCCAGTATCCGAAGAGGAAACAATCCTAGATGTAAGCATATTAGGCCCGATATCTGAAAAAGTAAAATAGCAATAGAAAGATAGAATAGATATATATAAAACAGAATATATAGAGAAAGTAACGACATAGAGCAGCCGGTAGGATTTTAATTGAAAAAGGGTTTTGAATAAGAAAGGATATAATCAAGTAACAAACTAAATAAGTATAAATCACATAAATAAAAATATTTAACACCAGGCTAGGCTTCTAGAAACATTTGTGCTTTATATGGATTTGAACCTGCAATCTCTGTAGTAAACAAAAGTAGCAACTTTTACCAAGTGAGTTACTAGGATAGATGGATAGCTCAAGTAATTATTAAATATCTGTATATTAAACACAACTGTGAAAATCTAGGAAACCTATTATTAGTTTTTAAACTTTTACTTCTCTATTAGACAAATGGTCACTGAGCAGCTCAGCCTTTTCAAAATCTCCATCACTGATAGCAGCATCCACCATTTCTTCTAGCTCAGTCTGCAAAAATACAAACAAATAAAACAAAAGTTACAAAAAAGATAGCAAAAATATATTTAATTAATAATATTAGTTATTTTCTTTCCAGCAATAGAGTAACAATGTCATTGCCATGTAATCCATCAGTAATGCACAGTAATATTTCAATGATTATCTAAACTTTTACTCAATATCGAGATCCAATGTTATTCTATTATATACTTGTTATCTATTTCCCTGAAAAAATAATTAATTTTGATAATCCTAGTACATGAAGAAAAAAAAAAAAGAAGCATCTGACTGGTTGAGTTTGAGTTGACAATACTGCAAATTTGAGAAATAACAGATTCATCAAGAATAAAACTGCTGATTGAAGAACTGCTGCATCCACTACATATCTACTAAGTCCTGCAATTAAAAAAAATATTGCTAATTTCCATTACCATTCTCCCCCTTTCCCCACTCCATTTTTGTACTTACTATTTCAATTTCTTCATCTGATCCTGTGGCTTCCTCTCTTAGAGAAGGTTGCAGCTGATTACTAGAGAGATAATGACGCAAGGTGGTTTCCAATTGCTTTCCTTACCATGTTTTTTATGACTGTAGCCTGTGTGTTCACGGGTCTGGTTTGCCTGCTTGCGGGATGAAAAACCCCAGATAAACTGGCAGAAAAAACCCTGCTGTCCACGCCCAAGACCAGCTAACTTGGCATTATGGCTGAGGAAGATCCTTAAGCTCCTCACGTTGTCAATGGGAATCGAACCTAGGACACTCCTTCCCCAGGCATATGGTTGCGAAGCGCAAAGCCACTAGGCTAACAGAGTGGACAATTTCTTCTTACTAAAAGAAATTAACATTGAATGAAGCAGAATAGGGCAATTATTATTAATCATTACTACTGTTAATGCAGGATTTCTGAATCCTTTCCGCCCCTCCCATATTTCTTATAATAACAGCTACAAAATTTAATTTGATGCAACAAGAAAATATTAGGATAAATATTTTCTCCTTCAGTGCCCACCAGAAAAAGAAGAATCAAGCACTTGGGATATTCTAAGCACAATGCTTAGAATATCCAAAACTATTGCCATAAAATGCGATGAAAATTCAATCAACGTCCACCGCCCCTACCTAATTTTCGAATGCTGGACAATCCAGAACTTACAAATTAAGCCACGCCTCTGGCCATTTAGCGACAACAAATGCCCTTATTTGGCAGATTCAACTTACAGTCTTGATATAGCCCTACACTCATTCCGAAAAAGTTCCGATGATGGTCAGTCCACCGAAACGGTCCGCACCCTGTTAACCCCCTCCCCTGCCCCAGTTTCCACATAAGTAAACCCTTTCCCTTCCCTTCCCTCCCCCACAAAATGTGCCCCTAAAAACAATAATATATATATATATTTATATATATATTATTAATACATAACCCGGGTTTCCAAATTTATTTTCCCACGTAAAACACACCCCCAACCTCCCTTCCTCCTTCTACCACCCCCCTCTTTATAAACAACCTTAAGCAGGATCATGAAATTGGAAGACATCCTGGAATCAAAACAAGGTATGTACAAAAAATTTTTCCACCTCTTTTATTCTGCTATAATTGCCTTCTATACTCACCCATAATGCCCTAAAATATATATACCCCTTTTTTGAGTAATAATAGCCAATGTATTTAAAATAAGGGACACTCCTAAACAAAAACAGGCTATAACAGCCGTTATTATAATAACCTATAGAAAAGATATAATGCCAAAACAGAGCATCTATGAGAAAGTGAGGGGCAAAGAGTGTAAGAACAGAGAGCAGGTGGCATTTATCAAGCAGATTGTCCTCTTCTAGTATCAAGCCCTCTTAGGGAGGTTTTTGGTGCAATACCCCAAATATGAGAACAAATGTTATTAATGTTGGGAAGATTTGTTTGTGATTTACATAGTGCTAGGACTTGTACAAGTGAAAAGTAGTGTCTTAATGGAAGAGAACACAGTTTTTGGCAGGCTAAGGAGGGCTATGGATGTAATGTGTTTGTACCAGGAATAGCTAGAAATAAAAGGCAGCTCAAATAAAGAAAGGTAATTGCAGGTTTCCACTGGGCAATGCATATCTACCACTAAACTATCATGAATATTCAGGTCAAAATGGTATTCAAACCCACTTGACAGCAAGAATGATATGCGAGTGACTGAATTACACAAACCAGCAAATTTTTATGCAATAATAATTTGAATGCAAAAAGTTTAAAAGGAAAACTAAAGATCTTTTTTGCTGAATTAAGTTACATATCTATAAATAAATAATATTGCATATATAAACACAAACTGTGTAAAATGAAACAAAGTAAATGAGAGAGAACAATTACCATTAGTACTGTGTATTATTGCATGACATGCCTATGTAGTTTGAGGATTCAATGCAAGAGGCCATTATTACACTTCACAGCATTATAGTATCCATCATCTACAATGCACAATCCAATCTCAGCATAACTCCATATTACAGAACATTATTTTTGTACATGTTTTCAGGATAAAAACCTGCTTTCTCAGTTTACTGGCTAACCCACCTTCAGTTTAAGGTGGATAGATAGTCTACAGATCTGTATAAGGATTTCTCAGGTCATGGCTAGAATCAAACCGAAGTCTTTTCAAACCAAAGATTATGCCCATAATATTCTATTTAATGTATTCTACACAGAAAGATGATGATGATGATGATCATCATCATCATCATCAAATTCCTGACATGTACCCTCAAGGAGGTGTACAGGATATGATAGTACTACATGAAAACTTTACATCATCACTAACTTCCCATCTACAATTTCCTCCAAATCAGCCTATTACTTGTCAAGACTCCAATATTATCATTATCAGATCTTATATTTCTATCGTCTAAGGCACATTGTACCGTATCAATCCACCTATATCTTGGTCTTCCTCTAGATCATTTTCCTGCCAACCGGGCAGAGAACACTTGTTTCTTTCCTCGCCATTCTGTTTAAGTGACCATACCACATGAGATTAGCTCTGCTAATGCATTCTTGGATGCCGACAATGTCAAGTTCTTTCCTAATTTCCTCGTTTTTAATATGATAATGCCATTGATGCCATTTCTTCATGCCTCTAATCTTTCTCAGAACTCTCATATCTGCGGTCTCTAATCTTTGGTCAAGTGTTTTACTTCTGACACAGCTCGCAGATCCATAAGTTAAAACTGGTTTGAACACTGTCTTGTATACAGCTAATTTAGTGTTCCGACTAATTTCTCTTTTATTCCATATGAATTTATTCAATTGACTTCCTACCATACCAGCTTTGTTGATTCTGTTGTCTATTTCCATATTTACTTTACCATCTTCACGAAAAATCATGCCTAAGTAGCTGAAATGTTTTACTCGTTCCACGGGTTCCCCGTTCATAACACAGTTGACATTTTCGACAATTCTACCTATTTTCATTGTCTTTGTCTTTTTAATGCTGACCTTCATACCATATATATTACAACAGTTATTCAATTTAGCAGGGAATCTTGCAAACTTGTAGCGGATTTATTCAGAAGTATAACATCGTCTGCATAAAGCAAAGAGCTGACATTAACAGCTCCAATTCTGATATCATGTTTAATACCACTTTCCTTCATCATGAGATCCATATAGATAATGAATAACAGAGGGGATAATGTACATCCTTGTCTCACACCAGATTTAACATTAAACCATCTTCCTATACATTCTTCAATTCTAACTGCTGACTTACAACTCAAATAAAGACTAAGTATTGCTTGATATAATGCCCCATTGACACCATATAACTGTAGCGTATTGAATAGCTTCTCTCTTGGCACCTTGTCATATGCCTTTTCCAGATCAACAAAACTTAAATACAGATCTTTGTAATATTCCCATGCTTTCTCGACTATTTGTCGTAAAGTGAAGATCTGATCCTGACAGCCTCTATTTGGCCTGAATTCAGCTTGTTCTTCACCAAGCTTTTCTTCCACAATTCTTCTCAACCGTTTCTCAAGTATACTTGCATAGTTTTACACAGTAACATTGTAAATAACTGTGTAAAACTAGCTAAACTTCTTCAATGTTCAGCTAGTTTTACACAGTTACACTCAGTAGGGAAATACCTCTGTAATTCTCACATTCAGTTTTATTTCCCTTTTTATATATGGGTACTATGAGAGCTGTACTCCAATCATCGGGAATTCGTCCCTCTGTCCAGGCTTTCTGAACTATGCAGTGCAGCCACTGTAAGACTTTTATACCACCATACTTCAGCATTTCTGGTCGAATATCATCTACTCCTGCTGCCTTTCCATATTTCAAGCCTTTGATGGCTTTTTCTACTTCAAGTATGGATATGTATTCCTGACTGTATGCCTGTTGAGTGTTTTTTACCACTGTGCTATTGCTGCTTGTTTCATTTAGCAATTTTTCGAAGTAATTACTCCATACTTCAGGGATATCTTTTTCTCCTGTTTTCATGTCACCTTTATCATCTCTAACCCCCTTTTACAGCACTTTTTCCTCCATTTCTAAGTTTCTTTAACAACCTCCAGAATATCTTACCACCTTGTTGATATTTATTTTCTATGTTCTTACCAAAGTCAGTCCTCCCATGACTTTTGTTTAGCTAGTTTTACACAGTGTTTCACTTTCTTACATTTGTCTCTGTATTCTCTAAGAGCTAAAGCTGACTTATTTGCCAGGAACTTTTGATATAATTTCTTCTTTTCCTTCACTGCCTCTTTAACTTCCTGCATCCACCATGGAGTCCTGATTTTTCTATCCTTGCAGACAACCTCACCACATGGCTCTCTGGCTGAATAAATCAGGGTTTGCTTCAAGGCTTGCCACTGAATCTCCAAGGTTTGGTTCCTGTTCTCAAACTCTTTCATTTTTTCTTCGATAATCTTTGTGTATTTTAGTCTACAGTTCACATCTGAGAGCTGCTCAACTTTTATTTGCTTTAAAACTTTCTTATATGTTATTCTTTTCAATATGAAATTCAATTTTATCCTGCTCAAGAATAAATAGTGATCGCTTCCAATTTCAAATCCTCTGTACACTCTGGTGTCCTGCAGCAGGGAGAAAACATCACTATCAACAATAACATAGTCAATGAGACTTTTCTTATTCCTTGCCTCTTCTCTCCATGTGAATTTGTGCACATTTTTATGTTGGAACATCATGTTCTGAGCAGAAATCCAACAGGTATTTGCATGTTGGATTTCTTATTAGCTCTGCTCTTTACTCCAAATTTTCCCAAAATATTTTTGTATGTCTGACAATCATTTCCTACTCTGCTATTCAGCTCCCCAACAAGGACCAACTTTTCCTTTTTCATTGTGTCAGTTGCTTTTTCTAAAACATAAAAAAATTCCTCTGCTTCTACCTTAGTAGAACCTTCTGTGGGACCATAGGCACAAATAAGTCTCATTGTCCAGTTCTCCCATTCTCATATTTGTCCACATCACTCTACTTGAGACTGCCTGTGATTCAAGAATATTAGCCTCGCATTTTGTGTTGAATACTATGGCTACTCCTTCCTTTCCTTGATTATCATTGCCTGAATATAACATTTTGTATTTATTGATCAGAAAGATCTCACCAGTTTTTGTCTTTTTTGTTTCAGTCACCCCTATTATGTCGATCTGGTACTTATCTAATTCCTCAGCTAGCTCCATTTCTTTGCCATTCAGGCTTCTTATGTTGATAGTACCGATCTTTAACTCTGGTGATACTATGGCTACTCCTTCCTTTCCTTGATTATCATTGCCTGAATATAACATTTTGTATTTATTGCTCAGAAAGATCTCACCAGTTTTTGTCTTTTTTGTTTCAGTCACCCTTATTATGTCAATCTGGTACTTATCTAATTCCTCAGCTAGCTCCATTTCTTTGCCATTCAAACTTCTTATGTTGATAGTACCGATCTTTAACTCTGGTGATGTTGAGTTGGGGTGTGTTTTCAGAAAGATGATGAAAATATAAAATAAATATCAATAATTATCCTTGATTTAAAAAAAAAATTTTGTATAACACATCCTAACTAATCAAAACTACTTCTCTCTAATTTATTACACTTAAAGACAGAAAATTACCTTTGGGCCATACTTATTATGTGGTACTGCTCCAGTCAGATGACTATTTATTGTCAGAAAGGGTTTAACTTCCTGCCACTGTTTTGTATGAAGAGACTCATCAGCTACATCATTTCTCCTAAAATTAATGTAGAGAATAAGAACTGTGATAATATTTGAACAAAAAAAAATTAAGTTAATTTAATTTCAGATATTCAGACTACAAGTTTCTAAAAACTAGTGCATATAAACAAAGGGACAGAAAAAAAAAAAGTTAACTAATATGTCAGCTTTTAAACAACACTAGTTATTGCTGTCACATTCTGTGGGATAAGATATGTCATATCCCAGCTCTGCTGTTAATTTTTGATAAATGCAGACCTAAACTTGGTGTAATATTAAGATCTTGGTTTTTGTTACATCATGTGGGGATACAGACCATTTTTGAGGCTTCTTTAAAGTTTCTTATAAAACAGTTATAATCAATATATAGGATTTGTTTCTTGCCAAACTACTTGGAGGCCTTGTGTAGAAGGCTAAGCCACAAAGGCAAATGCCACAAGAGCAATGAATTTAGTATAACTCCTAGTTGTTGTTTTTTATGGAGGGATGTGGAAGTTCTGATAGATGTAACAATCTCGAAATCATATAAAGTAGTAAAGAAGCAACATTAATGTTAAAATCATGAAGCAATGTTATCCATTAAATTCTTGATATAAGGTGTAACATTCATGATGTAACTGCATTTTCGAAATCCCTGAATCACTTGGTGCTAAACATAATACAACATTGTGAGAGCTGCATCGCAGTTTGGAGTGGACATATTCCATACTGAAATGTCACTCCACATAGTTTTCTGTAAGCATTGTACATCAATTCCTTAACAACATCTTTAGAAAATTTGTAACTTTTTCCAAAAACATATTGCAATTTAATTTGTATGAAATGGAAAATACATTTTTTTTATATAATATAATTTATTTGTATGATGGCAATATATTTATGTTCACATTTGGCTGTAGTCATGAGCATTTTTTCACATACAGGTAAAAATGTAGTTCATCTTTCGCTTTAGGTATCACATATAGCCAGTATATCACACAATCTTCCTATATATTCAAAATATAGTCAAGGATATATAAATATTCTTGACAATAGCTGACAACATTCAAACAATGGTGTGTTCCTTGAAACTTGCATAACTTAATGACATCATCTCAAATGTTCTGACTGCATATCTCAATGCATATCAAGATCTGGCTGCATATCAAGAATATCTCAATATTCTAAGTAATCGCAGTTAACTGTTCATATACATATATATTTTTTTGGTAATAATGAATGTGTTATGTAACCCACCATTTCAATTGCATTGTTTGAACTAACCATAGTTTCCCCTCAAACTCAAACAGCATCAGCATATTCCATGTAATCACTGAGCTATGACTGAAACAAGAGTCAGTAAACACATACTTTGTGATTCATGTCTCTTTTAAATGTTGTCTTTATCTTCTCTTTTCAATTATCCAATCTTCAAAATAATGACCTTTCAATTAACTAATCCTTGCATTTGAAACAACTTCTTGTAGAGCACCATGCAATTGTAGTTCAATTATCTGATACTTTGATTATCAGAACTTGCTGTTCTGATGATGATAACAACAATAATCACTTCGTTAGAGATATTACTCTCCTCAAACTGTGCTATGATTTTTTTTTTTTTTGTATGTGTGAATGTCCCATTCATGCATACAAAATGTTTTGCTACGATTATGATCTAAACTTGTCGTAATGTTCTGGGGTGAAGCGGAAGAGCATAAGAGGCAATGATGGAGGTCAGCATCACTGCTAAAATTCAAGATAGTACTGCATGAAGAATTGGGTTAATTTTCCATGAATTGTCAGAAGTAAATGAACAGTTACTAAATACTGATATATGTCAAAGGTGAGCTTACAACTTATAAAAAAAAATAAAAAAAATAAATAAAAATCAGCTAATGCCTTTTTATTCCCGTATATTGGGAGCAGGCGAGGCCGTTTTAGCCCCATCTAACTTTTGGAGACTGAGTGGGCAGCTCAATCTCCACTGGTACCCAATCAGAGATTGCTGGCCCAAGGCTAACACTAATTAAGCAGCATGCAGTGAAGAGAGACGGCTCAACAAGTGCCACCATCTCGTGGTCCCTATCCCTAACACTCGTATTTAACGTCTGAAATAATGTGGGTTCTACGGTCGATTTTCTTGAGTTTATGGGACGAAAAACCTGATTTTCGGGAGAAAAACCCGCTTGCCCATGCCAGAGATCGACTAACTCAGGAACCAGTCAAAAAAAAGCTTAGAAAAACTTCCTCTAGTCGCCGACTAGATTTGAAACCAAGAAGTCTTCCTTCGTGCGGTCAAGCACCGTGATGGTCAAACGCCACATCCACTGAGCTACACAGGCTCCTGCAACTTTTTAAAAAGGTAATATTTTAATCCCTATATTTCTTGGATATTCCAAGAGTTTAGGCAACATAATAACATTCAACAATAAACACCATCATAAAATTCAATTTCATCTTATAAGAAGGGGGGAAAAAAAACTTACCCATCTTCTTTGGATTGCTCCTCAAGTGCCTGCCTGATAAATACGTCTTTCATAGCCTTTTTTAATAATCGTGCAGATTTCTGCTTTTCAATTTTTTTCTGTCTGGCTGCAGACCAGTTTCTTATTTCCTGTGACTGCTTTCTCAAACTATCAAACTTCTGTTCCCTCCCATCCAAAAAAAATATAATTTATTAATGACTTAAATTTTCTGAAATGTAATGTGCAATTTCTTTCAGAAAGAAGAATTATAAAATTAAAAAAAAAGTAAACCAAAAATTCATGCTTCAGATTTTAAAAAATATCTAAAACATTAGCTCTGGATATTTTATAACTTCAACAATATTTCTTATCTACTTTTTTGTTGGCTAGCATTTCTACATTAAAGGCACCTTGCCTTTGAAATATTTTACTGTATATCAGAACTTGATATGAATTGACTTGTATTATCTGTAGCTCAGTCAGTTATGATGTCCTGTGGCTAGAAAGAATCTGAATTCAAATCCTATCTATGACATGAAGAACCTTTAAATGTCTTTACAAACAAAGCTAAGTTAACCCAGGCCTGACAGACAATTGTTGGATGCTGATTATATAGAGATTGGAGTAATTATTATTTGTTTCAGAATCCAACATGATCTTCCATCACATAGGCTAGACGTGTAAATATTATTTAATGTAATTCACTTGTTTATAATTTAATATTCATATAACTACCTTTAACCTTATTTAATATTTAATTATTTAATCAAGGATATATGTATTAATAATGAAAAGACTGTATTAAATATTATTAAGCTATTTTATTTATTACTATATTAATATTATAAGAACTTGTATTTGATAATTTAACTGCGCATTAATTGAAATGTAAATATTCTCTATTTATTCCTATTTGTAGAAACTTAACGTTATGCAATAGCTCAATTTTATTATGTTTTGTTTTGTTGTCATGGAAACGTATGTTAGATAGCTTGCACGAGTTTGGAACAAAGCGTGAGGGAAAGTTTACTAAAGTTTTTTAGTAAAGTTTACTAAAATAAAGAAATCACGAGAACAATTTAGGCGGGAAGAATGGATATAAAAAGGAAGAATGCTGAAAATTAGAATAGAGATAGGGAGTGAGAAGAGGGCATTCAGTTGGAATCGGAGCATTCAGCATTCGGGGAATCAGAGTGCGATATTAGAGAGTCGGCAAGTCACTCAAGCAGCTAATTTAAGTCTACTAGTCGAGAAGCAGTTAGCTAATAAGTTGTAGAATAACAATTATAGTTACGGAAAACAGCTGAGAGACTATTAAATAGACTAGCAATACTTGAGTTGAGATTTAATTTCAGCGCCGACCTTTCAAGGACATACGGAACCTTGAAGCAAAGTACGAAGTTTCTAGAGAATAGTAGAGGCTGTGAAGTTGAAGTTTACCATTAGCTGTGTTTAGAATTATAGTGCCTAAAGAATTATTTGAATGCAGGAGGAATGAACAACTGTGCATATAAAACCTCAAGATAAGGAATTATTGTGTATTGCCTTAATTCATGAGTGATCAGTAGTACTTCATGCAAGAACATTTGTTTATGTGTATAATGACCGATGATTAATTCAGTTATTGCTTACAAGATTTAATTAATGAGTGCCGTATACTGTTTAAGTGTTTACAGTTATAAAAAGTGTTTACGTATAAGTAGATGAAGAAAAAAGATTATCAGTAAGATTATTCCAACCTTTAATAATTCTATACAGAGAAGTGTGTGAGTTTCATCCTAGAATTTCCCTATACTAACAGTAACTATTGCGGAATGATATAATCACATAATCACAAGAAAGATATTTATTTAACCAAATATTTTGGTCTGGAAATAGCAGACCATCGTCAGTGGTATTACAAGAACAGTTTAAAAAATACAAGCTAGAATACTAACAATAGATCGTTAAAATTAGAACACACCGCATGATGTTATATCACTAAGTATGAAACGGAATATTTTGAAGTAGAAACATGATTGAATTTGCTATTAAAAAAAAAAAAAAAAATTAATTAATGAGTAATCTTGATTAGACTTTCCCAGATTTTTGATATAGATATACAGTCATTACGATTCAGGTTGGGGCGATGAAGCAAGGCCTCCACACTTTCCTTGAACAAACGTTCGAACCTATAACGGGATCTATGTAAGAGGCGAGTCCTGGACCAAAGATGCTGTGGTCAGTTTCAATCCCGTGTTGAGCCAATCCAGACTCTTCAGGTTTGTTGTGAAGAATGGATGATTGATGTTCTTGGATTCTTTTTTCAAGAGAACATCCAGTTTGTCCAAAATAAGAGAGATCACAGTTGCACGGAATTTGATAAACTCCAGGAAGAGATAAAGTTGAGCGTTTGTCTTTAGGAGAAGGAAAATGAGAAGACAATTTATTAATAGGTGAATACGTAGTTGTTAAATCATATTTCTTTAAAATTCTTGCGATAGGTTCTGAAATACCGGAGATATAAGGAATAGGCACTCGACGTATTGAAACTTTGTTGTTTTGTGGAGGATTATAAGAATTGAGAAGACGTTGAGTACTTTTTTCAGAAAAGCCATTGAGTTTCATGTGTTGTTGGATAGTAGAAAGTTCTTTCTGTAGATAATCAAAAGTAGAACAATTAGTTTTGGCTCTTCTGATGAGGCATTTTATAATTCCTGTTTTTTGACATGAATGATGGGCTGATTCTTTAAGAATATAATGACCCGTGAATGTTGGTTTCCTGTATACTGTAGTTGTAAGAATATTTGAAGGTGATCGGATGAGGAGAACATCTAAAAAAGATAAAAAAAAGACAAAAAACAGGAATTATAAAATGCCTCATCAGAAGAGCCAAAACTAATTGTTCTACTTTTGATTATCTACAGAAAGAACTTTCTACTATCCAACAACACATGAAACTCAATGGCTTTTCTGAAAAAAGTACTCAACGTCTTCTCAATTCTTATAATCCTCCACAAAACAACAAAGTTTCAATACGTCGAGTGCCTATTCCTTATATCTCCGGTATTTCAGAACCTATCGCAAGAATTTTAAAGAAATATGATTTAACAACTACGTATTCACCTATTAATAAATTGTCTTCTCATTTTCCTTCTCCTAAAGACAAACGCTCAACTTTATCTCTTCCTGGAGTTTATCAAATTCCGTGCAACTGTGATCTCTCTTATTTTGGACAAACTGGACGTTCTCTTGAAAAAAGAATCCAAGAACATCAATCATCCATTCTTCACAACAAACCTGAAAAGTCTGAATTGGCTCAACACGGGATTGAAACTGACCACAGCATCCTTTGGTCCAGGACTCGCCTCTTACATAGATCCCGTTATAGGTTCGAACGTTTGTTCAAGGAAAGTGTGGAGGCCTTGCTCCATCGCCCCAACCTGAATCGCAATGACTGTATATCTATATCAAAAATCTGGGAAAGTCTAATCAAGATTACTCATTAATTAATTTTTTTTTTTAATAGCAAATTCAATCATGTTTCTACTTCAAAATATTCCGTTTCATACTTAGTGATATAACATCACGCGGTGTGTTCTAATTTTAATGATCTATTGTTAGTATTCTAGCTTGTATTTTTTAAACTGTTCTTGTGATACCACTGATGATGGTCTGCTATTTCCAGACCGAAATATTTGGTTAAATAAATATCTTTCTTGTGATTACGTGATTATATCATTCAGTCTTATGTCGCAAGTATCCTTGAAACAACAAACTATTGCGGAAATTAGCTGAAGTGTAAATTTAAAAGTGTTTGTTTGTGAAGAGGTGTTACTGCAATTTTTGTTGTATTTGGAACTTAAAGAACTGTGAGAAGACTGTATTAGAGATAACAGATTTACCATTGTCTGAGTTTGTATGACAGTATTATCAGAAAAGCTGAAGTGTTTATAATAACTTATTTAGTGTTTTGATCTTAAGTGTACAATTTGTGATTCTAAAATTAAATGTTTGTTTTTGTTAATCAAAAGTTGTATTTTGCCTGAATCTCTTTTACTGCACCATTCATAAAATATTTGAACCAAAGCGGGTGAATTAAGTAAGTCAAATATACTCGGCCAGTATATATAATAACAACATATAAAGGAAGGGTAGTTGAGAGTTGGTTTATCTTCAATTCTTGAACTAATTCAGATATAAAGTGGCGCAGTCTTTAAATATAAATTTTCTTTATATTTGAATTAGAAATCAACTTACAACTTATCAATTAGTTAATAACATCCTAATAGTAATCATGTCGGATCCAAAGTATAGATTGAGAAGAAGTAGGATCCAACACAATCCAACCAGAGAATACACAACTGACAGACATAACAGACTAAACAGATAGGAATAACTATCATAACATTAATCAGGTTTCTATGAAGTAAGTTAATTTAATATGAGGCCCTTATGCTTAACATGTTAAGGGGAAGATGATAAATTAAATTTATCTAATAGTTTGCAATTCATTCTGACATTATGGCATCTTTCTTCTGATATGTACTGAAACAAATAAATATGTTGAAATGCAGAATAACAAAACAAAAATTAAATTTAATAATGCTCTAACCAAATTTTACACTCTTAAAAATGATTTAATGTAAAAATTATTTATCATAACACATTCATCATTCATTTCATAGATAGAAGACTAATGATCATTATTATTTGAAACATTTATGAAAAGCATCTGAAACATTTACACAATTAAGGTTTTCAATGTAAGCACTGTTGTTATGGTAAATGATTTTGTTCCATGTTACAAAGCAATGGGATTATACTGGTGATGAAAACACTATGATGCTTCCTAGGGAAAATTATTAATGATCAAGCAAAACTTTGTGAAAAGGACATGCTGAGCTTTGCTGGATTATTAACAATTACCTGTAAGAAGATTCATGGTGATAGGAAGGCAAAAATCAGATTACGAGAAGAAGTTAGCCGAGCAGGCAAAAGGAAATCCCAAAGAGAGGTTTCATTATGTGGAAAGCAGGAGGAAGAATGACTATGGAAGGATAACTTCTTTTGGATTACAGATGGCAGATAGGCAACAGAGGAAGATGAAATTGTTGAGCTAAGCTAATGAGTGACCATTGTGTAAGGTTATATCATCCAATTGAAGATACTGTTATGGCAGAAGTGACAGGGACTGATGTGAGAACAGAGATTTGATGAATTGAAGGTACTTCGGATATTGCAGAATCTGAATACAAATACAGCTGTAGGACTGGATGGGATATTAGCTCGTGTTTTAAGAGAATGTGCAGGGGAACTGGCAATGCCTTTGACTAGGCTGTTTAAGTGTCAGCTCTGGCAAAGTCCCAAGTGAATGAAAGGAGACAAAATAATTCCTTTACATAAAGGAGGATCAAAGTCTGTGGCAGCAAACTACAGACCATGTGTATCTCAGCTGTGGTGGTAAAAGTATTGGAAAAGTTTGTCAAAAAGGGAATTCAGGAATGGATTGGACAAGAATATGATACTCTATGAGGGGAAGCATGGCTTTGTGAAGGATCAGTCATGCCTTTGCAATTTACTAACTTTTTATAATAGCACTGTTGTTATGGTAATAACAACAGCTGAGTTGGATAAAGGGAATGGCTACATGATGCAACTTCTGGTTTCAAACGCTTTTGACAGGATACCACATGGTAATCTATTATGCAAACTGCAAGAAATTTGGGATGGATACAAAACTGGTGTTATGGATAAAAGGGTGGCTGATGGACAGATACCAAAAAAAGTAGTATATGGAAGAGCAGAATACAGGAGAAGGTAGGTGACTAGTGGTGTACCACAGGACTCTGTGCTTGGACAACTGCTGTTTAATTTGTACATATATGATATAGGAACTAATTTGAAGATTGGTAGAGTAGTAGTTAATCAAAGTAATGCTGAGAGCTTGTAGGATGATTTAAATAGACTGACACTATGGACAAACATACTGGATGTCAATTTAATGTGGAAAAGTGGACAGTTATGCATTTTGGGGATACAATGATTACAAGCTGCATGTCACACTGAGGGAACTGTAATCCAAGAAATTGACGAAGCCAGAGATATGAAGATAGTAGTAGAAAGACAGTTGAAGTTTGGAGGACATAGCATATTTTTTGAATAATGGCTTCACACGTGTAAGAAAAACTAAATATAATTTATTATTCCTATATATTTCACTTAATATGTCAAGTTTCTTTCAGGGAGAAGACAGAAAAACTGGCAGCAACATTTAAATTCTGAATATAAGAACAAGTCATTACAGCATGCATATGATATCACATCTTGGTCACAGATGTCCAGTAGAAGGAAACCATTAGATTTTCAAGATGTGGGAATAGATGTATAATAAATAAATTAATTTAAAAGATAAATAAATAAAAAGATAAAAAATTATAGATAATTAACTGCAAATCACTTCCCAAAACTTAGAAATAGGCATACAGTCTGTCCGATTAAGATTGTCTCATTAGAGGGCACATTACTCAAGTAGGCAGGGTAGCTCACACTTAGTTATTGAAGAACACTAATAAGCAGAGATAAGGCAGTTATCATTCCTCTTTATAAAGCCTTGATACGACTACATCTGGATTACTTTACTCAGGTCTGGTGGTCACCTGGGATTCTTAAACATTCCCCATAATTGGCCAATATGGTGAGTGGTCTGTGCATTGCTTCCTATGAGGATAGATTGAGGATTTGTGGATTGCAATAGTTGATTGATAGGCAAAAAAAAAAGGAGGATTATGATAGAAACATTTAAGTTACTTAAAGGATTTCATAGATTTGATGCAGGGGAAATGTTTCAACACTTGGCTAGACTGGGTAGGACAAGAGGTTATTCCTGGAAGTTGAGTAAGAGTGTAGTTAGCAAGACATGAGGGACTAAATTTTTCACATGGAGAGTGGTGAATAAATGGAATGGATTGCGTGAGTCAATTGTGTGTGCTTTGTCTGTTAATGGTTTCAAGAGAGAGAGAGAGAGATACAACAGATATAGTGTTGATAGTTGAGTCTCCCAAGATGAGTCTTAGGACTCCATGGAGGAACCTGTGCAATAATAATAATAATATACTATTATGGAGTCCTAAGACTCATTATGAGAGACTCAACTATCAACACAATATCTATCATCTCTCTCTTGAAACCATTAACAGACAAAGCACACACTGACTCAGGCAACCTATTCCATTAATTCACCATCTGCAAGTGAAAAATCCAGTCTTCACATCCTTATTACCATACTCTTACTCAACTCTGAAGTGCTCAAATATTTCCCCTGCATCAATCCTATAAAACAATGAGTCCCACCACACATCCACTCTATAAAATCTTTTAAGTAACTTAAACATTTCCATCACATCCTCTCTCTTTTTTTTGCTTATCAACCAATTTTTGCAATCCACAAACTCTCAATTTATCCTCATAAGGATGCATTTCACAGACTACTCACCATCTTAGTCACTTGCCTCTGGATCTCTCCACTACTTCCTCAACCCCAAGAAACCTGGGTGGCCAGATCCAAGCCCAGTAATCCAGATGTGTAAGTATTAAGGCTTTATAAAGAGAAATAACAACTTTATCTCTACTTGCTAGCATATGTTCTTCAACAGCCAAGTAATCCTATGAGTTACCTTGGGAAACTGAGCAATATGCCCTCTAAACTTCAACTCTCATCCCCCAAATCTCTAGCTTCATCTATTTGCTGGAGTACAATTCCATCAATGTGGTAGAATGCTTGTAATTTATGTATTATCCCAAAATGCATAACTTTACACTTTTCCACATCAAACTGACATCCATCATGTTTTGCCCATAGTGTCAGCCTATTTAAATCATCCTGTAAGTTCCCCACATTGCCTTGATTAGCTATTTACTCAATCCAATTTTGCATCACCAGCAAAGAACTGAATATTTCCCTTCAAACTATTTACCATATCATGTATGAACACATTAAACAGTAGTGGTCCTAACACAGAACCTTCCTGATAACTATCTATTATCAGTCCATCATCCACCCTCGTATCCATATACCCAGTGTCATATCCACATCCATTTGTACTAATTTGTGTAACAGAGATTCCCATGGTATTCTGTCAAATGAATTTGAAAAATCCAGCAGAATGAATCACTGTGTAGCTCTTTTGGATAAAGCTGCAACCCTATTATAAAAAGTCAGTTAATTGCTAAGGCATGATAGCCCTTCACAAAGCCTACTGCCCCTCATAGAGTATGATATTCTTATCCACCCATTCCTGAATTCACTCTTTGACCAACTTTTCCTGTATCTTTAACCACTATTCCTTAGATACTGATTGGTCTATAATTTGCTATTGCAGTGTTAAAGACTCCATTATACAAAGGAATTCTTTTTCCCACTTTCCACTCTCTTGGGACTCGACCAGAATTGAGACTTAAAGAGCCTAGTCAGAGGCATTGCCAGTTCCCTTGCACATTTGCACATTCTTGTAAAACACAAGTTGATATCCTATCTAATCCCATGGCCCTATTTACACTGAGATTCTGCAACATCCTAAGAACTGCTAATTCATGCACCTCTGTTCTCACATCAATCAGAGCAATAGCCTCATGTGGATGATATACCCTTGGAAAGTTTTATCTTGCAAGGATATATTGCAAAGTTTTACCATGCACTATTTTATCTGCTTCTGTCACCTTTCTACCATCAGCACATGTTAAAGTTATCCTCCCATAGTCATTCTTCCTGTTACTTGCCACATAATGAAAGAACTCTTTGGGATTTCCTTTGGCCTGCCTATTTTTTTCTCATAATCTGATTTTGTGTCTTCCTTACCATGCCAGTCACCTTTCTTGCCTGGCCTTTATACTGCTTGTGAGCTTGTTAGTCACCTTTCACCTTATATACCCACTATAACACTTTTTTTTTTTTTTTTGTAGTTCTTGTTTACTGATGCTACTCATCCATCTAACTACTACATGATTAACCCTCCTGACCATGGATGTAGTTCCACATACCCCTTCTTGACAGAATACCCCTCCCCTCACATTTTGCAATCTTCAAATCAAGTGATCACACCCCCAATCAGATGCAATGTGGCCACAATGGTTACAGATAGCTCTCTTGATCCTATGATGAGATCCAATAACTTCATACCATGAGTCCCCTGAATCACATGCTGCCTCACATAATTATCTCTCAGTAGGTGTATAAATTCCATTTTCTTCCTGCCACGTGATCCTTCCAATCTAAATCTCCATAGTTCCTGCTATTTGGGAGAACTATGGAGATTTAGATTGGAAGGATCTCTGCCCACCCCCATAATAATTACTCAACCTGTCCTCATTGTACTAATTTGCTGAAGTATGTCTTTCACATCATTCCTGGAACCTACTGACTTACAACTAACCATACATTTTGTCTTATTGGTCTCAATCTCATACTAGATTGCCTCAAGAGAACTGCCATCCACCTACCTGTCTCCTACTCTTTTGGCTGCAATTTATCTGCTATCATCGGTACCCCCCCCCCCCAATTCTATCTTCTCTATCCTTCCTGAAAATACTAAACCTATCGCATTCTTTCCTTGTAAATTCATCATTTACTGTTAGCCATTCTCACTAATGTCTCTAACTTTTGGTGAGGTTGCACTAACCAATGCCAAAAATTCCTCTCTCTTGTTCCTGATACCTCTGGCATTAGTATATAGAAACTGAAGCATTCCTTCAGATCACCCAACCACCTTTACTTCCTGAAATGACCACTACATTCAATACTGCTGTTTTAGAGACTAGATTCTGCATTTGTTGGTCATTCTCATACTCACTCTTCTCAATGTACACATATACACACCTTCATCTACCTATTGATTAAGTTTTTCAGACTTTGTGCTTCTGGATTCTCTGGTGAGTAAAGTTGACAATTACTAATTAACTGGTAAGCCTCTTGATAGTGAAGAAGATGGGTAGCTGAAACCTTCACTATTTTCAAGAAGATTGTAGTGAGGACAACAGGACATTGGAGGCTAACTTTTACTCCCTTTTTTAGGACAGTCTAGATACAAGCTGTACAAGTATGACAGCTTGAATAGATGATATAGGGTGAGTTCAAATTTTAAGCAGCACAAACTTATGGGTATAAGTGGGGATACCATTTGGACCATCAAGGCATATAGTACACTGTTTATGGATATCCTTTCTCATTTATATATAAGTCAGTAGAAAAAACTGATACCAAGGGGTAATCCTTATCATTGGGTGATGTTACTATGGTATCATCTAGATGTGAGAAATATGGAAATATAGAAGGGAAGAAGTGTCTAACAGACTTAGGATGAACCTGATGCCCAACAGATCAAGGTTTAAACTGACGTTTGAGTACAAGATAAGTGGTCTACATTTGAATGTCTCAAAATCTGATTTGGATTTTGGGTCATTTGAGTTATGGTGAATTTTTATCTTTGACTGCTTTGGTACACTTATTGGAAAACCAAGGCTTGGACTGTGGCCAGGGATTTTTTGTAAAGAGAGAGAGAGAGTGTAGGGGGATTAAAGTTCTCATTCTAGCTAGGATTATTGCAATTATTTAGTTGAAGAAGATGTCTGGTTCAGAAGAGTAGAAATTACATGTAATTAAACCATGAAAAAGAGGCCAAGAGGCCTTCAGTACCTGAAGTGTGAAAGGACATGGGTTGGCTTGTGAAGTTGTTAATATATAGCAAAAGAAACATGAACAAGGCTAAGATTAGAGTTATTACCAGGATGAGATGTGATGCCAACAGCGTATATGGAGAAGGAGGTCCTGGATGTGGAGAGTATGATGAGGATTATCTGCAATTCTGGTTTGTAGATACACAATTTGTGTCAAATCATTACCAACAGCAAATAATTTAGCATCTTCAGGCTGATCTGTGAAGATCAGAGAAGAAGCCTACAGAAAATTAAAAAAACTGTGGAAAATCAACCTTGAGAGATAAATAATCAAAGAGATTAGAGGAGTTGCTGGAATTAGGAGAGCAGTTAAGGCAGCAAATGAAAGCAACAAATATGTGGCAAGGATATCTAAGTCGGAGCAGATTATAATGAGGGATTCAAGTTCAGTAATCTCAGGCATGAAATGTTAGGTATGACACGCACACACCAATTGGAAGAAATTATGCAGAATGTAGTTTGAATAGTTCAAATAATTTAAGTTTAAAGTGAGACTGTAAATCTCTGTGAAGCAGATGTAAAAGTGTCTTTTTTTTATTTTGTACAGAATTGTCTTGATGCGAGTTTCTATTGTATTTTTATTGTTTCTTTAATTTTTTGTGTTGCATTTTCATTATTTCTAATGATTTCTTTTTGGTATTCTTTATTATTTGTGCAATATTTTTTATGATCTGCAATGGCACTGTTATTTCTATGTCCTTCATGAATGATAATTTCAGAAACTTAGAAAGAGGGATAGATACAATGTGAGAGTGAAAGATTCATGAGTATGGCTCCAACAGTCTGGTCATTTATCCATGACCCTCAATAGTACCCCCCCCCCAAAAGCACAATGCTATGTTCTGACTCCCTTTAGGCACAACCTGGTTAGAATAAGTGCAGTAGGATTATTTAGTTAGTTGGTGGACATTCAGAACCAGTTCACTGTTGTACCTCAGACAGAGGAGGAACTAACCTTCTGCTTAAATATGTTGTGTTCAGTATGTCTGCAGAAATGTATGTTAAAGAGACCAAGAAATTTTATACTTGGTTTTAATCCTTTTCCCAAGTAAGCAAAACAAAGTTTTGTGCGTGAAATATGTTCATGTCTGACCTACTTGTATATAGAAGCTAATGACTTCATATCACTTGCATTAGTATGTATCCCATAATGCAAAGCACACTGCCTTTCGGGCATGTATAATGCAATGCATAATGGGAAGGGCCAGTACCCAGACTGGTTTCGACCTTTACTGAGATCTCGTCAGTGAGAGCCAGACCCGGGAGAGATACTACGGTTGAAGTAATGCAGAAGTTATATATATATCTCATGGGCCATTTCCCATTATGCATTGAATTATACATGCTTAAAAGGGGGGTGTGCTTTGTATTATTGAGATATATATGAATTCTGCATTACTTCAACCGTGGTATCTCTCCTGGGTCTGGCTCCCACTGATGAGACCTCAATAAAGGTCGAAACCGGTCTGGGTAGTGGCTGCAGTCTCTTATAAATAAAAAGAATAAGCAATTAAGAAAAAGAATAAACACAGAAGTGCAGATACTATATTGACATTCTGGAGCATCTTTTGAGTTTCTTTCAGATGAATCAATGAGCACCTTCCATTGGCTTGGCTCATCATGGCTTATTGACCTAATTTACCTTTGATTATGTCCATTTTGGTGCAAAATTATTCATTTTTCAAAATTGTAGATACATTTATAATTTATATGGAAGTATTGAATAGGAAATACTCCATCCATTCCTAGTTCCAGTTCATGCCACACCAGCAGAATAGCAAAAGGAAAATATTGTAACTCTGGAGTAGACTTCAGTTATTCAACATGTAGTCCACTGTTTATACTGATCACAAGTTTCACAAGAAAACAGGCATAATTGGAAAGAAGTCAATGGATACCATAGTGTGAGGAACAAACAGTCATGGTGCCCTTAATAAGATGTAGGACCTCCTTTTGCTGCAATAACTACAGCAATCCTACGAGGTCATACTTTCCACAAGTATATGATAGCAAACAATGGAAATTTTGACCATTCTTCCTGAATGCATGTAATGAGGTCCTGGCAGACATCACTTGACCTCATGGGATGCTCCATTACATCTATAGATCTCAACCCTATTGAAATCAGGGCTCTATAGAGGCCAGTCTAGCATGGTTATGTTCATGTCCACAAACCAAGCAGTTAGAGCAGCAGGCTTATGACATGGTGCACTGTCTTGCTGAAAGAGACAATAGTCAGTTCCATAGAAATGCCACAAAGTAGGAAGCATTGCATTATCCAGAATGTTCAGATACCCATCAGAGTTCAATGTTCATGGTATCACAAACAGAGGTCCATGGCCAAACCTGGACCATACCATCACACTGCCACATCTGAATACCATAGGTGGGGTTATGCACTTTGGTAAGAGACAATAATCAGACATCCGTCACACCCATTCATCTACTTGGTAGAAGGTGTAGCATGATTTGTCACTCCATAACACAGCTTTTCAAGTTTCCACATCCCATTGTACATGCTCTTTGTAGCACTGAAGATAATGTTTCATGCTGGTTCAGGTTATATGAGACTTGATTATTGTGGTCCTACCATGAAAACCCATGTTGTGAGCTTTGGTTTTGAGTGTTTTTGTGCAGATTCATGTTCCAGTCGATGAATGTGGAACTCCACATTCAACATGTCTGCCTAAAAATGCCAATATTTACATATTACTCTTCACAGCATCCTATGGTAACATTTCATAAGTGTGACGATCATCCACACAGGTAGTGCTTGCAGTTGACTCCTGCACTTGCACCTGAGTATGGTATCACTAATTATTGATCTGGAATGGCCCAATTTTTCAACAATTTGTCGAACAGATAGGCCTGCAACATGACATCCTATCAGAAAGCCTCTTTCAAACTTCATCAGCGCTCTTCTCGCAGCCATTTCACCCAGACATAGTTGCACTGACTTGGGACCATCATATTCCTCCAATCTATACCAGCTACAAACACAACTCATTATATGACATGATGCACCTTGCCCCATGTTGGTGTCCAGTGACTTATTTCAAGGAGTGTATATTACTGACAAATGGTGTGCTTTGTTATCTGTTTGTTACTACTGCAGATATAACAAAATGGGGCTGCACTATTTACCCAAGTTCTAGAGGACATAATGCACAAATGAAAATCAAATACATAAAACAAAATAGTGTGCTTAAACAGAAACAGAATCCTGATAGTTTCCTAGTGTCCTGGCAACAGGTAGCATGAGACTACTTATAACAATTGTCACCCCCCCCCCCATCTTAAGTCTAAAATCTTTTATCACAAATAGATTAAATATTTCCACAATACTTGGTCTTCTGGGTCCTTTCTCTAAATTCATGCTTCAGGTATTTGCTTTTTCATAATCAATGTCTTATTTACCACAATTATGTTAAATAGTAGATGATTTTGTTGTGATGATGTCACATTCCTTACTGTGCAATTAATGTATTATACATTGTCTGTAATCAGTTTTCAAAAATGACGGTACAACATGAGGAAATGTCATGCTGTGTAAGGCATCAGCATAAAAACAACACTGCAAATACAACAATGTAGGGAGCAAGAGCTTAGGTGGACCCAACAAAAATTCTCAGTTTCAAGGGACTAATGAAAGCATGCTGCAGTAAAGTGCCTAAAATTTAGTTACACAACTGAACTGAGGCAAGATTGTTTAAATTAGTAAATGATTTTCAGTAAGGAATGGCTTTTTGGATCATGTTTAGAGTTTGATAACAAATTTCTTATTTGGATTTATTACTATTATAGGGGTCTATGTAAATGAGTTTGTAACATCAGTGAGTTGCACCATTGTGGGTTATGGGTATCAGCTTTAAAAATAGTGTAAGACCTGTGAGCAAAACAAGAGGAAGAAGTGAGAAGAACATTAGAGAGAGAGGTAATAAGAATAATATTACAGGGGGGGGAATTAACAGCAGTGTTGGTGTAGCATGGATTCATAAAAAAAAAAAAAATGAAAACCAGTAGATTAGTTTAGAATTATATGCAACTAATTTAAATTTGGCATTCCACTGTGTTGTGTAAATGGACAAGTGCATAATGGTAGTTTTCTTCAAGTGATGCATAAGCAATAGAGAATACATATTTGCCATTTTGTTGGGATGTTGTTTAATTTTTACAGTATATATCAGAACACAGAATTATAAATAAATAATTATTTATTGACTTATTGATATTTTGATATTTGATATTTTGCTGGTGTTATAACCAGCATCTTCAGAGCACAAAAACACAGTTTGTCACAGTATGCAAGAAACAACATGGTGTAACAAAGGGACTAGTTTAACAAAATTGTAGCAACAACACAAAGACTAAAGTCCTAATCAGGCTGCCTTCTATCTAAAAAAAAAAAAAACAGAGAGAGAGAGAGAGAGAAAGCAGGTACTAGTTATGTCTTAAGATGACTGTCTCCCAAATCTTAGGCAAATTAATACAGCCATATCTGTTGTTGAGATTCAGAGTATGTTTCAAGGCTTCTGTTGCTTCTAAGAACAATCTCTCTGACTTGTAAAAGCTTCTTTGGAGTACTTTTATTTTCTTCCAGTTGATCCTGTGTGCAAGGGTATCCAAAGCATGGTCTGCTAGGCCCGACTTGCCACAGTAGTGCCGGATGTATCTTTTATGTTCACTGATGCAGATATCCACAGTTCTTCCTGTTTGACCGTAGTAAGTTTGATCACACGAGCAGGGTACTTTGTAGACTCCTGAATGCTGTCCTTGGGTGAACGGATGAGAGTTGCTAATTTGACACACTGTCTGAATACAGTGCGTAGTTAATGTTTATTGAGAATTAACAGTTTTGTAGTAGTTCTCTGTGGTGGATAGTGGGAGGAGTTTTTTAGGAGCATTTAGTATTTTGTTTATCTTATGGGGATTATAGTCATTGGCCAAGAAGGTGTAGCATAAGTAAGCCAGTTCAGCAGCAAGAGCATTGTCATTGGAACAGATTGCTCTCGCTCTGTGGGTTATTGTTAAGATACCATGCTGTTGGTGTGACGGTGTGATTGTTTGTGTAAATATCTCCCTGTATGTGTGGGTTTTCTAAAAACTGAGAATGATAAGGAACCATCTGGAAGACGTGTGATTAGTATATCCAGGAAGGGCAGACAGTTATTAGCTTCCAGTTCCATTGTAAAGTGAATTTTTGGATGTTGGCTATTTAAATGTGCTAAGAATGTATCCAATGTGCCTGGGCCATGTGGCCAAATAGCAAGCACATCATCAACATAGCATAGCCAAAGTGTTGGTTTGAGAGTGGCTGTATTGATAGCTAGTTTTTCCAGCTGTTCTATGTAGAAGTTGGCTAATGGGCGAGAAAGGGAGAGCCCATAGCTGTCCCATCTAACTGTTTGTATATATATTTTCCCTTTCCATTTGAAATATCCTGCATGTATTGTGAATTTAAATAGTTCAAATATATCAAAATATATCAGCAGGAAAGTGTGACTTTAGCAGATTAAGGGTTTCAATTAGTATTACATTTGTGAATAGTCAGGTGATATCAAAGCTCACCATTAAGTCTGAAGTTTTTAAGGTATGGTGTTATAAAATACTTTTTTAGGTGGGCAGAATTTTTGACAAAGGAGGGAGAATTGTTTGTGAGAGTGACTAGTAGCTTAGCTAAATGTCTAGCCAGTTTGTATGTGGGACTATTTATACTATCTGCAATAGGACGTATCCTGAGTGTTTTAACATGGAAGGGCTTGAGTTTGTTTACTGTTTCTTTAGGCCAGGAAGTGACTTTTTACAGTAATTTATGCACCTTATTCTTTTGTGTGTTGGTGGGATTGCGATTTATAATTTTGTATGTTAACTGGTCTTGTAAAAGTGTGTGCATTTTGTTTTCATATTCTTTTGTGTCCATCACCACAGATGCGTTCCCTTTGTCTGCTTTTGTTATGATAATCTGGTTATTATTATGTAACTCTTTTAGAGCAATGATTTCCTTATGAGGGATATTATTTTTGGAAGGCTTAGACTGGATTAGGATGTTGGCCACATCTAAACGTATGTTACTGGCTATTGCTGGAGGCAGGTCGTATATTCTCTGTTCGATGGATGCCATTATTCCGACTTTTGGAACTTGTTTGGGAGTAACAGCAAAATTGTGCCCCTGACTTAAAGCACTAATGGCTTCTTTGGTTAAGGTGAGCAATGATAAATTCACAATGACGCGACCTTGTTGTAATTACAGTCATTGTGTAGCACTGCATTGTTGGAGATTTTCAAACTTTTTCTGGTGCTGGTTTTTGACTTTGACTTTGATGAATTCTTTTCTAGCTATTGTGTCGGTGATGTTCTCTAGGATCTCCCACAGTTCCGTGTTTAAAATATTAAATAGTAGTTCACATAGCGCGTTGATGGTCGAATTTAATTTTGATAACACAAAGCGAGTGGCATTAATCGGTTCTCATAATAGTGCTACACTCGCTCGTCTATAAATAACCTTGCTCATGTGATCAAGCTTACTACGGTCAAACAGGAGAACTGTGGACTTCTGCATCAGTGAACATAAAAGATACATCCAGCACTATCACTATGGCGAGTCGGGCCTAGCAGACCATGCTTTGGATGCCCCTGCACACAGGATCAACTGGAAGAAGACAAAAGTACTGCACAGAAGCTTTTACAAGTCAGAGAGATTATTCTTAGAAGCAACAGAAGCCTTGAAACATACTCCCCTGCACACAGGATCAACTGGAAGAAGCTTTTACAAGTCAGAGAGATTATTCTTAGAAGCAACAGAAGCCTTGAAACATACTCTGAATCTCAACAACAGATATGGCTGTATAAATTTGCCTCAGATTTGGGAGACAGTCATCTTAGGGTGCCTAATTAGGACTTTAGTCTTTGTGTTGTTGCTACAATTTTGTTAAACTAGTGCCTTTGTTACACCATGTTGTTGTAGTCTCACGTACTGTAACAAACTGCGTTTTTGTGCTCTGAAGATGTTATAACACCAGTGAAATATCAGCAATAAATCAATAAATAATTATTTACTTATAATTCTGTGTTCTGATATATACTATCAAAATTAAACAACATGTACACGAACAAGCCTTTCTACACATTTTATTGGGGTGTTAGAGAAGTTTACTTTCCATATGTCTAATTCTGTGTTGAATGAATCTGCTATTCAAAGGTAAGGAAAGTAAGGAATTTCACCAAGTTTAGTTGTATTGTACCAATGTCTCTTTCTTATGGCCTTTATTGAATCAAGAAGGTACTATGGAATCTCAATGCCTTTTCAATTTGTGGATACCAAGCACTTTTTGTGTGGCTTTGGAAATAGCATTCATGACGAAAGTAACATCAAGCCAAGAAGCATTACTTGTTTATGCTGACCAACTGATAAAATGTCACAGGAATTATCATAACTTATAGCATGAAAGAGGGGGGGGGGGGCAAAGGTTTACAAAAATCCAAATATAATTGACTCTCTAATACAATAGAAACATGAACTTGCACGCTATAATAAACTTAGCTTTCTATAAATCTAATTTCTGGTAATGACAAGATGCTTAATCCTATCTTGATAGTATGAAGTGTCAGTCAATGTGTATATTATGTGCCTGATTTGTGTTTTGCATTTGGAAAATGCCTGAGTTAAAGCTACAGGAAAAATGCTGCCACTTCCATATTAGTTCTTCACATATGATGTCTCTTAATGGATGCTATATGGTCACTTCTGTACTTCTTCTTCAGGGTTTTTGGAGTGAAGTCTCCACAATCAATCACAAACATTAATGGCAATGGTGGGATTTGAACCAAAGCCTATTGGTTGGAGAGCAGGTATGCCATTCATTCAACCAACCACTGGTACTTCCATATTAGACCACATAATTTTCCTCAGTTACAGAGCGCTTACTGTTTTATAAAGATATCTCACATTTTAGACAGGATTACAATCAAAGTCAATCCAAACAACAGGTGATTTGGTGCTATTGTTGATTTAAAATTAAAAAAAAAAAAAAAGCCTGTGCTATAACTGTTATATTATTATTAATAAAGTTTGAACTAGTATTACCCATCTTTTTTATATAGTTCAGCATTAACATTATTATTTATACGGCTATTTTAGTCTGTTTCCGTTTAGGAGTATCCCTTATTTTAAATACATTGGCTTTTTACTCAAGAATTTTTTAGGGCATTATAGTGTATTTTAGAGGTAAATATATGCAGACTAATAGAGGAAGAAATTTTGCACATACCTTGTTTGGATGTTAGGATGTCTTCGTTCTCCATACTTCTGCTGTTAGGCCAATAAAGGGGGTAGGAAACGTGGGGGGGGGGTTGAGGCAGGGTGGGAAGATTAAATTAGAAAACCAGGGTTTTTTTAAAAATAATATACACACACATATATATATATATATATATATTATTATTATTATATTTAAGGGTGCTTCTTTGGGAAAAGGAAGGGATTTATGGGAAACAGGGCGGGGAGAGCGTTAACGGGTGCGAGCCGTTTCAATCGTGTATCGTCATTGGCAATTCTTGAGTAAAAAGTCAATGTATTTAAAATAAGGGACGCTCCTAAATGGAAACAGGCTAAAATAGCCGTATAAATAATAGTTTTTTAAGAGGAGTAACATGGGAATTTTTCCAGAAATAATACCTATAGCATTAACATGTTCGGTTGAAAAAAAAAAAAAAAAAAGCACCACCTGCAGTTTGGCTCTGCAAAAATTATAAAAATGAAACAATACAAGACATGTAACAAATGGATCACACTTTTTATATAATATGAGCAGCAGTAACAACTATTAAATGTGTAGATATGATTTATTGTATTCTTATAATGTGGTACAGTTGAATCTCACTATAATAAACACCATTACAATTCACTCTAAAGTCCCAACTGACTACCCATAGACATAATGCTACTATAAAGAAAATTTACTATAGCAAACTACCCACTATAACACAATATTCCTCAGCCCCCTTCCCTATAAGTGTGCTATAATGAGAGTCAACTGTATAAGATTATTGCAATCCTGTATGACTGTGTTGTTCATTATTTCGTCAATATTTTTCAAGGTCACCTTTTGCCTTTACTACTACAGCATATTATCTCTGTGGCATGCTAGAAATCACAACATGTATGCATACTGAGGTCATGACTATCACATATACAGAACAACATTCATATTATAATTTCCTGAATTTCTTTTTCATTCTTGCTTTTCCTTGTTAATTGTCAGTAGTGCCCAATAAAATTAAGACAGAGGCTGTTATCAGGCACATGTAACATTCTGATAGTCTGTCTCTGCAGGTATTCCTTTACCTAGGAAATGAGAATGGAATAAAAATACTAGAAGAAATGCACAAAGAACCTGCACTTTTAGTACAGTCAATGTGCACTATACCAAACTTGTAGGAACCACAGGAATAATTTGTTATAGTGGCTGCTATGGTGAATTTTTTTTTTTTTTTAGCACAGCACCATATCTAAGTAGAGTTAGTCAGCATATTTCAGTACTTCAATACTGAGTGAATTTGTTACAACAATGTTTGCTTATAAGAAAAGTTGACTGTAATCGTTTTGATAAAGGAAGAGTCAATTGTAATTTCAATCACTGGTAAACAATATATAATAATGCTTAGATTTTTAGCACAAGGATACACAGTGTAAAAAGTTATCTTAAATAAACTAAATTGTTTGGTTGTGAATGGCAGTAATCTTCTTTTCAGGATGTCAACACAGCCATCAGCTTCTGGTCAAGTTCTGAAGAAAGGAATTGGACAACTATACTTTCTTACAGGAAGTGTAACTGGCATACCCTTTTACTCAAAATGGACTCCCCCCACCAAATTAACTGGGAAGCAGGAAATTTGATTATTATTAATAATATTATATACATAACACCTCCAGGGAGTCCAAAGACTCATTGAGAGAGGGCAACTACCGTCTCCACCACTCCACAACTACCTTCATCATCTACACCAATGCCATCTACTGCAGACCACCACCACCACTAGTATTTTCAGAGACAATCACAAACATCCATGCCCATGGCAGGATTTGAACCTGCAGCCTTTTGGCTGGAGAGCAGATATGCTAACCACTCGGCCAACCAGGCCGAGTGATAAGTGTATTTTGCTATATTTAGTGTATTGATTATATTTTTCAAAACGGTTTTTGGTGAAAATCCTCACGAAGTCTACATCTAACATATTGAATTTCATCTGAGTTGAATAGACAATCCACTCAAAAAAAATAATAAAATTGGTGTTTCATTCATCAGAATTCTACTTAGCATGTCACACTTTTTAAAAGTATGACATGTATGTTTTTAATCAAAATATTTTTTTTTGGAGGGGGAAGGGAAATAACTGGTCTTCAAATTGTTATTATCTAACAATAGCATTAATGTCTGTCATTTTTACACCAACAATGCAATGAGATTTTAGTTCATTTGATGTGGCCTTATAATTTTGCAGTGATATCATTCAAACAGCAGTCCTACATAGAGAGGCCTCTTCTGGGTTTCCTCTTCGCATTACATTTCAAGTTTTCTTGAAGAGATGTAATACTGCTGAAAGATGGCAAATAATATTTTTGTGAATGTATTGGTAAATGTTCTCTCTCATGAAAAACAAGAAAATGCTCTTTTTATTAAAGCATTTACAATGGCATCATGCTTACAACAGGTCCACAATAATGTCAGCAGCTGCAGCCTAAACTCTTTAAGTGATGCAAATGAGTCTGTAAACAATACTATACCAAATGTGTTATGTAATCAACTGATGTTATTCATCAAAATAATGATGGTGACATTATTTTCATTTTTGAATATGTTTATTTCTATTGTAAACTAAATTTACAAATTTTTTTTTGAGCTGTGTGTGTGTGTGTGTGTGTGTGTGTGTGTGTGTGTGTGTGTGTGTAGAACAGATGCTAAATTTTTCTCTCAGATCCAAAATGTAAGTTGTATGCAGTTAGATGCCAGATGAATTCTATTACCTGGTGTGAGATGAACTACCTGATTAATAGCCAAAAGACCAAATGTGAAACTTTTTTGGTCTCTAGAGCTGGGTGCCAAACTATTTAATTCTTATTCCACAGAGCATACTGATGTATCATAGACTTTGTAAGATTCACATTAAAAACAAAATTATCAATTCTGAAATTCCATCAAAAAAGCCTAAGTTTTTGACTAAGATAAAAAATAAGTAAAGCTTCACACGATACCTGAAATTTTTCAGTGATATCACTGATAGCAGAATAGCAAAATTTACAGAGATTTGTTTGACTTTTGTTTTGGTTACAAACATGAGTTTTTATCTTAACTAAATTACAAACTCCATATCCACATCTATTTCAGTGTTTAAGTCTCAACTTTTTGAATATATGTATTCCCATTAAAAATGATATTTGCATGTTTTCCAGATGTTGCATTTTTAGCTCTACTGTCTGTACAATTCATAATCACCTACTATGTAGTCTGCATTTTGACCTTTTTCCTCCAATAATGGATTTCAACTTCTCCCATCTTGACATGATTTACCTCCAAAGTAACACAGACTATATACCTTAGTACTATTAGAAATATTATCCATTCTTAATACTCCTCAGGAAGTGTTATGCTAATAATAAATGAATGGTACATCCCATGACCATTATTGAGTTGGTCTCATTATCTTTTGACACACTACTACCATTTACCAAAGTACATGTGCATGCACACACACACACACACAAACATATATATATATATATATATATGCATACCTTCATAAACTTCTGATTACTTATTATCTTACCTCTTTAAATTCTGAGAGCTTTGAATCAGGCACTGCTTCAAATGAAGATGAAGGAGTAGGAGGACAACCTGATGAGTTTTGGTTCTTCACATAACATTTTTCAGTATCACATTTTATAGTTTTCTTTCTTTTAATTTTCCATATGTCAATTTCAGCCAGACTGGAATTGTCATCCTCTGACAAAGAATCACTACTCATTTTAAAAAAAATCTATAACATAAAACGAAAACTTATGTATTAATATTATATTAATAAATTAAATGTAATGAATATTAAAGCAACTTGTTGACCTTTTCACTGCTGAGATAATAGAAGCCATCCAAACTCTGCTGACTTATTTTCAAAATTTCCTTTCATAATTCAAATGAAAAAAAAAAAAAAAAAAACGTACTAAACTTAGGCTATTTGTTTTCAAATCAGGGTTAACAAATTTGTGACAATTATAAATTGTTTTATTAAAATTCTTGCTCAACATTTTTATAAAATAGTGACTATTATACTTCCATCACTGTTTCAAAATTAACACACTTGCTCTGTCTCTCATTTTACTTTCTTTCAAGCAAAATGTTCAAACACACGTGGAAAAATCTAGTTTTTTTTAAGAGCAGGTGGAACCAAGGATGAGACTTGTCTTTTTTTTTCAATCTTAAGGATTGGTTACCAAGCAATGAACATTCTGGTTGCTCTCAGTGTAAGGAAGTTTTTTAAAAAATTTTATGCAAGTCAGTTGAAAATCTGCAAACATTATGTTTTTCGCTGTTTTACACTGCACAGTATCTGAGAATTTAGAATTATTGTTAAATGTGTAGCTTATCACTGTATTCTTATTTCATTCTATTATATCATGAGACATCATTATTGGCTGATTATTCTGCCTCTGCCGGCCTGGTTGGCTGAGTGGTTAGCGTATCTGCTCTCCAGCCAAGAGGCTGTGGGTTTGAATCCCGCCTAGACATGGATGTTTGTGATTGTCTTCCACCTTCGTACATTCATTCATCCAAGTATATATACATTCTCCCAAGATGGACTGGGTCACCATGGGAGAAGTAGACTCAACCCTCCAACAATGGGGAGAGGCCCTCACCCTGTAGTAGGTAGAAATATAAGCTGATCATCATTCTGCCTCTTTCCTGATGAGTTTATGAAATTTTATGGTAAGCATGAATGTATTGCAGATGACAGCACATTGCACTCCTCCTTTTCATTTGATAAATCTTACTCTGCATGATCACCTCAACTTACAGAATATCAACCACCACTTCCCTCCATTCTGATCCCCAAGCCATCTTCCAATGGGGTTCAGATAATCTCATAAATTTCAATTATAGCAAACCCAGTTCTGCCTTATTTCTCATAAAAAAGAACCATTTTCTCCCAGCATTACCTTTGACAACACTCAAATTTCCAGACAAGATGAGATTTCCCTTATTCCCCTTTATAAAGCGTTGATACTTCCACATTTGGATTACTGTGCTCAGGTCTGGTCACCTGGATTCCTTGGAGATGAGGAGGCTGTGGAGAGGGTTCAGAGAAGAGTAACTAAGTTGGTGAGTGATGTAAAAAATGCTCCCTACATTGATAGATTGAGAGCTTGTGGATTGCAGAGGTTGGTTGATAAGCAGAGAAGAAGGGATACGATAGAAACATTTAAATTACTGAAAGATTTTTATAGGATTGATGTAGGGGAAATGTTTCAGCTGTGTGATAGTGATGAAAGAACAAGAGGTCATCCCTGGAAATTAAAGAAAAGTGTGGTTAACAAGGGTGTGAGAACAAGGTTTTTTGCCTGGAGGGTGGTGAATGAGTGGAATTCATTGCCTGACTTAGTTGTGAGTTCATCTGTAAATGAATTCAAGAAGAGATATGACAGATATTGTTTTGCTAGTTTGGGTCTCCTGCGATGAGGCTACTGACTCCATGGAGATATCCGTAATAATAATAATAATTTATCTTCTTGGAATCACCTAACATCAAGCCTTTCCTGACAAACACACCATTGCCAACTTGGCTTCTAAAAAACTAAGATTTCTCTTTCACTCAAGATGTTAATTCACTCTGAATAGCTGTTAACCTTATACAAATCACGAATCCACCCAGTTATAAATACTGCTTTCACATTTTGAATGCGCCACTAAGAGCTCCCTCGAAATGCTTGACTCAATACAGAGGAGGGCAATCAGATGGATTAATAATCCATCACTTATCAATTCACTCCTCCCATTTTCGCATGGGTGTTTGCTTTCTGCAATATGTCAATTCTATATTTCCATGGCAAATGTTTATATAAAATAGCATCCATAATTCTCTCACTGAGTATTAAGTCCATTGTACATGTGTGGCTGCTGTCCAACATCCCTTCACACCTTGAAAAAGTACACCTTGAAACCCAGAACTAGCATCTTTTCCTCCTCCTCCTTGCTACTGATGTATTGTGAAACAGTCCTCCCCCCTTATGCTTCCTAAAGAATACAATATATAGGCTTTTAAATCAAATGCAAATAAGTTTCTCCTTTCCCAACCCATTATCTATATATAGTACTAACATTCGATAGGTTGATTAACCAACCTCTTATGAATGTGCTCAACATAAAAAACATGCACATTTTCCACTAATTTTATTATCTCTGGAAAGACATGGACGATGTGACACACACACTGGTCAGATTTCTTCTACTATGTGCACAGTACAAATATTTTCCTCCAGATAGCAAATCAATACACAGAACTGCCCAAGTTGAACTGAATTATATTCACAAGAGATGAATATTCACATACTTGAGAAATTCAAACTCCTTTTAAAAGTTTTGGTGGAGATTTTTTAATGTAAATGTATGCTCAGTAATAGTCAAGCTCAGCAAGGATGCTAT
Organism: Typopeltis vanoorti; assembly: GCF_054136105.1. Classification (NCBI taxonomy): domain Eukaryota; kingdom Metazoa; phylum Arthropoda; class Arachnida; order Uropygi; family Thelyphonidae; genus Typopeltis; species Typopeltis vanoorti. The sequence goes on from NC_143553.1 coordinate 59,009,272, forward strand.
TTTTAAAGTGCTTGAGATTATTATTATTATTATTATTGTAAGGGCAACTTCATGGAGTCCAAAGACTCATCATGGGATACCCAAGCTATCCACTCAATATATATATATATATATATATATATATATATATCATACTGCTCCTTGAACTCTCCACACAAAAAAAACCTAGTCCTCATATCCTTATTAACCGCACTCTTACTCAACTTCCAGGGATGACTAACCTCTTGTTCTACTTTCTCTAGCCAAGTAGTGAAACATTTCCCTTGCATCAATCCTATAAAATCCTTTAAATAACTTAAATAGGTGAAAAGGGGGGATATGATAGTATAGTTTCTATCATATCCCCCCCCTTTTCACCTATCAACCAACATTTGCAATACATAAACCCTCAATCTATCATCATAGGGAGCTTTTCACAGACCATTCACCTCTGGATCCATTCTACTTCCTCATCCCCAAGTAACCAGACCTGAGCAGAGTAATCTGGACGTGGTCATATTAAGACTTTATAAAGAGGAATAATAACTCCCTTATCTCTACTTGTGTGTTCTTCCAGAACCAAGTAATACTGTGAGCTACCCTGGCTAATTTAACAATATGCTCTCTAAATTTCAACTCTCTATGTACTACTTCCTCCCCCCCCCCAATTCCTGACTGCATCAATTTCCTGGAATACAGTTCCCTCAATGTGGTACACTGCTTGTAATCTTTGAATCTCAAAATGCATGACTTTACATTTAGCCACATTAAACCGACACCCATTATCTTTTGCCCATACTAACAGCCTATTTAACCACGCTACCGGCCAGGAGTTATATATACGTCCAAGTTTCCATGGCTGTGAAGTGCATATTAAAAATGTAATACCATTGATATTACATTGAAATATATGATGGATACGAAGCTTATGTGAATGCATATTTGATCCATAATGGCCAATAAGGTGGTTAAATCATCCTGTAAGCTCTCCAAACACAATGCCTTTATTATCCATTACTCTACCCAAATTTGTATCATCAGCAAACAACTGATATTTCCCTTCAAATTATCTCATATATCATTTATCTGCAAATTAAACAGCAGTTTAATTTGTGCAGCTGGTAATAGCACCTTTATAAAATGTACGAATAAAAGGCAAATATATGAAATGTTTGAAGTTCATCTTTGTAAGCTGCATGATATGAACATACACAGTGATGTCTTAAATTTTGCAATTGTAAGATATCATAGAACACACTATTATTTTATTTTACAATTTGCATTTAAAGCAAAAAAGCAGGATAATTCATAGATAATCTGTGAATTCCATTTCTTTTTTTAATGTAAATTTCATTTTCTTTTTTTTTTTAATGTGAATTCTCATCTACGAAAGGTTGTTTATTAGTACTGTGAGTAGGCTAATAATAATAATAAAGATAAAACCCAAGAATAGCTCTAGAGAACAAACATTACCATGCGTTAAAGATACCAAGCAATTTTATAAACTTGGTTTTAATCCTTTTTTCCAAATAAGGAAACAGACAAGTAAGTGAAGTTTGCTCCTGAACATGATTCAGATCTGAGGCAACTTGTGGTAAAGGTGGAGTAAGCTCCAATCATTGTCCTTAGTATTTCCCATAATGTAAAACACATCTCCTAGGAGATGTATTATGTTATACATTATGGTGGGGTCACTACCCAGATTGGTTTTGACCTTTATTGAGGTCTCATCAGTGAGTAGTTAGACCCTGAAATAGCAAGGTTTAAGTAATGAAGAGATTATAAATTTTACCTATACAAGTTGCCACAAGGTGCTTTGACCTTATTAAATAAGAATCTCTGGATGAGAGAAAGATGTGGAAAGTTTTGACCTCAATAAAGGTTGAAACCGGTCTGGGTAGTGACCCCACCATAATAATGTATAACATCATACACCTCCTAGGAGATGTGTTTTACATTATGGGAAATACTAAGGATAGTGATCAGGGCTTACTCCACCTTTACCATGAGTTGCCTCAGACCTGAACCACGTTCAGGCACAAACTTGACTTACTTGTCTGTTTGCTTATTTGGAAAAAAGGATTAAAACCAAGTTTATAAAATTGCTAGGTATCTTTAACGTACATTATACCCAAGGTAAAAAAAAAAAAAAAAAAAACTTTCCACAAACATTACCGTGTTTGTTCTCTAGAGCTAGAGGTCTGAAGTACTCAAGTCACTTCAGACCTCTAACAAGGTAGTGGTGGCCTTATTCTGGGCAGTGAAAATTATGTACCTCATAAGCACATTCACAAATGTTCAAGCCAGAGTGAGCTTCAAACCATAGCTGTAGAAATCATTAAAAAATAAAGACACTATTCATTAAACTACATTAACGTGTCTGTATTAATTATTCCATAAATACAGACAACTGTTCCATAAATATATATTAGGATTTGGAAGGACAACTTAGAATCACATTGAAAAATATCTGGTTAGTTCTGATAATCACTAACATGTTTAGATAATTCTAATGAGGAATATGGAAAATCACCCCCCCCCCTCTATTCATGGAAGTCTGCTTGTGTGACAAGAAAAACCAGGAGTGGTAGAAAAAAAGTTCTGTCATAACCCTAGATAGGTTGATAATGTAATTTAAGTATTATAGCATGACTAATAAGATGTATCTTAGTGACTTTTCAATGCATATATCAACTGAACATGATATTCTGTATCATGATTTTATCCTAATACAATTTTTATGACAAGAATCCTACTAGTGTTTGTAATTAAAAAAACATGCCGAGTTTATATCCATATATCTTCAAAAATCATCACACCCCAGGCTGGCCTGGTTGGCTGAGTGGTTAGTGTATCCGCTCTCCAGCCAGGCTGCGGGTTCGAATCCCACTGTGGGTATGGATGTTTGTGATCGTCTTTGAAAATACTAGTGGTAGTGGAGGGCAGTAGTTTCTCAAAGTGTTTCGCATACCCCCCGGGGTATGCGAAAGGTCGTTAGTGGGTACGTGGCAATTTTCGGCTATGTGTAATTAAAGGAGTTATTATATTTTTCAACAAACAGTGCAATTAGAGACAACAGGGATGAAACGGCACTAACTAATGAATCACATCCCCTCTCCAACAGAAACAGCTGTATAGACCAAGCAAAACCATACGTTGCCGGTGGAACATATGGTTTTGCTTGACACCACCCCGTTGTTAACGTGTTAAAACTAAGAAATATATAGTGAATGTGTTTCAGATATTATGGAATTCGGTTGAAGGGAATTAGCATTTCAACTCAACTGCTGAAATGCTAATTTGTCTTTGGTTCGCACGATCTTTTGTTAATACCGCACCAATCATATGCAGTTCTTCGCTGCTCTACGTATCTCAAGTCTTGTAAATTACTGGTAATTTTTTCTAGAAATAATGCGAAAGAAGATGATGCTATTTCGGTAGATGACTTTGACGATGCACACAAAGAAACTGTTCTCGATGCCAAAAGTAGTGATAGCGAGTAGGAGCTTCTTGGTAAGTCGCACCATGTTTAGTTTTTTTCTGAAAACTTTAGTTTCTGAAAATTCCCACACGTATCTCGCAACACGATTTTTTAGCTTAATTTTGGGAAAAAAGTAGAGTTATATTCGAGTAAATACAGTATTTTTTTTTAGCTTTCAAATTCTTACATACGGATCATTGGTTAAAGATTGGATTTATAAAACCCCCAAAAAGAGAGCAATATAGTAAATACAAGTAGCTGTAAGCAACAAGAAAATGTTGATATTGCATCTGGATCAAATGAAATTGATGAGTGTGTCGTCTGGCATCTCTAGAGAACCAAACTATAAAAATAAATCATATTTTTTGTTTACATGAACATATAAATTCAAATAAAATAGACATTTAATTTTAATTAATATTTTCAATTAATTTATTAATTTTAATTAATTTTTAATTAAATTATTTATTTAGTTTTAAATTAATTTATTTTTAATTAATTAATTAGGGGGTACTTGGTAATAATGAAAATTTAAGAAGGGGTACATGATATCTGAAGTTTGAGAAACACTGGTGTAGATGATGAGGTTCGCTGTAGTTGGTGGAGATGGAGAGTTGTAGAGTAGGTGCTCTCCCTTAATGAGTCTTTGGACACCCTGAAGGTGTCACATAATAATAATAAGATTAGAAAATGCTTCTTCTATCCCTCCTCTCATCCCATGTCACCCCTAAATTACTGATTTTTTTGTTCAAATTTTTAAAGAAAAAAAATATTAAAAATTAAAATGTTGAATTTATAAGTGTTATTTATTACTCTGAGCTTAAAAGAATAAAAAAGGAAAGCATGACAAAATTAGTTCTCTAGAAATTCTCATTCAAGCCATAACCAATATAACAGTAGACAAGATAACAGTATGCACATTAAATAATAATGATGATGATGTAGCCCATCAAATCTTTTAATCTGACATACTACCTTTTCAGAGTCTCTGTAACTCAGTAAGTATAGACAAAGCCCTATGGACAGAAAAGACTTGGGTTCAATTCTCATCCATGATGTGAGGAATCTTTATCTGTCTTCTTTCGACAAAGATGAGTTAGCCAGTTTCATATGGAGGTAGAGGGTTTTTTTCACCAAAGAAACTCAAGTTTTTCATCCCTCAGAACAGACAAACTGGCCTTGTGAACACACACACAGATCTAGTATAAAATATACTTCCCTCATTAGGAGGGCTCAGCTCATCCTAAGAGATGGGGGAAACCCCATACGAAATAAAATAAATAACTACTTTTTCATAACTTGTGCAAAAAAATCCATATCCCAAATAAAACTAAAATCATCATGGTACTAATCATAGATATAGCAAGTAAGTATTACTAAAAATATAATCGATATTATGCAAAATAAATACTAAAATCAACAGCAATATTAAAAAGTTCATATCAAGCTTGCTCAGGTAGTGAAATAAATTAAGAATTCTAGCAATTACAATTTCGAACTGTTCTTTTTTTTTTTTTAACAAATATCAATTTCATTACTGCTTCAAAGAAGTTTAAAAACAGGAAAAGAAGTAGATTTTAGCTGAAAAATACTACATTATTAGACCAATCTTTTTCTTCTTTCCAACTAAACTAAATTTCATTCAGTGAAGACTCAAACTACAGTAAAAATTTTGCAAATACATGGACTTTACAATAAAAAACTGATAAAATACTGGTATTAACAAGCAGACTTTTATTAAAAATATTCTGTTTTCAAATTCACCACCTCAGCAGTGAAATAACCTGGTTCATTAAGACCTTAACATCTACCATAACAATGCACTAAAAGAAAACATCAACATGGAAGATACAGTACAAATTTTGAATTTGAGATCACTAAAAATAACTTGTTTCATATAAGTCTGTTAATGTTTACATGTTTGAACTTTATTTCATTGTTTTTCTTTGTTGTTACACAATTCCAAAATAAATGCATCTTTTTTTTTTATATTCCCTTGATCCCTTCCTCTGATTACTGCACTTCTTTCAAATTGGGAATGTCTGTAATTCATAAAAATGACTATTATCCAACCTTTGTGAAATCAGAGTATTCAACTTGGGATGATAATTCAAAGTTCAAACACTTACTGGATCTGTTTCTATCAACTAGGATGTTACCTACCAACTGGGTTTTTGAACCTAATTTTGCCTGACTTAAAGATTAATGCATGATATGCTCTGAACCAGTCAAAAAAAAAGTGGGTAGGGGGATAGGAAAATAACCCAACCCCATCTGTGGTAAAGAAAGTTAGATTAACTCAAGAAGGAAAAGACCTCTAAAATTTCCAGCAATGATGAGATTTGAATAAAGACCTTTCCAACTAAGTAATATGCTGCAGAACTACTGCACAATACTATTATTTATGATGGCAGCTGTCAGTACACTTTGTATAAGACATACCCTTTCTCCATACCTTATACCAAAATGATGGTATAGAATCATTATCATCATTAAGCATACTGTTTAAATCACAAAGTTCTATTTTCTCCCCCCTATTCTACAATAGATGTAAGTGAAATGAATCTCTACTTATAAGGTTGGTAAAATATATTTCAATGAAAAAATGTGTGAATTTTCAATCTTTCAGGGCAATTTTTTCTCATGGCGCTAGCTGTAAGAATTTACAGGGAAATCCCAAAAGTGAAAGTATAATTTATTATACTGAAAAGATGAAATGAGGCTGATAGAGGCCACTGACTTGAATTCTTTAGGCAGATGATGTTGATTGTTACAAAGAATATTTTCCTAAATATAGTTTTGACGAGGGTACTAGTAATATTCATATGAAAAAGTTAAATATGCTGCATCTCAAAGTTATATAAAGGTAAAAGATAAAAGAATTGGGGAAATCAACCATTTCAGGGAAAATTCCCCAATATTTTCTATGGCACTACTATCATTCCTATTGATGAGAAAAACATTTAGCAACCTGACCAAAATAATCACAGCCAGCCTTTTAAACCTAATCGAGCACGCCATATGTGATGAAGAAATGTAAAATTTGATAAATATTCAAAGATTTCTTATTTTTTGTGTGTAAAAGTATAATCATAAGTAATTTAATTTTTAATAATGTTTTATAGCATATGTTCCCGATACTATCAAATCAGGCGCCCCACGAATATGATCGCCTTCATTTGTTACGACCGAGACTGAAAATAAATTGTATCGCTTCTAACGAATATAACTTAAACAACGTAAGCGAAATATGCTGCAGTACGAGTACTTAAATAACTTCCTAAAACGAAATTTGTAATCACTCCACGCATTCAGGAAATCTAGATAACGTTAACAAATGGCCTAATTTCAAAGATGAGTAACAATAGAGAATCTGAAAACATACGGAATAAAAGATGCGCACGATTGTAATGAGCCCAAAGCTTCAACTTCCACAACTTATTAAGAAAAAGGATTCACACTAGTGCGCAAGCGCCTTCAGGTTCACTTAACGAAGTATTATGAATTATTTACAATTACGATATTGCTGAAATGAAACAAATTGTTTGTTCATCTATTATTTATTTATTATATTATATTATATTTTATTTTATTTTGCCTTTTAAACGTTTGGAAAGTTTTAATTTCAAGAAAATTCTAAGTTTATGTTTTTATTTTTTTTGGGGGGGGGGGGGAAACACTGTTTTTCGTAAAATGCAAATTATTATTATTTGACACCTCCAGAGAGTCCAAGGACTCATCGCGGAAGAGCACCTTCTTTACAACTCCGTCTCCACCATTCAATCACCAACTACACCAACGCCATCTACTGCTGACCACCACCGGTACTTCCACAGACAATCACAAACATCCATGCCCATGGCGGGATTCGAATCCGCAGCCTTTTGGCTGGAGAGCGGATACGCTATCCACTCGGCCTACCAGGTAGGCAAATGATCTACCTCTAGCTAAATTTACACCAAATTTGTATCCATTATTGTGCCTGTGCCACGTATATGGATGGATGCATAGGCTAGAATTAGAGGATTATTTTGGGGGGGGGGGGACTAACATAGCTCGTAAAGCATTCAGGGCCAATCACCCGATATGTTCATCTTTTTTTTTTTTCTTTTTCCTTTTTATCAAAGGAGCAAAGACATAGAACTTCCGTTACCTTTCCTGAAAGAGAAGTCATGAAGCTTATCGGTGAGAGCCTTTGAGGGAGCCCACAAGCTAAAGCAGAGAGACGTAGGCACTCCAGACGTCAACTCTGGGGAAATTCACCCTTGTATCCATTTACAATATTCGTACCGTGTTGAAATTACGAGATCAGATTGAGAGTATGCGAACTGCGGATACTAGTAACCAGGAGAAAGAGGATGATATGATAAAGATCTATAAATCAGTAAAGAATGTTATAAGTTATGAAATTATGAAATTTTTTGTTATATGGACGGTAGAGAGAGGACAAGGATCGGTGAAAGTTAATTTTATGTGTGGCTAAGAAAAGGGTGAGAGCTAGATTTTTTCTCTCACTGAGCAGTGAGTGATTAGAACAGTTTGCCTGTTGCAGTAAAGAATGCATCGACGAATCTTCTGAAAGAAAGAAAGGGAATTAGGGAGAGGAAGCCTATTTAGAAGACTGAAGCTATTACAGCAGTAAAGAATGGACGAATTCAATATTAATGCGTCTCATATTAGAGTGGGAGTTGGGATGAGCAGGTCTCCAGATATTTTTGATCAGATAACGTATGTGACTTCACTAATGTTGTATAAGTTTTTATGATCGTTAGGTTGATCTTCAGAAGACAATCTCCCTAATCTTTGGCATATTATTGCAGCCATAATCATTGGGGTTAGGAGAGTGGTTTAAAGCCATTGACTACTGTAAAAATAGTCTCTCCGGTTTTAATTATCTATATAATACATTGGTTTCCTCCATCTAATCCAGTGAGGCGTACAAAGCATGTCAACCAATGGTGGTAGCGAATGTACACTTGTGTCCAAAACTTAAAAACGAACACTATTTCTGAATATTACAACCACAAATTTAGAAGAATCAGCTTGGTAACACTCAACAGGATAAAAGGCAATAAGGCTGCGATAAGCGAATTGTGTTTGAAGAAAGCTTTTTTCGTGAAGAAATAAAGTTGCAAACTTAGATATTTTGTAAAGTCTAAAACGATTTCAAGATTTCAAGCGGAGAAGAATTATTGAAAAGATTGAAGAAGGCAGTAGAATCACTAATATTGCCAGAGAGTTTGGAATCTCACATAGCATTTTACCCACACTCTGGGCAGCGTTTCTAACCAATGGAATGTGTTCCACGTTTGCTAAGAGATTGCCATCGCTCTATAACGGAGCATGAAGACAGATTTTTCCTTATAACAGCAAAACATAATTGACACACCACGGTAGGTCAGCTTGCAAGGCGGCTCCATTCAAGTACAGGTAAACGGATATCTCGACAAACTGTGGTAAGACATCTGCGACAAGTAGGCCTGTATTCTGCGTCCATTTATCCACAAGTCATCGTAGAGTACGTTCTCAGCGGTGGTATCCATAAAAATTAAACAAGTCACAAATAGGCTAATGTACTCTTTGTGGATGAGAGTCGTGTTATTCTTTCCTTCGATTCTAGACGACACTTGATCTGGTGTGAAAGTGGTACTGCTTACCATCGCGAGAATGTTCTTGAAAGGGATAGTTACGGCGGTGCAGGGGTTATGGTTTGGGAAGGCATTATGATTAATGAAGTGCTGGAAAAAGGGATTATGACTGGTGAGAGATGTTGCAATAAAGTTCTTGAATGTCATATTCTATTGTTCCATGGTGCTGTAGGCGAAGAATTCATTTTTATGGATAACAATGCCATACCACACTGTATGCGAGCAGTGGAGATACTTCTGGAGACCTAGGATATTAATTGAATCGAGTGGCCAGCACACTCCCAAGATCTCAACTCCATAGAACACGTTTGGGACGCAGTAGCCAGACATACTGCTGCTCGAAATTCCTCTGCAGAAAACAAACAATACCTTATCCTTTCTCTGAAGGAGGAGTGGGCCAGTTTGTCTCAGGAACTCCTGAATCACTTGGTGCTAAGCATGGTATGACGCTGTGAGAGCTGCATTACAGTTCAAAGCGGGCATATTCCATACTGAAATATCTCTCTACATAGTTTTCTGTAAGCACTATACATTAATTCCTTAACTATGTCCTTAGGAATTTCGTAACTTTTGCCAAAAACGTATTACAATTTAATTTGTACGAAATTAATAATATATTTTTGCGTAATTTCTCCTTAGCTTTTGGACACCTGTGTATTTCTTGTGATCTCTGTGGAGATGTTAACAGATCTTCCTGTCTGTCCATAGTAGGCCATGTTGAAATGATGGGATACTTCATACATAATTGCTAATTTGAAGTGTGGTTTCAGTATGGAATGAAGGTTATATTTCTTAAGCATGTTAGCTATCTAGTATATAAGAGGGAACAGTAGTGCTTTACTCTTGTGTGTTTGGGGAGGGAGGGAGAGGTAAGAAATGTATAGTATTATTATTAAGGATTCCAAAAAAAAAAGAGATGTATTTTGGTATGTATCGCCCGACTACAAAGAAGCTGTAACACTTGAAGCACATCAATACAATGAGAAGAATTTTTCTTATAATTTCTAAAATTACCTCTAGTTATCGTTTTTCTATTTTTTTTATTTACTTTTACATATCCCATAGACATGAAACCACATACGGCCACTGAATTAGAAAACTTTATGCAGATATACGTAAACGTCACTTACGCAGCGTATATGTGAAATACTTGGTCACGTGCATTAACACGTGTTCTAGGCATTTATTCAACTATCAATACTGCTGATCACAATGGGAAAAACAAAGGATCTTTTGGAGTTCGATAAAGAGCTTCTTGTGGGTACCTGTCTCGCTGGAACCATGATTTTGAAAACAACAGAACTGACTGGTTTCTCAAAAGGTGAGATATCCTGAGCATTTAATCTGTGGAAAAATTATCCACATTGTCTATGAGGCGTAACTGTGGACTTAGAGCGTTTGCATGGGCAAACAGTTCTTTGTGCAGTAATTGGCCAAAGCATTTAATGATGGCCATTTTCGACCCATGGCTCATTGAACTCTAAGCAGGGAATTGAAGACGATCGGTATTGTAGTGGTATGCTTATACAGAATCCACTGATTTAAGCGAAGTTTCTAAATTCAGTGGCCAGTATGCATATTTCAAGTCACTTCAAGCCTCCAATAAGCTGGTGGTGAATTTTCTCCTGCCTAAAGGCATCACAAACTTCACTCCCACTGCTGATTCGAATTGGCCGCTGATTCTACGTTAACCATTCGGCCTTGCAGGCAGGCAAGCTATATATCTATATGTCTGCCACATTTAAAACCAGTTTAAAAATATTCTTATCTGGATATTTTATTTAATTCTTGCTGTTTTTCATAAAGTGTGCTTCAATATGCAAGCCTAGTTGGCTGAGTGGTTAACGTATCCACTCTCCATCCAAAAGCCTGCTGGTTCGAAATCCACCTTGGACATGGATTTTTGTGATTGTCTTCAAAAGAGGTAGTGGTGGTGTGCGATGAATGGCGTTGGTGTAGATCAGGCGTGGCCAACTTCATTCTATACGAGGGCCAATATATGATGAGTGGAAGCGTCACGGGCCGCACACTTTTAGACAGAACTTAAATAAAAAATAAACTCTGCATTTTTTCAAGGCAATATTTATATGTATTAAATTACTATATTTGTTAAACCATTTTACTACTAGGAGAACAATATAAAATACTTGATTGATTTAAATATAAGTTGTTAAATTAAATGTAATTACATATTTCTGTTTTTTTACATGCAACATGAGAACACTGTGGGCGTTCACGTGCTGCAACAAGTTCATCAAAGTCGATTTTCAACGATGATGACAATATTCGTTACAAAAGAGGTCATCAGTCAGTCAGTCGGTTTCTTCATGACGATTTAACCGCTCTCAACTATGAGGGCGGTTAAATCGGAAGCACACACATATGTGAATGTATGTGCTTCCAAACATAGATGCAATTCTAAAGCTGAAATCACTCAATGCAGGATATTTTTCCCTTGGTATACCAGTTTCCAAAAGTCAATGCCTATCTTCACCCTTGACTAGAAAAAGGGGACACTTTGAAGGTCACACAACTCCCATTGAATAGTGCTGTTTCATGCTGCCTCTGAAATGTCGCATTTCATTTGGTTGTTAAATAATGTCAGTTGTGGCCGCATGCACTGAAGTCAGAAAATCGCTTACTGAATTGCTCCAAAAGTTGGTCTAACATTGGCACAGAAAACTTGAAGTCAATGTTATGGCTCTCCTTCATGAACTCCCTGCAGGAAGGGAAATGTACCAAGTTTCCTCTGACTAAGGTGAATTTCAAAACCTTCAGTCGACTTATGAACCCATCTAGGTGTCCAACGATATCTAAGATTGTTTGGTTAAGTCCCTGTAACTTCAAGTTGAGTTGTAACCTTTCTCTTTTTTAATTACGTATAATTTTAGTACATACTTGTCCAAAGTATTCTTGGTATTTAGCGGCATGGTGCTGTATGTAGTGGCGTTTGGGGTTCATTCCTTGTGCACAGACAATACTTGCAAACTCACAAGGAACTGTGGTTTGTTGTCATTATTGTTTATAAACAGAAATTCATTTTTCCATTTCTCCTGAAATGACCTGTTTTCTTCACAGATCTTACGTTTCTTACTCATAGCACAAAGGCTGGAGTAACTGACCAGGGGACACAAACTGCAGCAATAACACTGTTAACTGTGAAACTGAGTCTCTGAAATTGATCATTGTAACCAGAGCAGAGCAAGTGACTTTCAATGATGCGTTACTCTGGAGCACATAGAAATCTACAACTCCCACTGCTACATCTCGCACAGAGAAGTAGTAGATTTTATAAATTGAGTAATCTTTTTAAAGCAATTTTGATTCCGTGTTGAGAATATAAATTGTTTTCATCATCAGAAATAATGAATATAACTAGTATATCAATCAGAAAATCTGCTGTCAAAATTAATAGCTAAATTGATAATACATATATTTTAATATAGTTTTATCCTGCCGCGGGCCTGCTGTTGGCCACCTATGGTATAGATAATACGGTTCACGATAGTTGGCTGATTGAGTGGTGGAGACAGAGAGTTGTGGAGTGGTGTCCCCCCTTGATGAGTCTTTGGACTACTTGGAGGTGTCCCATAATAATAATAATAATAATAATAATAATAATTTATGAATTAAATTAATTACCCTGTGGAAATGGTGTATACATTCATGGTTGTCCACCAAGAGAAAGACCATTAAAAGTTCGATTCTAGTTGCCAACAAGAGAAACTTTTTTTTACTCCTTTCTTTGACCGATTCTCGAATTAGTCGATCTCTGGTACAAGTAAATTGGTTGTTTCATAAAAAAACTTGGATTTTTTAATACTGCAGTTCAAGAAAATAAGTAGCAGAATGCATGAATACATGCTATTTCAGACAATAATATATAGTGTTAGAGTTAGGGCTACCAGGTGGAGGCTTTGATAGTTGTAGGTTAGCTTTATGTGATTGGCTAACGATACAGTTGGCTGCTAACCAGTCTTTGAAAGTTAGTTATGGCTAAATGGCCTTGCCTACTCCCTTTGGGAAATAAAAGACGTTTGCAAATTTATTTTTTGTTTAGTTTTAATTGCCTACGACCAGGCTCGAAATAAGTTGATTATGCTAGATCTACAAAAGTAGCGCTGTATAAATTCGATTCGAGTAATAAAACATGCTCCTTTTTCAGCTTGTTTTCATCCAGTTTCAGAGTTAAGTCGATTTTTTGGTACACAAATAAGAACGATTGTTTTCTATGTAGGATGGAACTGCCTTGTTTCACATTTTTATCTGCTAAATTTTAACAAAATCTAACCTTAAAATATCCCCCCACACACACACACACCAGTGAGATTTCAAAACAGTGTTAACAGAGTGTCACCTACTCTTCTGGGAAATGAAAAGACATTAGTTTATTATTTATTTTTATATACTGTGCAGTTTAAATTCCGAGTTTAATCATACAGATTGTTATAAAATCATAATTTGTAAATTTGTCAATAAAAAAAAATCAGCTAATGCCTTTATTCATTTAAGAGAGTAAGCAAGAGCATTTTAGCCTTGTCCAACTTTTGGAGACTGAGCGGGAAGTTCAGTCTTCACCAGTAGCCAATCAGAGATGGTTGGCCCAAGACTATCACTAATTTTAAGCAGCATCCAGCGAAGAAACGGTTAACAAGTGCCGCCATCTCGTGGTCCCTAATCTTAATATAATATTTTTAATGTCTGAAATAGTGTGGGTTCTACGTTCGATTTTCTTGAGTTTAAGGGACGCAAAACCCGAGTTTCCGTGAGAAATATCCCGCTTGCCCACTGCCAGAGATCGTCTAACTCGGAAACTGGTCGAAGAACTGCGAAAGAGTTCCTCTAGTCGGAAACTAGAATCGAACAACGCTCTTTCTTCTGGCGGCCTAGAGGAATGCAAAGCCGGTCTTTGTAATTCTTTCCACAGGCTCTTTATTGTTTTATTTGATCATATTCATACATCGAAGGAGAACACATTACATATATAACAATTAAACACATCATTATTAGATTAAAAGCAGCAATATAGTGCTTCAAGTATGCAAAATATCATGTAGCAGCGCCGCTTAAGAATAAAAGAGAGCGGTCATAAAAATTATCTGGATATCGTAATACCAAAGACGGTAGCTTGTATTGAGTTGTTTAGAATTTTTCGAGGACAACTGAAGCCAAGAAGATTTCTTATGTTAACTTTAAACAATCCGTGTTTTCAAGCGAAAGAAAAAAAAAAGAAGTAAATATCATTATCTCAGAAACCAACTATGTAGCTTTTCCTCGAAAATTCCTCATTTCCAAATTCCATTTCAAGCTTTGTGAATAAGAAAAATACTTTCTGCAATCGCGAAGTCGAGGCATTAAAGACAAATAAAGGAGATACCTGGCATAAAATGCAAGATATCCACTGACGGAAGTTCGCATGTTATCAGGAATATTAAACACTTTATGTTGCTGTTGAATTCCATGCTACTGGTTCAACAGAAACCCAAGAATTTGATCAATCTGACACATCATCAGATAATTGTTCGGTAGGTTGGATTTGATTTGATTTTTTTATGGCACTAAGACATCAAAGGTTGTACTGCACCAGGACACAGGTCACAACTTCCCTTTCTCATGTACGCCACGTCGTGATGATACTTTTTAAAACTAGGACTTAAACGCCCTTCGTTTAATAAGTGTTATTCATAGCAGTTATTATTTGGTAACATTAACCGCAAATATAACATCTTTGCGGTTTTTTAACCGCAAAAATGTTATTTTCGCGGTTAATGTTACCAAAAAATGTCAAGAAAATCTGCTAAAACTAGAGCAGCGGTTCTCCAAATGGAGATTGCAAATAAATCCCCAAATGAGCAGTGCTATGCTTTTCACTAGAAGTTCAGTATCTCCTAAAGGTGTACTGCAGACAAAAAGATTAATCTTCAACCCTCATATCAAAGCCTCATGTGCTAAGGCGTCTAAAGCCATCGCCCAGCTCTACCCTCTACTTAACAGGAACAGCAAGTCAAACACCAAATGCTTCTCTACTAGTTGATGATTCGTCCCATAATTACATACGCGTCTCCAGTCTGGAGCCACACATCCACCACTAATATCCTCAAATTGCAAAGAGCGCAAAACAAATGTTTGCGTATGATCTTAAATGCGCCATGGTTTGTTAGAAACGTTCAACTTCATCGAGATACAAATATCCCTTATATCTACTCTTTCCTGCAATCTTTAGCAGCAGAGTTCTTCTTAAAAACGTCTACACACCCCCAATGAACTAGTTCAACATGCTGCAAACTATGACGAAAAGGATCTCTTCAAACACAAAAGGCCAAAAGCCATCTTAGCTTTAAGAAATGATGCGTAATCTCCATGCCCTCTCAGGGCGAGTAAACAGCTCATAAATTTCTTCCCTCAGTGTATCCCTATGAGATAGCGGGGAATATAACAAGCATTAGCTTCACCCTTGGAATCAGTAATGTTATGTTATGTTATATATACTGTATACATATTATAGTGCGTGGATAGTGCTGTCCTCTATACCTTGCTCTCTGAACTGTCTCTGCAATTCAAAGAATTGGTATAAGCTAACGCACACACACACATTATCAGAGGAAGGGCAGCTACTCCATTTCAGCACCAAGAAATAAAACAAGAAATATTATTGAAGTATTATTATTATTATTTTAATTATATTACATGATGATAATACAATTAACAGCTAGAAATAAATATATTTATTTCTAGCTGTTTTTTTATTTATAAGTGAAAACAAGATGTTTGGGTTGTAATGAAAAGAAAAAAAAATCGGTTGTAACAAGAGCATCACAGATTGCTTTTCAGATGTTATATTTGAATATTTCATAGAATATAATTGTTTTTAAAATAATATATTTGAATCGCTGTAATACCTCCAATGTGACTTCCTAATTTGTCCCAAATTTCAAAAAGGATTGTTCATTGGCAATTATAGTTACCGCGAAATAATATGCTATATAAGTTAAAATAATGGGGGGGGGGATAGAGAAAAAAGAAAGAAAAAAAAACAGGTAAATGGAATATAAATAAAGGTTAAAGGAATCAAACAAAGATTAAGATGGCAAAAAAGAAAAAAAAAGGTAAATGAAATAGAAATAAGTCGTGCATAATATAGAGAAAATGGTATTTTTCACTTTCGCCCACATCCTGTAGTTACTTCGTTCTTTCTAATCTTCACACATGAATGAGCAAAATACGAATCCCCCCCCCCCCAGTATATTATTCCGATAAATGCTTCGCTTTTTGTCAGTTGTATCAATGACAAATACACTAATTTTCATGTAATTTAAATTATTACATCATTAATAGAGTCAGTAATTTTATTTTTTTTAATGCCATTTATACAATGGCAATAAAAATAAATAAAATTAATTACCCTATTTGATAATGGATTCTGGTATACGATTCTTACCTTATAAAATTTGACTGTTCTGCACAAGACCGATCACAGCCCAATAGAACCTTAGGGATGAACTCGAAGGATGGGTGTGGGCTCAGACCCGTGCATCCAATCAAACAACAATGCGTAAACTGATAGTCATATTGTAGAAAGACCGGCCAAACTATTCGACTCATATTAGAAAAAAATTCATGTTGTCATCGTCTCATATTATCATCGAAGAATATGCCTAAAAAAAGTAGGGATATTATTAATGGCCGATATAAGACTGACAATGGGTGCGATTTAGGTTTCATTTGAAATAATGTTCTGCCCCAATATTTATTTCACTAGATTGAGTAGAAACCTGTAATATCAATAATAAAATTATTGATTTATTCTAATTTTTCATTAATAATAGTTGATAACATTATACTTAGCAGATTCTTATAATTAGTTTCATCATTCCGTACCTGCTCTCCAGCCAACAGGAATTGTAACTGCGAGTTCGAATTGTAAAATTGTATAACTCCAAGGATTTATACAGTTTCACAATTTTGAAATTCGACAGGCAACTGGTCATCACCATCAATGATAGCTGAGTCCATAACTATCAATGATTTCAGAAGCGTCAGGAGAAAGAGTATGGAAAACAAATACCTCCTTTCATGGTCATAAATCCCAACAGGATATTTATAGTCTGAAACCGTGGTAAGTTATACGGTCGATTCTCTTGAATAGCAGAATTAAAAACCAGAATTTCTCAAGGAAAATCTCATGGCCCCCACAAGGGAGGGAGGATGACAAGGCTCTAGTTAGGGGCCCAGAATTAGGGGGACCATCTTGTTGGGTCGGCCAGTTAAGTGAGACAGTAGTATGGGGTCATTTCTGACCAGATCAAGATCAACATAAGATAAGGAATCGTGACGGGATTGGTTGTTGAGATGATGATGTCATTGTGTGTGTGTGACGTCATGAGTTTGGAATTTCCCTGCAGGTATATGTGTCAATGGCTTCAGTTCTTATGTTTTGGTTCGCGTATGGAATTATGGGTGATGGAAGAGATAAGTATTCGTGTCGTGGTTGGTGGGACACTTCTGATCAGATCAAGATAAGATAAGAAATCGTGTCGTGGGTGTGTATTGTTATGAGATGTAGATAAGTGATGTAATTTGTTAATTGTAAATAAGTGACGCCATTTGTTAGTTGTGAATAAGCGACGTTATTGTTTTGAATGGAAAAGGAAGATATATTAGTGGATAATGATTCGTGTCGTGATTGGTGGGACACTTCTGAGCAGATCAAGATAAGGAATCGTGACGTGGATGTGTTGTTATCAGATGAATATAAGTGACGTCATTTGCTATTTGTAAATAAGTGATTTGTTATTTGTAAATAAGTAATTTGTTATTTGTAAATAAGTGACGTATTGTTAGTTGTAAATAAGTAACGTTATTAGTGTTTGACGTTATCCACTAATATATATTAGTGGATAACATTCGTGTCGTGATTGGTGGGACACTTTTAACTAGATCAAGATCAAGATAACATAAGGAATCATGACATGGGTGTGTGTTGTTTTCAGAAAATAGAGTTTGGAATGTTTGGAATTTCGCTGGGCCCCCCCCTTCTGTCAGGGACATCACGTGGTGTGTTTGGTTCACGTACGGAATTGTGGGTGAATTTTAGAGATAAGGTATCGTGACATTATGTGTTTGGAAATTTCTGGGGAACATATGTCTCTCTGTGATATCACATGGTGTTTTGGTTTGCCTATGGAATTGTGGGCGATGTTTTTGAGATAAGATATCTTGGAATTTTCCCAGGGTGACACACATCCATCATTGTCGTCATGTTTTGTCTTTGGTTGTCTATAGATGGCTGTACTAATTTTCCAATACATTTTGGGGCATTTCTTTCTTGTTAATGGGTGGGAATTCTTAGAGTAGAGTCGTGATAGCAGCAGTGATTAGGCTTTTCTGAATAATTTAATTATATGCTGGTGTCCCTCAAACACACACTTTTTTTTCCATAGCTAATACATATTTTATTCTATATTCATATTCTAAAGACTATGGGAATTCTTAGAGTCTAGTGGCAGCAGCGTTTAGGCTTTTCTGAATAATTTAATTATATGCTGGTGTCCCTCAAACACACACCTTTCTTTTCCATAGCTGACATATTTTATTCTATATTCACATTTTATTCATAATTCATCGGAATATTTTGATTTGTCTAAAATTAAGATCTTAAAGTTCAATAAATAAATAAATAAACAAATTGTGTGTAAATTCACTGTGATTTCAAAAGTGATCTTACTTAAATCTGCATAACACATCAACGACACTGTTTGTTCTTTTAAGTTTACATATTTATTTCATAGATATTACTTACATTTCTTTCCAGAATGTCACATTTTGGAAATATCGACGTTTTCTGAATATTCCAAATATTCCTGATTTTAAACATATATTCACAGCACAAAACACACAAACACAAGATCTGAAGTGCAGTTGACTCTTTTTTTCATTATAGGTTACTGGGGCATTTCGTTTTTCCTTCACTTCATGGCCATGTTTTTTTGTTTTTTTGTTTTTTCCCACACACATCTGGAATTTCTTTGCTTAATGAGAACTTTTGTATGTAGTCTAGAAATTCTAATGATAATTTAAATTTACTTACAGTCTTTCCAGAATGACTCTTCTTAATGCGAATAGATATTCCAAAATTAGTTGAATTAAAGCATATATTTACAGCACAACACACACACACACACACACAAGCTTGAAAGAACGAAATTTCTGTAAATAACCTGAAAAGCTATTTGACTTTTGTTCGCTTAGATTTTCTGTCCGTTTGGTAGTCTGTTAATTCCTTCACATTGGGATCATACTGTTTTAATTCCCACAGTGGTGAGTGTAAGCTCAAACTGTCTTATCCCGACTAATAATTTAATAATTCGCAGTGATCGGTAATTTCCCATCTCTCAATGCGGATTTTTTTTTTATATGGTTCTTTTTTTTTTTTTCAAATGATTGGTTGTTTTCACTTCTAAAATTCAGTTAACTACATATTATAACCAGAATAATTGAGTAAAATAAATATATAAATAAACTGTGTGTGTATGTGTGTATTATTTTCCCACACTGTTAATTTCATTAGTCTTGTTTGTAGATAACTGAGTGACTCATATCCTGTCATATGTTTTCAGTCTTTGTTCTGAGTGTGGGAACAAAACTTTACACTATATGATATTTTTAGGCAAGTGTACAACATGTCTTTTCATGACTCAATTTCCTCCGTTTTGATTCTGTGTTCTTATGACACCAACATTCTGTTAGAGATTAGTAGTTTGGGGTTTTCAAACATGTTTACAGATATTTCAAACAATGTCAATAGTTAGCATTAGACAATTTTCTAAAATATTAATTACAGGATATCAGTTTCCCCACTTTTTTTCTTTCATTCCCCTAATGGAATATTATGTGTTAAGTTTTTTAAAAAAAGTTTCGAATGCCTGTCACATGTTTTTAAACTTTTATTGGAAAACGCAACAACAACAGCACATTATAATCACAGCAAACAAGAAATTCATCAGCTTTTCAAAGTTTTGAAATTCATACCCATATTGTTTTCATCATTTGGTATCATTTAAAAGCAGAACGAGTCTGGCTATAAAGTTCGTTAATATTTTTGATTTTTTTTCTTCTAATGGCGAGCATTATTTGATATATACGTGTTGATTCCTTGTTATCTGCATGCTATGATACCTTTTTTATTTTCTACAGCAATCTTTTAAAGAATTTTAGTAATGTGATAGGCTAAAATATCTGCTATCTCTCTCTGAAATATTTGCTGTCTCTCTGTAAAATAATCAAATTCAAACAGTCATATTGTTCGAATTTGGTACGACTGTTTTTCTAGTCTGGTAAAGTTATCTACAGATATAAGATAAATTGTCATTTTTCAATTCATTTGTACTTTATTCAAATTACAATTCTGTTATTTCCTATGGTCTCTGTTTTTAATTCCTCCGTCACTGGAATGTATGGGTGGTAAAGTTGTGAAATAGGTTTCGACTCGCACTCAAGTCACTAGATTTTAACTTTTATCATCAGACTTTTATGTGAAAAAAGAATGTACCTTCTCTTTATATTTGGAAACAGCATAAATGTTTTCTGTCTATTTCTTCTTTATCCTGTTTTCTCATTCCCCAAAATTTGTATTTTTGCTTTCTGCACACAGTATGACACCTTTTTTTTTATGCCAAACTTTTTAAGAGTTTTAGTAATGTGATGGGTTAAAATATATACTGTCCCTCTGTAAAATAACCAAATTCTAACAGTTGTGCCGTTAGTATTTGGTATGAGTGTTTTCTTCTAGTCTCGTGGAGCTATCTACAAATATAGTAACAAAATCGTCACTTTTCACTTCATTTGTACTTATTCACAAAACTACAATTCTGTTATTTGCAAGACCTCTGTTTTTAATTTCCCAACACTAAAATAGTATGGGTGGTAAAGTTGTCAAATAAGTTTTGACTCGCAGTCACTTGATTTTAAAGTTTTATCATGTATAGATGTGTGGAAAGCAAAGCAAATGTACCTTCTGTTTATTTTGAAAACACCATAAAAGTTTTCTGTCTATTTCTTCTTGTTACCTTGTATGAACATTAATTTATCCTGTCTTCTCAATCCCCAAAATTTGTATTTGTGTTATCTGGAACAGTACAATACCTTTTTTGAACAGAATTGCCTTAAGGTATATAAAGTTATGGATTTTTTTTATCAAATTGTAAACAGAATAAACGTGTAAAAATTTCATTGTGGAAAATACAACATCACACATCTTTGTTCATTTAAGTTTATAAATGCATATTTTAATTTGCTAAAATATTATTATTTACATAGAAAAATTAGACACATGTAATTACCTAAAAATATTCAAAGACTTTTGTGGTTCACTCGTTATTTTACTTTACTGGACACAAAACACCACAACACAATACGATAGCTGCACTGGATGAACAAATTGCAGTAATTGAAAAGTCACATGACTCGATGATTGTTTTCCTCATAGTACTGTTTACCTGACTCTTATACTGACCATTCCTTCCAAAATGAAACTTTCGCACAGATGACTCACATGTTTCCGCATTCTGTTGGATATGATGTTGATGGGAGATTATCTTACATTGTGACATCATTGGGTAAACCTTATCTCTGTGGCTTGAAGGGTATTCTATATTATTTGTCCTTATTATGTTAAGTATTTTATCCTTAAGCAGCGTTTTTGATGTTAGAGCATGTGACTAGTTCTCTTGCTCATATGTCTGAAATTGTTGGGATGGGGAAACAAAATAGCATTAGGTGGTGGAGGTGAAAGGGTAGGCAAGAGGGTGACAGTGGTCTTCCCTGCATTGCTCCTCCACCCATCCCCAAATCCCTCACCCTACTCTCCTCCAGAATATGTCTGCTCAGGATGTAAGACAATGTGACTAGTTCTCTCACTCATATGTCCGAAATTGTTGGGATGGAAAAAAAATAAATATTAGGTGGTGGGAGTGAAAGGGTAGTGAGAGGTTGACAGTGGTCTGCTCAGTCTAGTGGAGATGAGCGAGCTCATCATTTGTGGATATCTTTTAGTGATGTCACCTCCAAATGATACTGATAACTGCAGAGCGAAAAAAAATCAATGCTGCCAAAATCAAACCAGATGTTATAACATTTTTTGGAGGAATATAGAGAGCTTCTACTCTTTCTTTGCTCACAGTCCTGCACAATGGGAAGTACTGAAAATACATACCACTATCTCTTCAAAGTCTTTCAGAAACAAGATGGAGTGAAAGAATTCAAGCTGTGCGCCCAATTGTTAAACATTATCCCAGTGTACTTGCTGTGTTAGATGTCATTCTCGGAGAGATGGATACAGAATAAACTCCTTCAACACTGAACACAATTAAAGGCTTGAAAAATATTTCAAGCCTTTAATTCTGGCATAAAATATTAGCAAATATTGACAATAAGAATATTATTATAAAAAGTAAAGGAATATCTCTTGAGGTCAAGTCCGCACTTATAAGAGAATTAGTGAAAGAGACACTTACGTGACTCGTAGGAAAGTGTTGTCCAAGAAGCAAAAGTAGTTGTTGAAGCAATCGGTGTGCAACCTCAATTTTGCGAAAATTGAGAAACTACTGTAGAACCTGAACAAGATTTCAAAATTTTCGTAATTTATCCAGTATTGGATTTCATTATGAATGATTTAAAAACAAGGTTTGAAGAAGCAGATAATATATGTGAATTTTTCTCACCTATTTTAAATTTCCACAACTCGGACAATGGTCAACTTATCGCAAAAGCAGCAAAACTTGTGAATGTGTATGAAAAAGATCTGTCTGTTAAGGTGAAGAATTACTGAATGAAATTCTTCACATTAAAAGTATCCATAAGATAGTTTTTGGCACATAAACAAGTCCGATGAGACTTCTGAACACAATTTATGACAAAAACCTGCAAGGTATATTTGCCAATATCTGCCTGGCCATTAAACTATTTTGCACAATACCGGTTACTGTTTCTTCAGCTGAGAGATCATTCAGCAAATTGGCCAATTCATTGAAAACATGGCAAAGAAGCACAAGTAGCCAAGAACGACTTAATCACCTAGTAATTTTGTGCATCGAAAATGATTCGGCACAATTATCAAGCGAGGTGATTTTTAGCTGACATCGAGCTGACATTTCGAGCTAACATCATTGATAAATTTGCGTCGACAAAAGCTAGAAAATATACTTTGAAGTAACTTTGAATATTATTATTAGTTTGTATTATGTAGATGTGGTAGTCTTTTAAATAAATATTACTTTTGTGTTATCATTTAAATTAATTGTTCCTAAATCCTGTAGACTGTATAGCAATACGTTGTCTTTAACCTGAGCGACAGGTAGGGGCCCGATTCAGGATGTGGGGACATGGAAGATCTTTTACTTGCCTGTGCCAAAGATCAACTAGAACTAGCTTGGATACCGGCTGGGGAAAAAAAAAAAGGCTAGACAAAAGTTATTCTAGTCGGAGAGTGGAATCAACAGATAATTGGCTTTCTCCGATAATGTATTTATTTATAGCAATTATAAGAAAAAAAAAAACACGGCAACATTTAATTTAGAAACACATAGTGCATTTATCAACCACAAAGCCATTTGAGTACGAGCTTTGGCAAATTACGAAGTTAAAAAAGATAACTATTAGATTGTTATTACACGCTATTCTTAAAAATGCATATACAGTATATGTGGTGGTTAGGACAGCCTTTTCTACAGGAACAAATTAATCCGAACACTCACATTTTAAAGAAAAATTTTATTTCTCAAGAAAATAAGTAGAAAAATCTCCAACTTTCTAATAAGTTCATTAATTTGCTTAGGCATGGACTCTACCAAAGTAGAACACGTATTTCTTATTTCTGCATCTCGAAACCATACTTTAATAATGGATTGTATTAAATTGTACTTTGTATCACAATTTAATTTTTCAACTCTCTTTTTCACTATGGCCCACGAATTTCTCTTGGGTTACTGTCAGGAGTGTTACCTGGCCACTGAAGCAATCGGATGTTGTGAATTTTGAGGAACTCTCACTTTTTGAAGTGTGCCATGGAGCGAGATCCTGTGGGAAGATGAGTTCTTTGTCTTTCTGGATCTGTGGAACCACTCTTTCCTCCAATATTTTTATGTATTGGTCACTTTTCATCATACCATCTATAGGCACGTGATCCTGGTCCGTTATGTGTAAATTAAAAAAAAAAAAAACCCAGAACATCTGTTTTTAGCTGGGTTTTTAGGAGTTTGTTGAAGGTGGGCTGAAGAAGTCTTCTCTGCCGCTGATTTGCGAACATAGAATACTCGCTCTCCTTGAACAAAGAAATGGCTCTCATCCGAGAATACGACCTTCTTACACTTCTCAACAGTCCAATCTTTGTATACTTTTGCCCACTGGAGTCTCTTTTTCTGCATAGCCTTTGTCAACAGTTGTTTCGTTTTGGTCTGTGGACGACTAGTCCTCCCTATATTCCAATAATCTTCGACGGACTGTCATACTAGAAATATTAATCCTTCTAGTTGTCAGGTCTCTATTTAAGTCTACAGCAGACAATGTTAGATTCATTTTGCTTTTTCTAACTAATAAAAAAATCTTGAGTAAGTGTAGTTTTCCTTTTTCGTTAACATTTTCCATTTCTGTCAGGAGAAAAGGTACTTATCTCCCTAAACCTCTCTAAAATTGCATTAACAGTACCCAAACCAACACCACACTCATCGGCAATTTGTCTTTGAATCATGGATGTATCCATTTTATAGTTACACAAAATGAATAAAGCATTATGAATGTTAACTTGTTTACACTATTAAAAACGCACAACACTATTAATAAACATCGTAGAGACAGTTAAAACAGTTGAAACACGCAGCACTCAGCCAAAATAGTCAACTGAAACAAACAAATAATAATAATAATAATAATAATAATAATAAACTTGACAAAAATTCGGCTTGTTCAGATTAATTTGTTCGTTACCGTGTGTGTGTGTGTGTGTGTGTGTGTGTGTGTGTGTGTGTGTGTGTGTGTGTGTGTGTGTGTGTGTGTGTGTGTGTGTGTGTGTGTGTGTGTGTGTGTGTGTGTGTGTGTGTGTGTGTGTGTGTGTGTGTGTGTGTGTGTGTGTGTGTTCCCCCCCTCTTTGCTTTGGAAATGCTCATAACTTAACATTACATACGTTAAGAAAC
Source organism: Typopeltis vanoorti (assembly GCF_054136105.1). Lineage (NCBI taxonomy): Eukaryota > Metazoa > Arthropoda > Arachnida > Uropygi > Thelyphonidae > Typopeltis > Typopeltis vanoorti. Next base: position 59,034,564 of record NC_143553.1, read on the forward strand.
ATTTTAAAATAACAAAAGAAAAAAGAAACACAAACAAAATTCTATAAAACAATTATCACACCCACCTTAATTGTATGGAGCAGAAACATGGACTCTGGAAAAGAGACAGAGAAAAAAAAATCTTAATAACCATTAGCACTTATCTCATCCTTATCCCACTCACGGTATACATATGTGAGAGGTTTAAAACATTTCGTGGACGGAATTGAATTCTTTTTTTAAATGCGGACTACGCAAATTAAATTTCTTTCCTGTGATTATATCATTTTAATTAAAATGATGTACACAAGTAAATCATATTAGAAATGACGGTATCAGAAAATAGTTAAATATCCACATTCTTAATGATAAAATAGCAAAATACCGCGTCAAATTGGAAGATCATTGTAAAGAAGATTACCAAGAATCTTTTACATGTATTATATTATCGTCCTGCATGAAAAAAAGACGGTGACCGACCGAAAAAAAGAATATAATGCTCAAAGTTGAGCCCTTAACAGGCATTTTTCTCTCCGTGAAACAAAAAAGTTCTTTCTCTTTGTTTACAAAACTTATGCATATCGAAGCAATAATTTCATGACAACGCTATACGAAACTGATCAGTGATTTGGTGAAACAACATGTACCAAACTAAAGATATGTAAGGTAAACTTAAACAAAAGATAGTCGTCGCTATCCAGTTTAGGAATGCAATACGGTGCTAAAGATTAACGAACTTGAAAAAATAATGGCTGCTGCTGCAGTGTTTAAAAATCGACTGCGATGAGTCTATTACATTCGCATTTCTTTAGATCTAATGGTAATTTTATTTCAAAAGATATTAATAATAATAATAGTAATATTTCTTTTTAACATTTTATTATTTCTCAGATAAATTACTTACATTATATGCACACAATTATGCATAACAAATACTTTCTCGTACATAAAGTTTTTTTAAATAATAATAATAACAATAACTGTTTACAACGTATATTATTATAATATTCATAATGATGATTATTACAGATGTTTCTTTGCAATTTTACACTCTATATATATACAATATCAATGGATATAATCACTCTATATTGCATACTTTTGTTACAGTTATTACATACATTACATACATTTGATTACATATGATACATTACTTACATTTGTTTACATATGATACATTACTTACATTTGTTTACATATGATACTTACATTACATACATTTGTTAAATATAATACATACATTACATACGTTGCTTTACATGTGATACGTACATTACATGCATTTGGTTACATATGATACATCTTGGATGAGAACTAATTTCTCTGCTTTCATCCTCGAAGCTTATATGTAAGCTTAAATGAGGATGACACTAGTTGGTTATTAATTAGTGGTTTTTTTGGTGTGTTGGGAAGCTACGAAATCTATGATTGAGAAATTCGCGCGCGCGCATTCACACGCACGTACGCACGCACGCGCACACACACACACACACACACACACACACACACACACACACACACACACACACACACACACACACACACACACACACACACACACACACACACACACACACACACACACACACACACACACACACACACACACACACACACACACACACACACACACACACACACACACACACACACACACACACACACACACACACACACACACACACACACACACACATGGAATGTATTGATGCGTCGCTGAACTAGAAGCCTGAACATATATATTGTGTTTCATTAAGTTTGTACGGTATTTTGGGTGCGTGTTTCTTGTTCATAGTATGTCCTTAGAGCTCTTTTTTTATTGTAGTTTGTAAGGTTTTTGTATTCAAAAGGTAATTTCTTTATCATGTCTGGGATGTAGATGTTTCGCGTGGCCTTTCCATAGTGATTCAGGAGTTCAGTCCACAAGACGGCTTGTGACTAGTGGTGTGCCACAAGGATCTGTTCTTGGACCACTGCTGTTTAATTTGTTCATTAATGATATAGGAAAGGATCTGAGAGGAGCAGTTCATTTGTTTGCGGATGATACAAAGTTGGGTAGGGCAATAGTGAATGCAGATGATGTCAAAATTTTGCAGGATGATTTGGATAGATTGGAGGTCTGGGCTAAGGAGAATGGATGTCAATTTAATGTGGCAAAATGTAAGGTTATACATTTTGGGGTGAAAAGATTAGCAGCAGTTCACTATATTGGTGGAACTGTACTCCAGGAAATTGGTGAGGCAAGAGATTTAGGAGTGTTGGTGGATAAGGAGTTGAAGTTTAGGGGGAACATTGCAAAAGTGGCCAAATCAGCTCATCAAATCACTTGGTTGCTGAAGAATACGTTGACAAGCAGAGACAAGCATGTTATTGTTCCTCTGTATCGAGCCTTGATAAGACCCCATCTCGACTACTGTGCCCAGATTTGGTCACCTAGGTTTCTTCTTGATGGGGAGGACGTTAGAGGATCCAGAGGCGAGTGACCAAGATGATAGCAGGTCTGTGGAATAAAATTTATGAGAACAGGTTGAGGATTTGTGGGTTGCAAAAATTGGTTGCAAAAATTGGCGGAGGAGGGGAGATATGATTGAGACATTCAAATTACTGAAGGGTTTCTATAAAATTAATTCAGATGATATTTTTGAGAACAGGGTTAGTTGTGGGAGGACTAGGGGACATCCATAGAAGCTGGGAAAAAGTGTGGTTAGTAAGGGTGTTAGAGCTGGGTTCTTTACTTTTAGAGTGGTGAATGAGTGGAATGGGCTGCCAGAGTCTGTGGTGGATGCTGTGACAGTGAATGAGTTTAAGGCGAGGTATGATAGATACTGTATGAATGGCGAATGGTTGTGATGAACATGATTTGGGGCCCCCCCTCGATGAGTCTAAGGACTCCCTGGAGTTGCACGTAATAATAGTAATAATAATAATTATTATTATTGTATTTATATGTGATATAATTAATTGTCTGAGGTCTTATTATACGGTATGTATTTCTGACTGTCCTGTAGTTGGCATCGAAATAGTGTTTTAGCAAAGCTGCATGGTGACATAAATGTTTTGCTGTCAGTATTTTGTGTTCTGACATTGCAATGTATATAAGGTCGTTATTTTCTCTTTGTTCCCAAAAGATCAGTTTTATCATTTTGTACTGTAGCGACATTAATCTATTTAATTTTAGGGTGCACAGAAAGCATGCATTGTTATAGCGTATCTTAGTATATTTTGGCATAGTGCTTTGTATATTAGTGTTTTTAGGCGTATGGGAACTATCTCTTTTAACCTGTAGAGTTTGCCACTTCTTGTTCTGAGTTTGTTGTGTAGATGGTTTATGTGGCTATTCCATTCATATCTGCATCGAAGTAAATTCCAAGGTATCGTCTTGTTTCAACCTGGGTGATTGTAGTGGTTTTGCTGTTCTGTGTGTTTTTTATGTTGGAAAGTGGATGTTGGATGGTTATATATTTGCTATCAACTGGTCGAGTCAGTTGATTTCTGAATATCATTAATTTTGTCTTTTCTGAGTTTATGTGTATGGAGTCTTTCGTGAGCCAGTCTATGATCAGATTTATGTCATGTTGCATATTTGTTTGGGCTATACTTGCGTTATTATGGATGGATATTATTGCTGTATCGTCTTTGTATTGGAACATGTTACCTTTGAGTGGTAGCTGATTAATATCGTGCGTGTAAATGTTGAATAGATTTTGGGAGAGTACAGCTCCCTGTGGTACTCTACAGGTTACTGGAAGCTCTCTGCTTCGGTTTAACCCGATACGTGTGATATGCTTTCTATTTTGAAGGTAGTTTGTAAACCACCTGCGAAGAGGCCCGTCTATTCCAATATGCCTCAACTTTTCTAACAAGGTTTGATGTGTGAGTGTATCGAATGCTTTAGTCAGATCAATAAAGACTACCATGGCAATTTTGTTTTTGTCTAAGGCAGTATGAATTACGTCTGTAAAGGCTTCCAAGAGATATGTTGTTCCCTTATTTTTCTGAAAACCATATTGTGTTTTGGGGATAATATGAAAGATCTCTGTGTATGCTGTGAGTTTCTTCAGTAGGAACCGCTCCATAATTTGATTGATAATTGTTAATGTTGCTATGGGTCTGTAATTGCTGATTAAATTTCTTTTTCCATGTTTGTATATGGTTGTGATTACAGCGGTCTTTAGCAATATTTTATTTAATTAATTTTAGTAGGATAGGATTTAAACTAGTTGCATGTTGCTTTATATAATAATAATAATAATAATAATAACAGGTGTTTCAGCAATTTTTTTTCTAAAATAAGATTGTTACAAATATTAGAAATATTCCTTTTATTTATGAATAACATAAAATTTACAGACTTTTATAAATGATGATTCATATGAAAACTCATTTCAATATTTTATATGCGTTTATATATTCCCTTTCCCAACTAATATTTTTACATATTAATACATTGAAAAGTATACATATTTTAATGTAGATAAATTAAAGTGTTCACTAGTTATTTGTTATTCTTAATATTAATTATAATGCTATTTAAAAGGCAAACTTGTGTTCTTTATTTGTGAGGGAAAGAATAATTTTCGAACATTGTCTAGAGTGGCTAAATGTCTTGCCTCCTCGGATTTTATATATATATATAATGTACATCAACAGCACATCTGAGCAACAGCTGTCATAGGAATATCGTGCACAATAGCATTTAAAAGATAACATACTAATATAATTCAAAAAACTTTGATGAAGAATTTGAATGAAGCCCGGTAATTTTCCCAGGAATCAATGTCTTTTAACAGCCTACCATAAGAGAATTTTGAACACTAACTATCGCTATGACAAGTTGTAAACGTCCTTTCCCAGTCAAGAGGGAAGCCAGATGAAGATGGCAGGGTTTTTACTCCCAGTAATTTATATTTTTCCTTTCTGTAAAACAAGAAAACCAACTTGTAACACACCACCTGTGCAGACATCACAGAACAATCGAATGTTCAGTATTGGATAGCAGCGAATATTAATAACAGTTGACTAGCTAAATGTGGAACAAAACCACATAATGCGGAGCCACAAAACCACTGATGCATAATGTTATAATAACTTCAAAAAGAAGAAAATATAAATGGATCAACTGAGTGCAAGTGGGGAGGAGAAAAAGAAAAGAAAAGAAAAACATGCTGTCGAATACAAGATTGAAGTGTTCTAAGTAAACAGAGAGACGCATACAAGAGTATTTGATATAGCCACGTACAGGAGACGCAAGAAAATCTTGGATTAAGAATAAGAAGGATGCTAGACCTATTCATTTGAAACGAAGTTAGAATGAAAACTGTAATGAAGAGTCGATGTTCCTTATGGAATGAAGATAAATTATCAAGCACTGCCTATATATTCGAAGTCGGATAATGGTTATTTGAGATCTCTTACAAACCGCCCTCTTCTTCGTACACTGTATTTACGAATGCTGACTTAGTTGTCCGAACGGATAGCGTCTCCTATTTACTATCAACAGACTGTGGATTCAAACTCTACTGTGCCACGAATGTTTCTGAAACTGGCAGACGATAATCATTGCTCCGCAGACCACCACGCTGCTTATTACAGGCTTAAAATGTCTTGGGAAAAAAATCATGTATGGCCTCTAGGATATAGTTTCTAGATTATCTCATTCCTATCCCACCCACGGTACTAATGAGTTTTAGGTTTCCGACCTTTTGTGGTTCGTAATGATTAGATACTATCACAATAATTGCATTACTACTGTTGGTAACTAATGCCTATACTTACCATTCCAACTAATATAAGCTTGAAATTATTTAATTTAAAATGGAATAATGATGGTTGTACGAATCACCAACTCCTCATTCCATGATTCTTAAAACCATCTAAAATGTTCACCTTTCATTTCTACTGTGAACTTAACTCTAAAATGCTTTATGTTTGGGAAATAATTTTATTGATGTTGAGGCATTAACATCTTAGAACGGCCACTTTTTTTTTTTTTTTGTTTTCAATAAGTCTAGCAACAGATTTTTAATTGCATAGTTAACGTTTGACCGCCCACAGTCAACTCGTTGACAACCCATAATTTAGACAAACCTCAAATCACTGATGTTAGTATTTTCTGTTTTGATGAATGTGTTGTCTAAAATTTTCAAGTTAATTACAGTACTTCTGAGGTTTAATCGCTTTTTAAATTCCATCACCAGGTCATGTATTAGGATTCATTTCTATCACTGAACTTGATAAGCAGCACTACTCCAAGATTATTATCGTCAGATAAGATCACGTTAAGATTAGAATTCCATGCGATCTGCTCACTGTGAATAGAATATTTAAATTATAATTGTTTGTCGTGTTTTTGTTTGCTTATTTTACTTACATGAAATGCCACTAAGCTTCGTGTAACCAAATTCCGAAATTAATAAATAAAATGAACAAGACTGCTACCTACCATTTATTAACTACTTTGGCCATGTTTATGATGGGTAGCAATTTGCGATCCTTGCAGAAATTTATAAAACTAGAAGAGGTGTCGTTATTATTCAGTCAATTCATTCTTGTAATTAGATTCTCTGGTATCTGCATGGTATGCAACTTCAATTTAGCGAAAGGCGGTCGGTGCAGTTTTTATTGAAAATCATCATGTTGTTTACTAAAAATTTGAACTAAATATAGATTGTCTTATGATATCAGTTTTTGCAAATATTATAATTTAAAAGGAAGTTGTATCATGGGAAATAATATTTGGGAAATAATTATTTCCCATGTGTAAATCTAATGTCATTTTTCAAACCTTTTAATAATCTTTTTTAAGACCCACTAACTCAGTATCTGATATAAAAAAAATAAAAATAATAATAAAAAAACACACAAAAAAGCTCTTCAGATTTCATCTTGATTAAAATACAACTTCTTATTCACTAATGAATGATATCGTTATTGATTAAGCCATAGAAGATTCCTTTGTCACCATACATATATTTTTTTCTTTGAATTATTCACATTTTTTTCCATTTAGTAAGAACATATTTTTAGCACAACAATAAGTGCACATATTGGCGATTGTTTAAACTTCGGCAGTTGTTGGCTTATTTGAAAATCCTGTTGACATCCAACTTCATGACGAGTTTCATTGTGCAGAGGGAAAGTTTTCCTACCTTTTTTTAGTTAGAATGATTCCCTTGGATTTTTTTTTCTCCACGAAACATATGTATTTATTGGCAAAATGATAGTGAAATTATAATACTATAATAATAATACAACTGGATTACAAAACGATTCAAAATTATAATAATTTTTCCTTGGCTAAATTTGTGGATTCAGTTTCATAATTTCCATGACAAAATTAAGGAAAAGAACATTACGTCTGAGTATATATGCATCTAAAAGGCTGTAACTTCACTTGTTGAGAAAAAACGCTCTCTCTATATACAAAAATGAGGTTATGAAAATCTTTTTAGGATTTCCGTAGTCATTTCCTTACTTCTTATTGCCAGTAACCAGTAATATTAGTTTCGACATCGAGTATCATGTATTAATGCATTCTATAGAAGCGTTTTTTAATTAAGCTTTTCCGATGAGAGCATTGGAAAATTCACTGCTTGGAAAGAAATCATTGAACCCCATAGTCATTGAACATCCATGACGTTCACTTTAATAGATGTGGGACCTTATTTCGCTGCGATGACTACAGCAATCCTACGGGCATACTTTTCACAAGCATACGATAGCAACCAATTGGAATTTTGGACTATTCTTCCTGTAGGCATGTAATGAGGTCCTGAACTGTTGTGAGGAGGACTTCCCTTGATCTCTCCGGAAGCTCTAGTTCATCCCATAGATATTCAGTATGGTTGAGATCAGGGCTCTGAGGAGGAGTCAAGTGTGGAGACGTTCATATCCACAAACCACGCAGTTGCAGCAGCAGCAGACTTATGACACGGTGCATTGTCTTGCTGAAAGAGCTGAACTAACAATGGTCATTTCTGTAGAAACGCCACGAAGTAGGATGCATTGCATTGTCCAGAATGTTCAGATACCTCTCGAAGTTGAATGTTCGTGGCATCACTAACAGAGGTCCGAGGTCAAACCAGGAGAAACAGGATCATACCATCACAACCCCGCCGCTGAATTTCATGGTTGGGGTTAGGCATTCTGGAAAGAGACATTCACCTGGCATCCACCACACCCACATCCGTCCATCTGCTTGGTAGAAGGAGTAGCGTGATTCGTCGCTCCATAATATAGCCTTCCAAGCTTCCATTTCTCACTGTACGATTCCACCACTGAAGTCGACGCTGTTGGTTTGGGTAATACGAAGGAGCTTGCATATTGCGGTCCTGCCATGGCAACCCATATTGTGAGCCTTGGTTCTGAATGTTTATGTGCACATTCAAGTTCTAGTCGATGCCCGGAACTCCCCAATCAACGTGTAGCCCTGCGAATGACAGTTTTTTTTTTTTTTACATGTTATCCTTCGTAGCACCCTATGGTGTGATGGGTCGTCCACTGCGGGTAGCACTTACAGTTTACTCCCTGCACTTCCATCTCAGTATGGTATCGCTGGTTGTTGACCTGGTATGGTCCAATTTGTAAACAATTTTCCCAACAGATAGGCGTGCAAGATGGCATCCTATCACAACGCCTCTTTCAAACTCCGTCAGTTACCTTCTCGCAGTCATTTCACCCGGATACAGTTGCACTGACTTGGGAGCATTAAATTTCTCCAATTTTTAGCGGCTAAAAACACATGACTCGTTACATGACACGATGCAACTTGCCGATGGGGATGTCCGTTGACTTCTTTTTAAGCAGTGTATAATTACTGTTTAGTGGTTTATTATTGGTAGAGAGAGGGAAGATGGGAAATACGCATGAATCATCATTTACTTGAGTCCAAATTTAGATGAAAATATACAAAAGGACTTTTTGTCTGTTTGGAAGCAACGCGAAATTTGGGGCAATTCCTTTCGGAAGAAGGACATCACTCTGGTTTACTCCCCTCTCTTCTCCCGTCTTCTTTACAGGAAGACGGAGAAGGGAAATACTATATATTTTAAACATAGGAGAAAATTCTAGAAAATAACACCGAAGAATCCCGGTTAAGGGAAAGAAAGAGAACACTAGATCAAACCAATCCACGAAATATTTTATTTCCAGAAAGAAAAATAATACTTTCAGTGTCTTGTGATTATCGAAATACGGAAAAAAAAATTTTTCGGCCAGCGGATGAGATCTCTTACCTTTTTTTTTCCTATGCTGCATAGAAGGGAACTTTATATTGAAAAAGGATCTATTCAGCATGAAAAAATGCCGCACATATAGAATTGAGATGATCTTTCAGAACGGTAACGTGTGTTCGCAGTGAACTTTGCCTTCTAACTAGACCCGACAGAAAAAATACACCAATATAATGATGGAATCTTCTGCTGTTTTGATGAGATGGAAACTGTGGAGCTCACTAAACTAATGCCACATGTTGTACGCATCCATTTTTAGAAACCGGATTAAGAACAGCTAACCAAGCAATATTTTGGTTGATGAACCTTGCACCACAAATTCACAAAAGTTCTCAGGTTTCTATTTCTACAACACTAAATTCTGATTTCCCAACCATTCTTCACCATTCTCATTATCAAACTTTAAATCATATAAACGAGACCGTCTGTGAGTTTTTTAATTGGTCTCACCTACAACGTTTTTCCGTTGTAGGTGAGGCCAATTATATTATATACAATATACAATATTATATACAATAATGTGGCCTTTATATCGTGACCTTTTTGAAGATCGTTTCATTCTTATATTCTGTTTAGAAAGCAATGTTCATCTAAAAATGTCAAGATTAATACGAGTGTAATATTACAGCAAATGATTTCAAGTTTTTCCTGGTTTATTCAATGAATGATCTCATATGAAATACCGGTAGAAACCACTAGAGTTGAATAGTGAGTATCTAGTTTTCTTTTTGAATATTTTTAGCTTGTCTGCCGCAGGTTACATTAGATGTTGTATTTAGTATAGTTACAAAATCTTTTTTGTACTTTTTACAAAAATACTTTCGTATTTTTGTATATATATTTTTTCATTATGGAGCAAAATATATAATAATCTTCTGTATATTGAAACACATTTTTATTGTCTTACGCTTGTCTCGTATTCTTGTCATGTCGTCTATTTCCGCCTTCGTTGTCCTTGTTTTAATTCTCTGGTGTCAGATAATCTTACTCGTGGTCAAGTTTATGTTGTGTGCTCTAGCGTTCGTATTAAAAAAAAATATCTTTATTAAGGTTACCAGCTGAAAATACTAATGATATACAATGACGTTTTTTAATAATTAAACGAAATTAAAACCACTAAAACAAGAAACAAATGATCGTATTTATTCACATTATTTTCATCTAGAAAAAGTTTGTTTCACGTTTTGTAGTTTTTTGGTATTCACAGTCGTCATAGAATTTATCGTTTGGTCACAATTATGAGGCCAAATGATATTACTTATTAAGATATTTCGTGCAAATAGTAATGATTAAATAATAAATAGTTTTTTAGTTCGTAAAATATCAGTGAATTTTCACATATCAGATATAAAGTTTATATTTACTCTGTTACCTTCCCTACAAATCCGTGAACTCACGTCCCTAAGAAATATCGGCAGAAAACCACCAGAGTTGAATCGTGAGTTGTCCGGGTTTTTTTTTTTTTTTTTTTTCTTTCTTTCTTTCTTTTTCTGCCGCAGGTTAATTTAGCTGTCGTACGTAACAGACGCGCGTACTATAGAGCTACAACTGTCAAACAGGTTTTGGTTCGTTCAAGGCAAAGTTAGGCACGTAGCATATTTTTCTTATAAACCCTATCTCCTCTCCTTCATACTCTTTCATACTGCAACATGCAAAATGGCCTATAGTTAGTAATACAAAACTAAAACCAGTAGGTGAAAAAATTTATGATGAAAGAGATTGAAATATGAAACTGCATTTTTTAAAATGAACAATGCTTGGGATTGTTGTTGTAAATCGGTGTGGAAAACTTGTATAGCCAAAATTGTTTGGGTGCAATTTCTTGTCTTTTGTCAATATAAAGAAACGAACAATAGCCCTAAGATCTATGTTAGTGGCACACCTTTGCATTAATGTCTAACGAAAGAGCTTGAAATCAGCAGGTGGTATTTATTATCTCAAGTTCGTTTGAAAACTGATGGTATATGGCCCTACTTTTCCGACACCTTTCTTCAAGGTCTAATAACTGCCTGCTCCCACGTCTTGAATATATATATATATATATATATATATATATATATATTACACACAGACAGTTATTATACCTCAAAACTGAGGTTTGAGGTTTTCTTTATTTTTTCTCTGTATTGCCACGAGGCCAAGTAATGTTTGCCCAACTTTTCAAGTTGCACAGTTCGCTGAGTTTTGAATGAACATCTTAAGACCTTGCTAATGGTTTCTTTGTTTTCGTTTCGGTCGGCCACTTGTGACTCGTTTAATTCGGCTGTATTATAAACAAAGATTATATACTAATGGATCATCATCATCATCATACTAAATACCTTTCAAGTAAGCAGCTTATTTTGCTTGCAAAACACATTCCTAATTTAATTATTTTAGACATTATATTAAAGTAGGCAAGATTTATTGATTTTTCCAAGCTAAAGTTGTCATATCTGAAAAGGGAAACATTTTATATTCCTTAACGACTTTTTTCATTCTGTAGAAACACTATTTTAGTTCTAATCATGGAAGTCTCTAAGCAGCATATTTCTACCTTTCGTTATCCCTACAGTTCAGTGAATGTCTCTTTTGCGTGTTAGTCGAAAGGGGATGCTCCTAATCCTAACTAGAATATAATTGTATACAATCGAGTTTGCTCTGTACTGAGTTCCCGCAGGCGAAAATAAAATTAATATTTTTTTATTTGTTTAATCTGTAAATGCACAATTAACAACAAAAAAGTATGCTTTCGAAAGAGGGGGTTCACACTTTCACCATATTCCACATCTCAATTTTGGAGCCGCATAGAAAACCAATCGGGATTATTCTTTTGCGGTGGCTGTTTTAAAACTTTTTCGCCTTTATATATCCAAACTTAATCTTAGAAGGTAACGACCATGCCCATTGGTTGGGAAGGACTTGGGTCAAGGGCAACAAGAATCTTTATAAATGCTTTCTACTGAAGATAAATATAATGTTAACCTCACTATGCCCAGAAATTGTAGTTTTATATAATTTTTAAGGCGATGAATCTAATAAACACTTATTAGATTCGTTTGCCAGTGTAAACAACTCCTCTTTAAAAAAATATTTTAATTAATTTATTTATTTATTATTATTATTATTATTATTATTATTATTATTATTATTATTATTATTATTATTTTGTGCATCCTGTCCACGAAGGTCTTAAACTTCGCACATTTAGAAATATGGCCGGGTTATGGGTTAGATAATTTAATCCGATAATTCTGCTTTAGAGATCAAGCACCAGATTCTTTCAAATTGGGGATGAATTTCATCCCCAATATTCTCATATTGGGGATGAAATTCATCTCCTACCTAAACACATTTACAAACATCCACGTTTGTGAATGTCTTCATATGAGATTCGAAATCACAGCGCGTAGGTTCGGAGACATTGTATTTACACAGAAAATTAGGCCGTCATATGGGTCCTTTACTAAACTTTGTTTAAAACCCAAAAATGTTTAGATTTCATGTTGGATTTTTTAAAGTAAGTTATGTTCTCCTGTCATTATTTTTATATATTTTCTGTTTTGTAGGAACATCCTGCCATCTTGGTTTTCGCCTCCCCTCCCCCCCCAATCCTTTACTCGTTCCCTTTTCCCCGTGTATTTTATCAGTTTATTGCAGTAGCCACCTCTTCATATTTCTCTTCTTATCCACAGTTTTATTTTGTATTTATATTCGATTACTAGACCTTGATCTTTCATTCCATTGTATTAATTAATATCTCGTAGCTTTAGCTGCTTCAATGATAATTACCAAACAACTCAATCTTTTTTTTTTTTTAAATTAATGTGAATCATACCCAAGAATGACTTTGGAACCGTTAGTACATTAGCACTATGAGTTCTGTTACACGTTTTTCATGGGTGCTTATGGAGCATATCAAAATTTGCTATTTTGCATAATTTTAAATTCTTCATATTTTAATTTGCGATTCTGAATTTCTTTCCTTCTGTTCTTCATACTGAGATATAATTTAAATATCTTCAGCTTGACATAATAAACTAAAAGCCTATTTGACAAAGTAATCTAATTAATAGTATTATAGGACTGCTAATCCTATCCACACAGTCTTCTATGTTTGTTAATGCAAGTGCACTTAGCTGGTTTATCTGTTATGTAGGAACATCCTGCCATCTTGGTTTTCGCCTTTATTTGAAAAACATTACAAACGGTCCTCTTATTCTAGACGAGATTCAGAAATCTTTCCATCCGAAGAATATTGTCGCTACTGACTAACTATACCAACTAATTATTCCATCCATCTATTTATTGGACATCCGCAGATGATACGGTCACTCAGATGCTCGGTGATGTGCTACATGACTCCTACCATATGTTCTGTTGTCTGCTTTATGGAGGCTTCAACTCTCCGAAGATCAGTTACTCCAGACACACCACCCATCCATCTCATTGATGGTCTACCCCTTCCTCTTTTTCAAGGAACTTTGCCTTTTATTACTGTTTTCAGAAGTCCTCCTTCCATCCTCTCAATGTGTCCAAAGTGTTTCAACTTTCTTCTGTTAATATCCTTAAGGATCCTTAAAGTTCCATTGAGCCTTTCTAGCACCCATCCGTTTGTCTGCCTTTCAATATATGATATCCTCAACATATCTTTCTGTAACACCTCATCTCAAAAGCAACTATCTTTAACCTGCCAGACTTTAGGTTCCAAGCCTCACATCCATAAGTCGCTGTTGGAAAAACAGCTGCAACCAAAATCCTCAACTTGTTCATTTAGAGATAGATCCATTCTTCCAGATTTCAGACAAGTCTGACTGTTGTTTTATCCATTCCAAATCTTCTTCTAACGTCTTCTGAACAGCACTTCTTCACATTAATGATGGATCCTGTACTCGAACTTGCTGACTCCTTCAATTCTTTATAAATTAAGGTACACTTGTTTCTCAGGAGCTTCCCTGTCTGTATTTCCATTGAGAACCATGATCTTTATCTTGCCAGGATTGACCTGAAGTCTTCTGTTCTTACTGATCTCGTTAACTTTGTAAAGGATTTGTCCTAGTTCTTCCTTGTCATTACAAAGGAGTACTGTATCACCTTGGATTACTCTACCACCTATCCTAATTCCTGTCTTAAGCTCATCCAATGCTACACACATGATGTCCTCAGCATAGATACTGAACAGGTGATGAGAAAGTAGACATCCTTGCCGAACGCCCTTTCCAACCTGAAGCCAATCAATTAACCCAACACCAGTTCTTTGCAGTGTCTTCTTGCTCACTGTATAACTTAGCTATCAACTTGATATTGTGTTAAGGAAAGCCCATTCTTTTCAGTACTTTCCACGGTTTCACATGCTGAACCAGTCAAAAGCTTTAGAGTAGTCTATGAAACACATTGCCACAAGGAGTCTAAATTCTTTATACTTTTCTGTCTTCTAAGGCAAAGGATCTGATCTCTAGTACCCTTACCTCAGTGGCGGCTCGTGGCTTGAAATCGTGGGGGTACTTCAACTTTCGAAATATAACACACTGTAAGTACAGTGTATACATGTTTGGAAAATATATCAAAATTATGGTAAAATTTAAAAAAAATTAAACATGAAAAAATATTGTTTATTATTGATAAAATTATACAGTTTGGTATAATTCAAAATTACTTAAAAATAAAATATATTCTTCTTGTTTTGTTTCATAAAAAAAATATTGTTTATTATCGATAAAATTATACGGTTTAGTATAATTCAAAATTACTTAAAAATAAAATCCATTCCTTTAATTGTAATTAAAGGAATGGATTTACAATTTTTGGACATTACAATTACATCGTAATGTCTAAATATTTAAAGAGACGGAGTAAACATGATAAGCACTACGAACACTCTACTACTGGCGCAAAATGCATATAAACAACAGTGGAACTGCGCGACGTACGCTAATAGCTCGTATATGCACTATGAAGTGCATATGCTTGCGCGCGTAGCAATATGACACTGTGGTAAACACTGCTGCTTGCGTCCTTCGCCCTCCAAGTGCTACAAGATGGATTTTTATTATTTTTTATACAAAATAAGAGAATTGTATAGAATTGTTGATGATAAAGTTAAATACTACAACCAAATATAAATAAATTAATAAATATATTTATATATCGATAAAAATTGGGAGTGCAGCAGTTTCGTAGTGCCTATGCACGACCCGCCCCTGCCTTACCTTTCCTAAAACTTGCTCAGGCATCTCTGCCTCAACTTTGGCCTCAATCCTATTTAGAATGATCTTTAATAAAATGTTGCCTGCTTGAGAAATTAAATTAATAGTTCCATAGTTTTTGTAATTCTTCATATCTATCTCCCTTCTCATGTAGTGGTTTGAAAATAGAATTCTTCCAGTCTCTAGGCTATGATCCTGTCAATCAACCATATTCTTGTAATCAGTCTATGAAACACTATTATCCCTCTATTCTCTGTAGCCTTAATTAACTCTGTTGGGATTCCATCTGCTCTCAGGGTCTTTTTGCTATTAAGCTGTTTAACTGCTATTTCAACCTCATGCCTAAATGGAGGAGGTTCCGAATCGAAATTTTCCTGCTGAGAAAGCTCCTACAATTTTCCTTATCCTCTCTGCTATACAGTTCCTCCAATATTCTTTCCAGTTCTTCTGTTAGTACTGCTCCATTCCTGTCTTTGATGACATGTAACTTGTGCTTTAGGTCACAAACTAAACAAAATATCCTTTTATAATTGTGACTCTTCATCTGGAACTCTATCTCTTTGCATTTATTTAGTATAAAATTTTTCTTTGTCCTGCCTGATAGCTCTTTTGACTTCTATATGTAATCTCTTATATTCTTCAGTCCCTGTGTCTCTTTGTTTCTCCAACAGCCATCTTTCGATTAGATCCCATGCCGAATCTGATATCCATGGGTCCCTTGGTCTTATTCGGCATTCGCTGTATCCTGTATTATAATCTTAACTCCTTCCTAAAGAATTTTCGGCAAGTTCTCCTCACTAGTCTCCAAAAGATCATCCAACTACGTTTGTGTTTCTTCTATGAGCACACTAGGCATTACCCTGATCCAGTTTAGTGGAACGTGTCTGGCTTGGAATGTTTTGGAGTCTTAGTCTGGCACTGACTAGCTGATGGTCTTTACAGTCTGCTCCAGGACAAGTATGTACATCAGAGATGCTTGTCATCCACTGTTGGAGATTCAGGATGTAATCAATCTGGTGTTTTGACTTATCAATGTTAGTTGTCTAAGTATAGGTCAGTTGTGGGTGTTTCTAGAAGCAGGTATTGGTAATAACTAATGTGTTAGCATGGGAAAATTCCAAAAGTCTTTCACTACGGGTGTTATGTTTACCAGACCAAACATGCAACAGTCAGGCCTAACTCTCATACTTGCAGTCTAATTTGCGTGGTAGGCAGTCCAAAACAGTCTGTAGATTTTCATAGAATTTCTCACTCCCTTTATCAGGCCTATCTGTGTGGGGGTGCATAAACTACCACTACTAATTATAGAAGCTCATTAATTTATATGAATTTAATTATCTCTCTTTACAACTTATATTAAATATTGGGTTTATTTATAGCAGTAGTCTGTGTTTATAAGAATTCATGTCTTTCGAAAATTCTAATATTTCTTATGTTCTCTGCTTGCAGTTTCACATATTTATTTTTCACACAGCCTATAGATTCTACTGGAATCTTTGCCTATAGTTAAGTTGGTGTTTATTTGATATGGTAATATTCAACACTGAATAGCCAATCTATTCGATGTTTATCCCAAACTGCTTCTTGTATAACGGATCACAATAGAACAGGGTAATGGAATACTGCGCAGCAGACAAAGCAACTGTTTGCTATTTCTTTCTAACTTGCGAGACTAATTTACTCCCTATTTTGATTCGACAGCTTTAACAAGATAAAATAATTCTTCTTAAAGATTTTGTGTTATGCTTCAATACCACTGCTTTGATACACAAATTGAAGTTCTGATGAGAAACGTAATTAAGAAAGTAATATCGTATTATCACTATGCGCGTCTCTTATGTAGATAATAGAAGAAATTCATCACTTGTTCAAGTCTTTATTTTACTTGCCAATGTCGACCTGTTAGATGTGATTTTAGTTGCTTGAAATTAATCAGACTCGCATTCTCAGACATGCAATCAATCATTCTCAGTCATCTGTTGTCTGACAGATTCAATTCGTGTTCTTGCAGCCTAATTTCTTATCTTTTTGCTATTCTACCATAACGTCTTTATGTATCTTTATATTTTTAAGTTAGTATAAATAAAAACAATAACATCCGCAACTATATCTGATACCACTCTAAGAAATTATGTACAATTGGTGTAGAGTGGAATGTTATCATTCATGTTAGTAAAATTCTAGACAATGAGAATGGCAATGGTTACTTATATACATAAAAAAAGAAAAGAAGTAAACCATTTGGATGCCTTTATCCTTTTTTTTTTTAAATTTTAACTGCAAATCAGAAACAGATTTGCGTATAAAATTTCATGTCCATAATAATTCTAACATGATGGATGCGATCTATGCTGTGATGATCTAGGATGGAAGAGTTGGAACTTGCCTCAGAAATAGCAGCAATTTATAGAAAAATACAGTAAAAAGAATGTATGTTTTATTTTATGTTTTAATGTTTATTAATGAATTGTTTCGAAGAAATAATCTCTAAATAAAAACTCTAAGCATTCTTCAAACAGAGGGGGCGCAAAATTAGCATTTTAAATGTACAAGGTAAATATGTTACATTATTATTATTATTCCTGATACCTCCAAGGAGTCCGAAGACTCATCGTGGGAGGACATCTACAACTGTCTCTACACCTAACCTCTACTACGAATCATCTCCATCAACGCCATCTACCGCCCATTTCCAACACCACCACAACTAGTAATTTTTGTCTGTAAATTGCGTGTGTTCTGAAAGGCCGATTTGTATGTATGCGGGATGAAAAACCCGAGTTTCCGGGAGAAAAAACCCTGCTACCTCCATATGAGATCGGCTAACTCACCTTCGATTGAAATCGACCATTAAAAACAAAATTAATTTCAAGATAATTGAAATTTTATTTTAATTTGATAGCTAACGAAATCAGATTTTTTTTTCATATTTTTTATTTCGAATTTCGTATAAAAAAGATCCAAGTTGCTATTTGAAGCGTATTTAATATCACTAACGAAAGTCTGTTTGCTATGTATGCATATAAATGCTAGTTAGGGTTAGAAACATTGTATCTTTTCTTGTACGTCGTGTGCATGTACTAAACTTCAGGAGATGATCAGATCGACTGTATCTCATACACAAGGAAGATACAAATTAATGCTGATTGGAATTAGAAAATTATTATTTACTCTTTTTTTTTTACTTTTTTAATCAATTATTAATATTAATAATTATTTTTAAGGGAACAATGCTGTATATTTTTCTATAAATAACTACTCTGATGATTTTATTACGTTATTATTACTATCTATTTTAATTTTATTCCAAATAATCTAAGTATTTCATTATGTTTTTCTTTTCCCAAGAATTTGCATATTTTCCCTTAAATGTTTGACATTTTTCAAAGAAAATCAGGTTATAAAAGATTTAAAATTGAAAATGAAAAGATGGTGAAAGTTCAAATTTCTGTCCATGTATGTAAGTATATCGAGTAGAGGAATACAATCTTTAAATTTCTGGCCATAATAAATTAACAGTGATTATTTGAAGGTCATCCAATAATAGAATAATATTATGGACATTTTTCCCCCTAAATCAACTACGACTGCTGTCTAGTCAAAAGGGAAAGAAAATGTAGTAGTCGACATTGTCATCGAGATAATTCTGACTCACATACATCAATTTGGAACAAAAATAATCACCGATGTTGAATGGGGAATGACATATATACTCCTTATATTTTTGATTTGGCTTTTAAATGACTTTTTCCCATTACAAGAAGAAGTCCTAGAATGAATAACTTGAATTGTTAAAAGACTTTTGAGAAACACAGAAAAATGCAGATGCCAAAAATAACTATAAAGCTATTTGAATATCACTTAACTGATTATATTCACTTACAACCTGTAAAAGAAAATGATCAAAATTCTCAATTTTTTTATGTATTAAGCAACGAGCTTTTCAATCAAGTCGCACTAACTAACACATAGTCTCATGCGAATAAGTCATTTATCACAATGAATAGATTATAGAAATTGAGAAGACCTTGCTCAGAGAAGACTGGCAGCAACTTAATGAGATTAAAAAAAATAAATAAATAAATAACTATTACTGTCTATACGATCGTTAATGTAATTATCTCACCATTCGTTTAGACACAGTTAACGCGCTTATTTATTGATTTTACATATTCAATATTAATAATATTGCAAGGTTTTCACTTTCCCATAGCTTCTTACGAAAAGAAAATATATTTAATATATTTAAATTTCTAGAAATTATTTTAATAAATTTAAATTTTACTTTTGCAGTAATGTGTATAATTTTAGTCATTATAATATTACTAGACAGAATAAGCCGAATTCATTATTTAGACCAGACCCAGCAACCTTTCTACTTCCAGTGATGGATTTTTAAAAAAAAAAATGAACTCAGGACCCTAATTATCATATGATTAATAAGATTTAATTTTTCTTTGTTTTAATTTATGATAATTTTAATAATATGCTGAACATTCACACCTTTTTTGCTTGAAACGTAAGGCACATACTTCGCTAGGTATTTATTCATATAATGTTATCATAAAAGCTATCGTAAAAATTAAACTAACGTTAGCATAAAAACCATCGTCTATTAAGAATGTATTCTGTATTCATAATTTCATAATTTATAATCCCCCCCCCCCACCTCAAAAAAAAATTCGAACAGAAATGAGTTTTGGATAATAAATTGAAGTCTTTTTCTTCATGGCGAACTCTAATTGAATAGAAATTCTGGTTTGGACATTAACATACAGACCTTTTAAGATCTAGAAATTTGGTCCCCATTTCGCCAATCACCTATAATAATTCATTTTCATAAGAAGGTGATTTATTATCGGTGCCGATTCTTCTTACGAAAATGAGGAACATTATCCCAGCAAATCACCATAAGTAAGATTTGACTTCGTAATATGTTGGAAGAACGACGGAACATGCACGTTTCAGTTAAAAAAACCAATTAACTGGGTTCGATTTTTGTCATGAAATGAAGAATCTTTATATTGACTTTTTCAATTGAAGGTGGGTTAGCCGATCTCATACTGTAGTGGAGGGTTTTTCTTACGCACAACAGGAAAACTGGCCACACACACACTTAATTAACAGACAAAAATTTTGTATGGGTGTAGCGCAAGTGAATTATGTAATGTACACGAAGGATAGTGTAGTATGAAGTGACTTCCAGCAATGGATCCTAGACCTCAGTGGAAGTGTGTATGTCATGTAGTAATAATAAAGATCAATTGGGTTTTTCTGCTATTGTAAATGCAGCAAATTGAAAAGTGTGATAATAGTTTTATGATTCCTATTCTTTCACAGAATTTGCTGTGAAATATTTTAATATGGTTGCACAACTGGCCTCTTTATAATTTTGAATTAAACGCATCAGTGTTAGGATGTAATCATGAACACAGACAGTTTCTTAAATTTCTTTACAATCCGAATAATTCATTGAGTAACTTTTCTCGTAAACTACATAACTCCGTCACAGAAGGTTACTTTCCATAATTTTCTTAAATAGTTTGAGGCTGATCAGGCAATTTCACCTTGAAGTTATTTACTTCGAAAAGAAAAATCCCGCCCACACTTCCAGTGAGATTCATAATCTAAATCTAAAAACACGTTAAAAATTTCACTCTTTTGGATAATGTATTGAAATACACTATGAAAGAATGCATATGCATTTCATATTATCGTCCACAGAATTTTATAAATTCCCTGAAATTCCATATGTTCCAAGTTATATTTTTTCATAACAGCTGTCGATTGAAAGCCAAAGAGACGGGATATACTTTCATTATTTCATTATATAAAATATAGTCTCCGTAACTCAGTCGGTATAGACGAAGCCCTTTGGTTGGAAAGACCTGCGTTCGATTCCCGTCCAATGAGCTTCGTCTATACACACACGAATCTACAGTTATAAAATACATACTTAATCCCTCATTAGGAGGGCTCAACCAGCCCTAAAGCATAGTGGAGGAAAGGGAAGAATCCCATACGAATAAATAAATTATATCAAATATTGTACTTGGTCATTGCTTAGCATTCACTATCCACTGCTACGAAAACTCACAAAAGGTTCAATCAACGCTACTATCGTACTAAACGAAAATGGTTGCTACGTTTAGGATACAGTTGTGTTGTATCACGGTGCTCTGATTGAGTAATTCAAATCCATCACTCTTCATATCAAACAATGGAAGACTGGAGATAAAAATGGCTAAAGGAGACATTTCGTTCCTTTATTCCAAGAAGCGAGTAGGAATAGCCTTATTTAAATTTCACTCTTTTAAAGTGAATTCTAAAATTACTGCTCGTCCATTATTGTGCTAACCTTAAACTGTCTAATTTAAAACTTTAGTATTTTTTTTTAAGTTATAATGTCAAATTATAATTACAAAAAGGAATTTTTTTTTAAAAAATTAAATTCATTTTAATTATATCGTGACAACATAAACACATTGTGTTGAAATCATTATTAAGTCATCACTATATTTCGAAGAAACCTAAACTGTGCATAAATAAGCTTGTAGGCCGCCTAGGAGTATTGTTTATCCTTCGGCGTTCATCATTCTGTGTCCCACAACCAAAGAGCCGAAATCTGGGAACAACAGCTCAAAACCATTACAACTTAACAACCAAAAAAACATAGTCCAATTCAACTCTTGTAACACAAAAATCACTTTATTAACTTAAGCACTACACCAAGTACAGATGAGAGATCGACTCGAGAAAAATGTCATGTTGTGCATTTGGTGAAAGTTTCAGGTCGTAGTCCACTTCAATTGGTCCCACAAAAGTAGACATCAATGCCGACTTCTGTTCTGATCAATTGAAGCGGTTGCATCTTCTCTTGCATGACCGCCGGTCAGGTGAAAATTAATGTTTTTATTTTTATTTATTTTTATTTTTTATAGTGTAAAGTATGGCCTTGTTCACTCACCTAGCATATTTTAAAGACTTAACACCGTCTGATTATCATTTACGCGTTCTGTCACTCACTTCCCGAGCCCAACAGCGCTTTACCAAGATCGAACCAGTATGGACTGGGTATGCTTTCTATCAATCCAGAAACGTAGCCACTGTACTTCAACTGTAAATCAGCTAACGCATACCAACGCAAAAATCAAGTCAGTTTAAGTCATTTTTAATCTTTGAATTTATTTCTTAACATCGACTTCCCTCAGTCTGACATCGACAAGGTAACTGGTTGTTTGCATTTCAAAATTAAAATCAATTAACGAATTACATTTTTACCTGCATCATATTCAGATGAAGCATAACATCTAACAAAAATGTTCTTATGAATTAAATGACTGAATTTAAGTTATTAAATCATTAATAACTTAATATCATATTAGAAATTTTGTCAACTTTAGAAAGAATTAAGAAAAAAGATGGATAAAATATCTTTTCCAATATTTCTGCGCTAAACAAACGAAAATTTGACTTACTAAAGTCAAATTTTCGTTTGTTTGAAATCTTTGGATGACTTTCTTGTGCTATTCTAACATTTTCAGCTCCATTTCTACGAGTTTGCTAAATTCCCAAAACACGTATTGTGGGAAAAGAAAAGAAAAAAAAAAAACTCAAGAAATCAGTTGCGGAAGCGGTGTAGTCTTCTCACAATACCATTTGTATTGTGGGAAAGTGAACTATAGACTAACTTTTTCAGTTTCTGTAAGCTTCGATTTGAGTTCGGCTTTAAAATAAAGCAAAGGTGCTTGAACCCACCATGTTTCATTAGTCATTTTTATCTCATCACCTTTCATTGCACAAAAATTATTAATTACTTAATGTTGCATCTGCTTGCGACATCCCAGTATAAACTCTCAGAAACATAACCAACACTTTTCAGGATATCAAGGTTACGTGTATGATACAAAGTGCGTTTGTATAGTCCATTTAGAAATCTTCTTTATTCGTTGATCTGGTGCATTTCCTTTACATCTGTCAACTTCCATTTTCATTTTCAATTTCCAGTAAACCTTTATCTTTACGTAAGCAACCACTTCCTCTCTCTCTCTCATGTTTAGGAAATGCAAATAATAAGGTGGAGAAAGTAGGCAGTCTACATTACGAACGTCAAGATAAAGTCACGTCGAAGGGAGTAATGAGGTCACTACAGCGTCCGAAGTTATCTCTTGCGTACAGGTCACCAACATCCTGTTTAGGGCAGTTAAACAGGAAGCCTTTTTTTTTTTTTAAACTTTACGTAAGGAGCTGCCTAACAAGTCGCCATATTTAATGTCATCTACCTGCCGAGAAAAATTAGTGATTTGCCTTGAGGATGAAAAGAGTATTGTTATACTGTTGATCAAATGACAGCAACTATAAATAAATTAGGCTAACTAGGTCTTATCTTCTTGATAACTTGAAGAGTATGAATGCCTTCTCAATAGTACGATCACCTTGATTATACGCCTGAAATCACTAATTCCTGTCAGTGTAGTTTTCATTCATAGCAGATGAGCTTGCTCAATGAATATAAATATTGCTTTAGTTGCAAAGAGTAAAGCTAATAACTGACTTCAAAGAACAGTCCAGTATTCGCACAGTTCAATACCATAGCTTTTTTTCTCATGGGAGAAGATTGCTTCTTTTGAGAATGTTCGACCCAAAAATTGATAGAGGAATAAAATAGATAGCCAAGTTTGGCATCATATAGGATAATAATGAATCTCAGTGGAACGTTTACTCTCAGTTGGGTCTTCCTATTTTTATAAAGAGAAACGAGAAAATATTGAAGTTTCATGCTGTGTAGGATTGTATTTTTATGCGTGTGTGCTTAGAGATACGATTGGATTGATAGGAAAAGCAGGATCTGAACACTGGAAGTATTTATATTTTCCTCTAAATTCCATATGAAGTTGATTTTGTTGCACGACATTGAACAGACTTCGGTATCAGTGGTTCAGTCGATTGGTACGTAGGAAACTTACGGCGGTGCTGAACAAGAAACACTCATTGCAGTATGATGATTTGAAGGGATGTTTGTACTAGAGCAACACTATGTGGTCAAAGATAGGCTGACATTTCGTTTCTATGAAATATAGAGAACATGAACTGAACTTAGTAAATAAATCCCATCATCATCATACATATCAAGGATTTAGGCCTAGCGTGGCCTGTTCGAATTGATAATTCTTTTTCAATAGCACCTGGCCGATAAAGAATGTTATAAGACTTGGCGCGTCGGGGGGGGGGGGAGAGAACAAGTGATGATTCTTTTACTTATTTAAAAGGCAAATTTCCAAAACTGAGTGATTCAAAGTTTACAGATGGTATCTTTATTGGTCCCTAAATTCAACAGTTTTTTTACATGCTAATAGTTTCGCATACAACTTAAATTCCTTTGAGTTGTTTACACAAAGCTTCTAAATCCGTACTTTGTAAGTTTCTGGATGTCATAATAAAGAAGGCGACTGTCTACACTTGATAGAACTATCCAAATTTCGAATGCTGGACGATACCAAAATATACACTTTCATTTTGACTTCTTTCCAAACATTTTGGTTGCTGTTAGAGATAAATATGGTGAAAGATTCCACCAAGATATATTTCGATCAAGATAAGTGAGATCCTGTTACGAAACCAGATTACTAATGATTTTTTAATAAAGGAATATGATACTATCCATTAGAAGGAAAATAATTATCTGATGAATTATGTGAGCCTATGATATTTTTAAAATAATTCCAATTTTAATTTTATTTAACGAATGTCAGTCTTTCAAAGTAAAGACTAGGATATTTAAGTTCATATATTTGGAATATAATAAAATAAATAAGGAATAACAAAAAAACAGCGTGTTTACTGCTGCCATTTTCATAAAAAATGTGAACATACATATTTATGTATAAAACAACTAATTTCATCTCTGTACTCGATGAAAAGAAAAATTCGTTGTCGTGTGATTTGATGTTTAAAGTTGAGATCGATCACTTAAAAAAAATAGCAGAAACGATAAACAACCCCCCCCCCCCTTTTGCAGTAATCGAAATCGGAATGCATTTATGAATTCAGGGGCACTCACAATATGCCTCATTGTGACAATGGATTCATATTTTTTCACTGCGGCTCTCGCGACTTACTTGGATTGAAATTAAAATAAAATAAAATAAAACTTTATTATTTTTATGGCTATTTAGCCTATTTTTGTTTAGGAGTGTCCCTTTTATAATATCATTGGCTTTTTACTCAAATTTTAGGGCATTACTGATGTTTTATATAGACAGATATATGAAGAATATATATATATGGGAGGAAAAAATTCGAAATACTTTTGTAGGATGTTGCTGGGTGTCTCCTTATTCACGGCATCCCGGCGCGTGGCGATATACATTCATCCGCTGTTTAAGGAAGGAATTATGATTGAAAGGAAAGGGGGGGGACAAAGTGGGGGTAGTGAGATGTGGGAGAATTTTTGGTGAGGCAAGGGGTATGTGAATTTTTTGAAAAACCCGATTTTTTATTATTATTAAAGGTGGGCTGTGAATACTTTGGGAGGGGTATGAAGACAGAATTTTTTTGGGGAAGGGGAAGGACATGGGATAAGTTCAGGGATGGGAATAACGGGGTGTGAGCCGTTTCGACAGTGCTTCGTCTTCGGAACTCGTGGGGGAAGTCCATTTTTTTATTTTCACCCCCTCCAAAAGTATTCTCGGCCCACCTTTAATAATAATAAAAAATCGGGTTTTTCAAAAAATTCACATATCCCTTGCCTCACCAAAAATTCTCCCACATCTCACTACCCCCATTTCGTCCCCCCCCCTTCCTTTCAATCATACTTCCTTCCTTTAACAGCGGATGAATGTATATTGCCACACGCCAGGATGCCGTGAATAAGACGACACCCAACAACATCCTACAAAGGTATTTTCGAATTTTTTCCTGCCATATATTCTTCACATATCTGTCTATATAAAACATCAATAAGCCCTAAAATTTGAATAAAAAGCCAGTGACATTATAAAAGGGACACTCCTAAACAAAAATAGACTAAATAGCAATAAAAATAATATTTACTTAGAGAAGTAACATGAATTTTCCCAGAAATACTTAAAATAAAACTGACTATTCTCCCTTGAAAAGTTGCCATGAATACTATGTTTGAGTAAGGTTATTAACATCTCTAGTAAAATAATTTCTAGTAAACTTATTAACACGTGGAAGTAAAATGAACTTCCAGCAATCATTAATGATAAGGTGGAAAAAGTTTTCGGAAATTAGAAATAAGTAGCAATATGACAATCTTTAAGGTATCTGTAGGCCACCGGTCTTAACTTTTTTGTGTGCCCTCCTGCTTTGTTGTAAGCACGTCCTGTTTTGATTGTAAAACGAGATTTTCATAATTTTTTTATTATATCTTTATTAAAATATCACCGTACAAAACAAATGGACTATTTAAAGAACATTTAATAATTCCAAAGTTAATGAGCGATCTAATTATAAAAATTTGCTTTTAGCAATGAGATTCTCTAATTCTGGTATCATTAGCACATGATGTACTTTTCCCAATGTAAACTTGAATTTTTTTAATGTGAATCTGAAGCGTAAATTCAGGAAAACTTAAGCAATTAGGGTGGATGCAGGTGAGTTTGTATGAAGCCACCCATGAGGCGAGTGAGTGTGTAAATAACAAAGTGCGGATTCTAGTCTAGTCTAGTCTTACAATCAAAATTATTGAATAGGGTAGTCAATTCAGGAAGTAAAGGTGATTGGGGACATAAAGGGATGCAGTTTCTATATACTAATGCCAGAAGTATCAGGAACAAGAGGGAGGAGTTTTTTGGCATTGGTCAGTGCAACCTCGCCAAGAGTTATAGGCATTAGTGAGGCTTGGCTAGCAGCAGATAATGTAGTAACATTATCTGCTGCTAGCCATGAACGACCAGAACTTCGATCTGTGCGCGTCATGGAGAGAATACTGGCTTCAACATACCTCAAATCTTCAAATTCATATTTCAAATCCAACATCTCGTCTGGAGGACTTCGATCCCTCCTAGACATGTATGGATCACTTTAAATCGGGTCAGAACAGGACACGGGAGATGTAAACATCTCCTGCATAAATGGAAATGATCCGATATCCCAAACGGTGAATGCGGAAGCGGGATTCAGACTATTAACCACATTGTGCTTGAGTGCCCTAACTACTCGTTCTCAGGCACTAAAGAGGACTTTTTTAAACTGACCCCTGAATCCTTGGAGTGGATCCGGGATTTAAGGATTAATCTCTGATTCTTAATTTTAATTATTTTAACCTATTGTACTCCTTTTAATATAATTTTTACAACTGTTTTTATGCTTTTTTATATAATATGTATGTAATATCTTGAGACCTGTACATCATACGCTAAATAAAAAAAAATAATGTAACAAGGATAGAATATGAAGGATTTAGTATTTTTAGGGAAGAGAGGATGAGAGAAGGACACTACTGATGAATTGTAGCCAAAAGGAATGGGAGATAGGCAGGAGGGTGGCTGTTCATTTGAAGCAGTGTGAGATCAAGACCAATAGGACAAAATATACAGTTGGTTGCTGCTATATATATATAGGCCAGGAGTTTCAGGAATGATCTGGAAGATATGCATCAGAAAATTAGCGCAATGAGTATAGGTCGAGTGATTATTATGGGGGACTTCAACTTTGGTGATATAGATTGGAAGAAAGAGAGATCACGTGACAGAAAGGAAATAGAATTTATACACCTGCTGAGAGATAATTATTTGAGGCAGCATGTGATGGAGGGACTTGGAGTACAAAAGTATTGGACCTGTTCATAGGATTAGAAGACCTATCCGTAACAAGGTGGCCATTGTCTACAATTAATGGGATAAAGGTATAAATGGATTACAAGCTGTGTATCACATGGATGGAACTGTACTTCAGGAAATAGATGAAGCTAGGGATTCGGGAGTGGTGGTAGACAGAGAGTTAAAGTTTACAGAATATAATGCGAAGGTTATTAAGTTAGCTCATAAGATTACTTAGCTATTGAAGAACACACTAACAAGTAGAGGTAAGGAAGTTGCTATTCCTCTTCGTAAGACTTTGGTACGTTCCACATGTTGGATTACTGTGCTCAGGTCTGGTCTCCTGGATTTCTTAGGGATGCGGTGGAGAGGATTCAGAGGTGAGCGACCGAGATGGTAAGTGGTCTGTGGAACGTTACTCGCTTCCCTTTCAGAATTACGGGTAATCATTAAATTCATTAAATTAAATTCTTAAAATAAAAATCTTACATTTAACTACAACCTGAATTTTATAAACGGTATAGTGAATTATATAACTTAATTCACCAAACATGGAAATTTTTTCATCCGTGTCCAATAAGCAGGGTAGTTAACTAACACTGGGCTATGAAATTCATCCCGTACTTAAAGGCAGCCGGCTTTTTTGGCCGGGTGGTTAGTGTATCCTCTCTCTCTCTCTCCAGCCAAGAGGCAGCGGGTTCGAATCCCTTCATGGGCATGGATGTTTTTGATTGTCCCACGAAATCTGTGCGAAAAGGAAATCTGCGACCCATCCCATAACTTCTAGTAAAAGAGACTTCACTTCCATAGCTCTATTACGGGAGTGACTATACAGCGTGATAGTGCTGTCACATACGAATATCTAACTTAAAATATATTCACAAACGTCCATGTTCGTAGTTGGATTATCATTGAAGCTCTGTTGATGGGAGACACTATTTATGTGCCAATCAAGCCGGCAAAGACATTTACTATAAATATTCAATGATATATAAATAGCTAGCATATTCAGCCTGAGTATTGAATGAGTGCTTGTATTTCCTCTCGAAATTTGAATCCCTCCATCTCTCTCTCTAAAGCGATATCTGCAGTTACTCCTTTAGACTGCAGTGCAGTGATGGGAGTGTAAGGATCATTATCTTTAAATTATGTGGCTTTTTCAGGCTTGTGGACTCTCCTCATCTGTCAATACATCAAGATCCTCTCCTTCTTCATTCCCTCCTTAAATAAATAAAAACACCCATAAATACATACCATTTTCATGTGATCTCATAAAAATTTTCAGCTAAATATATTTGTATTTTTTAATTTAATTTCGACAATTTAAAGTACATACTGTATGTGCTTTAAAATATGGTAGTTAGGTTATTATTATATAGAATGCTAAATAAATAAAAATAAAAATAGTTTTTGTCTACTCTACAAGTTTCCTTTGTTTAACATACTACCACCAGATTTTGTATCTCTTCCTGTGTTTTTGACTTCACAAAGAATGTAAGCTATGTCTGAACGCCCTGTTATTCAGTCATTACTCCCTGGAAAATATTTAAATACTTTTTCAAGAATGCAGTTCTATGGCACTAGCACGAGAAGTCCAAGAAGATATAAAACTATATAATCATACATATGAGAATAGATAGAAGAAAAATATTCGAGTTAATAGAGAAAGAAGGGATTTTTAAACAGCAGTTACAAGCATATGAGCAATTAGGAGTAAACTATTAAAACATGACGAAGTTCAGTTAGCAACCTTGGAATAAAAATTCGGCCTAACTGCTAATAGATAAATAGGTCTTCGATTTACCCGTGAAAAGTATATTTTCACCAAACTTTGAAAAGTAAGCTGCGAAAAAATATTTCAAATACCGTCAGATTTTAAAAAAAAAATAAATAAATAAAATAAAAAAAAAAAAACGAATTGAGTTACAACGTCGATAATTTTGCTCTTAATAAAAAAAAAAAAAGCAACAATGATTCTGTTTGTAATCAAGTCTTCCGACCGACCGTTTTTTTTAAATAATTCATAAGTTTTTAAAATATGCTAATTTGTAATGTGACATCATTTTAGATATGCCTCCGCCTGTCATAGCATCTCATTTCGACAAACGTCTCCCCTAAGGTCAATCATTATTTATAAATGATTCATGAAAGTCGCGATATCTTTTAAGAGTATGCGTGCTACTTCATCACTCTTTTTCGTAGACTCGAGGTATGATTTAGACGTGGAATATCGTTTTACCTTGTTAAATGAATTAGCGAAAGTATTGATATGAAACAGCCCAGTCTAAAATGTAGCGAAGGCAATCTTCCAGAAGCTAGAGGTACTAGCTTCTAGACCTTCTAGAACTCTGACAGGGTTCCTGTTCATTTCCCCCCCCCCCACACACACACCTTTTAAACTAATTTTGTTGTTGGATATTGTACTTGACTTCATTTCCATGAAGTGGTATGAAATAAGAGTATGCATTGCCTCTTTTATTATAAATACAAATGTGAAATAAAAAATGAAATAAAAAATGGGAATAAATTACTCGGAGTCTCTTAAAGCTTATGCTGTCTGAGTCTACGTTTACAGTTATTTCCCAACAGATTAAAAACGTCGTGGGAAGATGGCTTAATTTTCAAATGGCCTTCAATGCTCTGTTCACAGCGTTTTGTTTATTTTCTATCTCGACTCAACAAAAGTCCTTAGTCCTTATAAGGACTGGCTTAAAGGGGCGAAGCAAGAATGCTTTTCATCTTCCCCGTTATCTGTAGAGGACTGTGTAGGGATAAGGTGTTATTGAGCTATGAAAGCTCTGATCATGGCAGGAGGGTAACAGCAATAACCGAGCCTCAGTTAAAAGTTCACTGGCTACAGCATTGCCATCCATTACCCTCCAAGGGTACTGGATTGAATGAATCAATCACCGCATCTCACGGTCGATTGATTCCAACCATAATCATATCCTCGACTCAACAAAAAAGAGAAAATACAGAGGAAACAGGAACTTTATCTATACATGATTATGGTGTTTACCGAAGTGTTTTTGTAAATTTAACAATAAAATTAGAAATTAGAAAGAAAATTTATGTTGCTGTACAACGTTAAAGGAATTACATATATGAAGGAAATGGGTTTCATTTAAATTATCAAAATGTTTTTTTTATTTTTTATTTTAGTTAAGGGATATTACATCCCATATTGTTTCATAACTGAATAAGAAACTCAAAGAGTTTCATGCCGAATACAGAAACTATATAAAGTTCGGCGAGTCCAAGCGTAAGCAAATAACTGGATAGTGCAACACATAGTCCATCTGGTAGTGCAACACTGGGCAACTCATAGTAAAGGTGGAGCAAGCTCCGATCACTGTTCTTGGTATTTACCCATAATGTGAAACCCAGCTCCTAGGAGCTGTATTACTGTTCTACATTATGAGAGAAGGTCACTACCCAGACCGGTTTCAACCTTTATTGAGGTCTCATCAGTGAGTAGGTAGCACTACCAGATGGACTATGTGTTGCACTATCCATGTATTTGCTTACGCTTGGACTTGCCGAACTTTATATAGTTTCTGTATTCGGCATGAAACTCTTTGAGTTTCATGCCGAATACAGAAACTATATAAAGCCGAATTTCATAGCCGAATATGAAACTCTTTGAGTTTCTTATTCGGCTATGAAACAATATGGGATGTAATATTCCTTAACTCAAATAATTTCACGTCGCCGAATTGAAGCTTTTGGCTCTTCGTATAATTAGTAATTTATTAGGACACCTTCTTAGCAATGCTTATAGTAGGGTATGTAAGTTCTGTTCACTGCAAACTTGGTATTATCTAGTTCTACCTACTCACTGATGAGACCCCAATGAGGGTGGAAACCGGTGTGGGGCGGATCTGGCTTGGAGAGGCTCCGCTTGACTCAGAGACAGGCAAAAAGCCTCCAAAGGTAGGTTTTTGCCTGTCTCTGAGTGGAGCCACCGCTGAGATTATGGCTCTGCTTGGTGGTGGGGTGAGCCTGTCACTGAGTGGAACAACGCTGAGTTGGGTGATCTTTAGGGGTCGTTTTATTTTTAGAGCCCACTTCACCTATACATAAGGGTTGAAACAGGTGCGGGTTAGGCTTGGGTTCTGAGAGGCTCTGCTTGGGGATAGGTTTTTGCTTGTCTCTGAGTGGGACCACCGCTGAGATTATGGCTCTGCTTGGTGGTGGGGTGAGCCCCTGCCACTGGGTAGAGCCAATGCTGAGAAGTTCTTCTCGGTGACGGGGTGAGCCTGTCATTGAGTGGAACAACGCTGAGTTGGGCGATCTTTCGGGATCGTCTTATTTTTAGAGCCCGCTTCACTAAGGTTGACACCGGTCTGGGTAGTGACCTTCTCTCATAATGTAGAACAGTAATACAGCTCCTAGGAGCTGGGTTTCACATTATGGGTAAATACCAAGAACAGTGATCGGAGCTTGCTCCACCAACCTTACTATGAGTTGCCCCAGTGTTGCACTACCAGATGGACTATGTGTTGCACTATCCAAGTATTTGTTTACGCTTGGACTCGCCGAACTTTATATATTTTCTATATTCGGCATGAAACTCTTTGAGTTTCTTATTCGGCTGTGAAACAATATGGGATGTAATATCCCTTAACTTAAATAATTTCACGTCGACGAATTGAAGCCTTTGGCTCTTCATATAATTAGTATTTTTTTTTTTAATTTTATAAGGACGACGGTATTATGTAATTTTTAATATTCTTGAAATATACCTTTAATTTTGTTTAAAAAATATGATTAAGTCAACTTATCAAGGAGAAAAGCTGTGTATTTATTAAGCACACTGTGTAGTAGTAGTAGTAACGTGCATGTTGACAGTTTTGCACGTCAAACTTGCGCTACCCTACAAATATGCAATCTTATTTGTGGACACAAGTAAGACTGTCCACTGTTCATATATAAGCAATAAATTATCTTATTTAAGTGAAATAAACGTTCTTGTAGTGGAAGATTACATTTGCAATAACGTCATGTCTCATGCAGTTGTTGGTAACAATAAATACACTAACAGCAGTTTAATCAGTATGACAAGCAAAATAAGATGCTCACTCACACCTGTTTTCCAATACTTTCTTTTCCTTTTTAATATTTCTTATACCTTATCTTATCTTTGAGTACACATTTTGAAGTCACGCACTCGTTTAGTAAATACATAGTGATCAAAATTCAAGTATCTTTGTTTAAGGCCTTGTGGAGCTCCAACCAGTGATCCAAATGCTGCGAAACTTTGCAGGAATAACATTGTATATCATGCGGAAGCGATATCAGAGGGGAAAAGTTCCAAAATCCACACCAAATGCAAGGAATTTGCACATCACACAACTCGGCAGGTGCCAGAAGGGTTTGAAAAGATGGACACGGGATTTTTACCCTCCTTCGGTTGTTAATATCGTCCAGTATGGTACTAACCTTGCCCCAACATGCTTTGTTCGTGAAGCTGTGCTACCTAAACAATTGCAATGCTGTTGCTGCACTCCGTGAATTTCGTCGCCTGAATAAATATTGGCGATGTTAACTATTCTGCATGCGCTCTGCGAGGAATGATTAGTCGTTTTGAAGAAACGGGATCGTTGAGAGTTAAACTTGGCAGAAGTCGCAAATCAATTCACAGCAAGTGAATAAAGTTTCTACGACCCGGCAGGTGTTGGTTCCTGCAGTGCACGTGATGTATCAAGACACATAGATGTGCCTTACACAATTGTCTGGAAAATTCTATGGAAGATACTGCATTTCTACCCATTCAAGATAACCCTGACACAGGAGTTGCGCCCGCAGGATTTCGAAAGTCGACTGACATTCGCTTTAACATTCCTTGAGTCGGTGGACGCTGCGTGGTCGTAGATGATTTTATGGGAATGTGAGGCTCACTTTCACATGAACGGAGCTGTAAATACCCACAATTGATGGATATCGGCTACGCAAAACTCGCATGCAATCCAACAAATTCCTTTGTATTCACACAAAGTTACTGTCAGGTGCGGGTTTGCAGTTTCGTTTATCATTGGACAATTCTTCTTTGAGGACATCCCCCAGTCGGGTGCCGTGACCTGCTCAGTTACTGCCGAGAGGTATCGCGATACGATAAACAATTCTGTTGTGCCACAGCTACAGCAGCGCCTGTGCATGGATTCAGTCATTTTCATGCAGGATGGGGATCCCTCCATACATCAGTCGATCCGTAGAGGAGGTTCTTTGAGAACATTTCACGGAAGCCGGAGTGATCAGTCAAGCGTTTCCCACTGCATAGCGCCTCGTTCGCTTGATCTGATCCCCCTGACCTCTGGCTCTGGAGATTTAGTTTTTATCAGCATCATCCTGATAACTTGCCAGCACCGGAAGACAGCATAACGCAGCATGGGCGCAACATTAGTGTCTACCAGCTTCATTCTGTCGTTAAATGCATTGTGCAAAGGATGCAACTTGTGGCATACCGGGAAGGACAGCACGTTGAACAATACAGCCTATGAATGCATAATAGAAGTGAATAAAAATGTGTTATATATGCTTGTGTCGCTTTTCTTCTGTTTACACACACATACAGAAAAATTACATCTATATTCGGTACATCATACAGCGTCCTGGTAGTGAATTTTGGAACTTTTTTTTTCTCAGATATCGCTTCCACATGACGCAGAATCTATTCCTGCAGTTTTGCAGCATTAAAACTCCACAAGGTCTTAAACAGAGATACTTTAATTTTGATCACTTTGTACATTGTACATCTTACAGTTATGTCAATACCAATCTAATATTGGGTTCGTCCATTTCATTTCAAACACGTTTCACGTGATTTACTTCAATATATAATAGGTTCTAAAAGTAGTGTTTATATATATATATATATATATAAAGTTTTTTTACCTTAGGTATGCTATACGTTAAAGATACCAAGCAATTTTATAAACTTGGTTTTAATCCTTTTTCCCAAGTAAGCAAACAAGCAGGTAAGTCAAGTTTGCGCCTGAAGTATTTTCAGGTCTGAGGCAACTCGTGGTAACGGTGGAGTAAGCTCTGATCACTTTCCTTAGTATCTCCCATAATGTAAAGCACATCTCCTTGCGGACATGTATGATGCTATGCATTAAAGGAAGGGCCACTACCCAAACCGGTTTCGACCTTTATTGAGGTCATATAACTTTCTACATATACATATATATATATATTTACCTGAAGTTGTAAAGTTTGTTTCAAAATTTTAAAAAATCATTCATTTTTTGCTATGAATTTTGAATTTAAGCTTCACGCTCGACGACGAAAAAAAAATTGGTTATGCTTAAGGGAGCACTTCCAACAAAACCCCCAGAGCAACGAAAGAACGTTAAGCACTCAGATGAACTCGACCTCCTCTTTTTCGTATTCTAACAGACGCACTTGCGTGCAAAGGAAGTACCGGATGAACTTCACCGTCTGTCACAGCGTTATCCAGTCTCGGGTGTTAACAGTATTGCGGATTATCTATTACCGTGATAGAAAACTACCGGTGTATATGTAATCATTGTAAAACAACACTACTCGGTTATATAACAATTCGCTTAGTGTATCTAACGCTTGGTAATTAACGCCATAGTTCATTTATATGACGCTAAATCCAATTATTCAGACGTTGTGAAAGTCGTTAACGTCTAGGCAAGGTTATTTACAGTCAGAGGCGTTAAAGGAGTTACTGGAAATAATCGGCATGAACTGAAAATGATTTTCGTAAGTTGAATCTGTCTCCAATAATTTCAGTTCCAGTGCCAGTATGAATGTTTTTAAAATATATTTTACTACAGCGTTTTTTGAGATGATAGGCTGTAGATTACACAATTACTCACCAAGTAAATAAACGCTCAATGAAACATTTTACTACCTAACTCAGTGTTTCTCAATGTGGGGCGTACTCCCCACAGGGGGGGGCAATTAGAAAATGTACATGTACTTATTTATATTATACTTTTTCAGAACTTGGCTGACTATTATGCTATCAAAATCTTTGAGACGTTGAGGTGGGGCATGATCCAAAAACGGTTGAAAAACACTGACCTAACTAATTAAGGATCACGTGTGACGTCATCAAGAACATTTCTTGAATATATATGTATATATATACATTGCTACAGTTGATTATGGATGATGCACTCTTTTACCCATGTGACAAACGTGTCAGGAATTACAGCCAAAATTACTTTCTTTTATTTTACTTATGCTACAGTTTTATACTCTCGAAATCTTTTTATTCTTCTTTTTCAATTTGTTTATGAACTTAACATAGCAACAGAAGTCGGTTAACAGTTATCAGAAAATTGCGGTGGCAAGTTACAATTACCAGAACTGGATTATTGTTTCATCTTGCTCTGAAATAACTCAGAAGATACCGTTCGTTTAGATGAGAATGTCAAATTTAAATATTCTATAAATGGCTCATTTATAAATATTCTATAAATGACAAGTTTGCTTTCAAGCAAACTTGTCTACTCTTATTGCCGATATGTTTGCTATAACATTAGCTCGTGATTTGATGAAGATAACAGTATTTCTTAATCAACAGAGGAAACGTTGTTCTTTGGTAATCACTACAAGAATATTAATTAGCAAAGAACTTCGATAAATTTAGGGTAACTGTCTCGAAGAAAGGGGGAAGTAGACAATTTCAACGAATTACCGGTCCAGTCAAATTCAAATCTCGAAACAAATAACAGAACTGGTCATTGTTTAATCAGACCCTTGGGAAATCCAATGCTTCTGGAATGCGCGCGCGCACGCACGCACGCACACACACACACACACACACACACACACACACACACACACACACACACACACACACACACACACACACACACACACACACACACACACACACACACACACACACACACACACACAGGGTGACCCATAAGTCACGAAGAAGTTTAAAATGTGAATACCTTTTTTTTTTGATATTTAATTTTTTTTTTTTTTAAATATTCTCAGGAACATTTGAGAAATTAATCATGGAAAATTTCACAATCCAAGAACAAACCAAAATTGTGTAATTTTATTTAGAAAATCAGCATTCAATTATTCTAATGGAAATTTTGCGGAGATCTGCGATTAATTGGCCATCACGTTCTCCAGATACGACTTTTTCCTATAAGGAGGGGGGAGGGAGTACCTGAAGGAAGAGGTGTATGTAAACAAGCTTCAGACAATCCAATAACTGAAGGGTAAAATTCGTACAGAAATTAGGGTGCTGCAGCGAGAAACATTAACAGCCGCCATGGAGGGATCCCAGATACATTGGAAAAAAATACGGGACACTAATGACTGAGGGTGAAAGTTTAGTATGCGCATCCATCACATATGCCAGTCTTACAAAATGATTCTAACTTTCCAAGTGTGTGCGTGGTAAAGTTCTGAGCCAATATCACGGTACACGCCAAAATGTCAATGTACATGCGCACTGTTCTAACGAACTTATCATTGTCGCAGTGTTGCCATCACTCGCCTTGAGAAAATAGCAACGCGTCTACAGTTCCCTGTAATGACGGAGAACGATGTTTGTAATAGAATAGAAATTGTAACTCATCGATTTTGTTATTCAGTCTTGAACTCTAAAATACAGGACAAAAAGCTGTCTCGAAGAGTTTTCCTCGGACAACGGGACGCCTTAGCCAAAAACGGGACGATCCCGTATTTTACGGAACGTCTGGGATCCCTAGTCATGGAACATGCCGTAGATAGAGACGGTCTTTGTGAAAACGAAAATGGAAGGCATTTACGTGATGTGGTTTTTCATAACTGATAAAGAAAAATCTCGATGTTTTGTATTTCATTATAACAAAAAAAAATAATAAATAAAAATAATTAATACATAAAAAGCTATTAAATGTTTGAATCCCTTCGTGACTTATAGGCCACTCTGATTAAATAGGCCACCCCATTAAATTATTATTTCATGACTGAAAACCGAGGTTTTGAGTTAAACTTTATTAATACACACAACTAGTTTCGTCTAAGAACAGATTTCGTCAGGTGTAAGCGAAAAGGACATAAAAAATACCAGAAAGAACCGTACAAGTACTGGATTTCTACATCTCAGAATGTATAAAACAACAGAGGTTAATATTTAAATAGAAGAAAGAACTCTGGCTGTAGCATCATGGACATGCGTGCGTGTAAGGTCTCACGATCGCCAATATTGAATGGCAGAGCTGTGAAAGTCTGGCAAACTATAGCTTAGGTTACTATTAATGTGAACGGGGTCATAAACGATTTCCTTAGATTCTAGAATCCGTCTCTCTAATTCGTCATGACATCTGTGAACGTTGTTAGTTAAATCCCAGCGTATTTGATGTGGGAGGCTTTCTTCATTAGAGTTTGCCGAAAATAATACATGGCTGGACAAGGCGCTGGCTCGAGTTCTGTTGTAGGAAATATCTCTTTCATGCACTTGTAGACAATTTATGACTCTACCCTTTGAATGATTAATAAACTATCTTACTCTTAGAGCACATTTCAAAGTCCATCTTTGAATCTACTCTGGTAGAAGGGTTGCTTCGAATGTATTTCGAAGCAACCAACGAAATTGATAATTAACGAAATTAATTATTTAATTATGTGTTATTTTGTTATATATATATATACACAAAATAACACACAGTTAAATTACTAGCATGGATTAGAAATACGAGATGAGCAGTTAGTTATTTGCTTGTATTCTTATATTACCTTGGTGTATCAAGCTGTCTAGAAAGCGCACACCATCTTCGGCATTCACGAAGATGATGACCTGTCGCCAAATCATTTCCAAACGCAAGTTCCTATTCCATTTTGGTCATAAAAAGTGTTAGAAATTTTATTTATACTTAAATTTCTCTTTGGAGAAAAGAGCTTTCGATGATTTCAAAGACTCGAAACTCAAGGTCTCATATTGATATACAAATTATGCCTTGATAGAATGAAAATAATACCGAATACTTTCAGTTCTTTGGAAGTGAGTCTTCGGAGATGGAATTAAGTCTTCAGGAAGAGCGATATATCAAAAAAAAAAAAAAGTGACAATTAATAGCGAATGTTTTTTCCCTCCTGGTCTCAAATCCATCAAAATTTCTTGCAATAAACAAAACTAGATTCTCTCTATCTTCTTTAGATTATGTTATTATTTTGAGCATATT
Organism: Typopeltis vanoorti; assembly: GCF_054136105.1. Lineage (NCBI taxonomy): Eukaryota > Metazoa > Arthropoda > Arachnida > Uropygi > Thelyphonidae > Typopeltis > Typopeltis vanoorti. Next base: position 59,073,911 of record NC_143553.1, read on the forward strand.
TTCTTCCTAATGATTATTATTCTTAAATCACATTTACAATCGACTATCAATAGAAAAGTCTGAAGCTAGTCTACGTCTCCAGATCACAAACTATCAATCGGATATGGAAAAATATGACATCTAGAATGCCCTTCCAAATATCACGTCTCAGCTATAGTCTGCTCAAAAGCAAATTTTAATAAGAGAGTAGGGTCACGACGTGAATTAATGATCTACAGTACAGTATACAGTCATCAAGACTTTAGTAAGTAGACAGAGAAATCTTGTGACACTCATTTCTCACACCCTTTCCTCAAAGCAATGGTTTTTTTCTTACTTCATAGACCCTTTCGTTCTCATTTAGTTAACGCTCTGCGAAACATCCAGAAAATGTGTTCGTGCAATTCAGAGAGAGAGAGAGAGCTTTGGGCAGTCAAAGGCAGGTTTTCAACTTTATTGTTTGCTTGCCATTCACTCTGTTATTAAATTGGCAGCAACATCCATAATAACCAACTTAATAATATATGGGTAGGACCTTTCTGCAAAGAGTTCCATTAGCGGAATTAAAGTAGAATTTCTAGAATATGACGATTGGTCTCAGCATCGAAGAATTCATATGCTACAACTAATAAGCTTGCTGAAACCATGTGAAACAGCCCCAGAAGAAAGTCAACTCCTTTGCCTTGAGCTTAGTTCAAATCCTCTTAGCAACCACCTATCGATACCTTCGTATACTACACGTTTTCGTTACTAATGTAAGGGGGTTACACCATAACAATATTTGAATAGAGTTTGTAAGTAAGTATTGTACTAATATAACAATAGCATGGTCATGCTGTCTCATTGTGAAGCACATTTTTTAATGGTTGCAGGTTCAAGGATGGTTATATGAGTTATTTCAGAGTACATTTCAACAGCATGCGTTTGTCATCATTAATAGCAATCTGCTATGTTTCGGACGTCTGACAACATTGTATTCTGTCTTCTCTTGTTAGATAATGATTATGGCTGACCTGTATTACAATCTGACAGACAATTCGTACAATATCACATACTGCTGTAATATCTTTCATTAAAAAAACTTCGGTCTTTTCCATGATTCGCTTTGCTTCGAATTGACTAGCCCTGTATCGGTTTGCCATTTATACATATTGTATATATCCTGCTTCTGTCTACATATCATATAACTTCTATATTATAGCCTCCTTAGCTCAGTTAGTATCAACAATGCCTTCGGTCGGAAAGCCCTGAATTCGAATCCCATCTAGAAGCCAAAGCTTTATAAGGATTCTTCGATTGATGATTAGTTAGCCAGTTTCATATGGAGATAACAGGGTTTTTCCTTCCAGAAACTCGAGTTTTTCATTTAACAAAACAGAACACACGAAATTTGCTAACATAATACATTTGCCTCACAGGTAGGCTTAAGTTTATTCGGTCGTAATTCTAAATAACAAAAACACCCGCTAGATTCGTTCATAACCTAGGGGTGAAATGTTGACTGAATAACTTACACTGATCAAAATTCATTCTCCCAGTACTATTCGCTATACTTTTTCTCTTATAGCATTAAATACCAACGAAGTTTCTTTTCTGTATCAACATTTTCATTTTAGATAATAAATTGATTTTGATTTCATGTGGATATCTTGGTCACGAAGACATCCACATGAAATCAAAGAAATGGATTCAACATATGTGATGAAAGAAGTTTTCCAAATCTACTTTAGACAAACTAAATTGGTGACAAATTCTTAGACAAAGGTAGCATGATATTTTTTCTCCCCTAAACTATATTAAGAATACCTGAAAATAATAGACATATTATACTAACATCTCATAGCTTCGAATATATTCCATATAGGACGTGAAGAACTATTATAAAGATTTCTCATAGAAAGAGTTTGTCGGTCACATACGGATGTGGTAGGGTTTTCTTTAGGGTAACTCGAGTTTTTTCATAAATAAAAACAGGCAAACTAACCAGGAGAATCCATGCAATTAACAGACACAATATACTGGCTTCATGACAACTCGGTTATAATTCTAACAAGAAAACTCAACTAAGTAATATTCCATGAAATATAATTTATATGAAAATTAACATACCTTTGAAGTTGACAGCTATTTGAGATATCCATAGGAATTTTATTTTATGATGTACATTTTGAATTTTCTTTTTATTTCTAACATTTTCTAGAAATATTTAATATTTTACTTTTATTCTCATTAGAAATTACAGAAAATATTATCTTTATGTTCTAATTTCAAGCCGTGTTTGTCATGAGCACAAGAAAAAAAAAATTCTGTCCTACTTTCATTGTACTTCCTTTACAAATAAAGGTTGTCATTCCACTATCGTTATTCAGTTTGCTATTCTTGCTGATTACCTGCCACAAAAACAAAAGTTATCCTGATATTAGAAATGGAACAAGCGAGTAAGGAAAGGGAGGAGGGGGAAATAGCAAAGGTACAAAATCAAGAAGCAGAGGAGAGAGTGAGAGAACAATAGCCCAGTTATATATATATATATATATGCACATGCACGCACGCACGCACATACTGACTGACCATGCATCTTGCAAATTAAGTCATTCATTTATTGAGACCTTCATACACCTGTTTAAATTGACTTATTAATTCATGTAAATCTTCATTTGTAAAGTTATTACAAGTATACCATACTTAACTAACCTGTGATACTGTTACAAGCTCAGTGAGTGTACACCAAGTCAAGTGACCGTATACTAAACGGATTCCCTGACAGAATCTAAATAAATCACGGCTAACAAGATTAGCCTCACATAATGTTCTCTCGGGTAAGTTTGCATCCAGTAGATAGAACGGGCAGTAGAATAGCCACCACACCCAAAATAATCATACATGCACCACGCCCCATCCTCCCTCTCACTCCTGGCCTTGTTAGATCATAAACAATCCATTGACCCCCTTGTAACATGCAAAAAAAAAAAAAAAAGTGCTAACTTGTTCAGCTGGTGATGATCTCCACTAGTTCACGAAGTCGGTTGAAATTAACAATTTTAAGAAAAAATATAACTTATTTGAATTGATTGAGATCCGTCATGAGTTAGCTTTGCATGAGTTAAAAAAGGAAATATTTTGCGCTCATTGACTATCAGTTAGCAAATCATGATAAAATAAAACATCTGTATGAATATCATCAAAGCAAAACAAGAATGCCTTCAATGTCCTTAACAGTGTATTTCAGATAATAAAACATCGTCCAAATATCTCCACCAAACGTATGGTTTTAGGGTCGCTAGTCGAGACTTCATTCTCACATTTCTCCATAAATAAGTTGGCGATAGTAAAGATAGCACACAACCCATCGCTAAACCATATTTTGGGTGTTAAAACTTTCCTTTCCAAATAAAGAGGGAAGACTGCAGGAAATGGTGGAAGAGACGGGTATTTTTATTTATGTATTTATCTATTTATCTACGCTCTTTAGGACTCAGCTCATTTTATAGAGAAGCTTGAAGAAAACGTACCAATAAAATGTCACGTTGCATGGCATGCTTTATTTATTTATTTATTATAATGTATATATAATGTACTGTATATGATTAAAGCTTTGAACAAGTCATGTTGATATTTTAAATGTCATAACAAGTTTTCGATAGTTAAATTAACTTCTTTTAATTTACAGCTTTCAAAAGAACTTATTTTTAAATATTTAGTAGTTTGTTTAAATCAGCTGCCCTTCCGGAGAAATCAAAACTATCCAGCCCTTCACAGAGTCCAACTACTTCTAGAACTTCTAGAACCTGAACTTCTAGATGGTTGTTTCTACATCGGACTACCGAGATTTCGGAAACAGTCTTTGGTCTCTTGATGTTAGTTTCCCGAGTCGTCCTGTGCATTTCTTTGCTGAGTTGCATCATCGTATATTTATTGACTGATAATGTTTGCTTATGGTTGATTTTGAGTGTTATATTCTTTTATGAATGTCGTGAAAGGGTAGCCACTAATATCATATCTTATGATAACATCTGCTTTGAAGTTCCTAAGTTCTCAAACTTCCAATGACAGTGTAGAGATGCAGAGGTATACACAGCAGAGTAAGTCACCGATAACAATAGGGATACATACATATCAATGTATGTTCAGCGTAGAGTATGTCACACATTCAGAATGTTTCTACCATTACATGCTACGTGTCCTTGGCATTACGGAAGATAATATACAAACACAGGGGCACGCCCGTGCATCTTCAAAAATATTTCTGCAGCTTAAAATTACGTAACACTGAATTTTCATCTTGTCTGAACTTTTCCTCGAGTCCGTTTCTTGATATCTCTTCTGATCTGTTATTACAGCCAACATACTTCAGGTATTACTAATACTTGAAGTACTTACTGTCGCTGTAATACTGTAAGTGACGTAGCCACTGGGAGATGCGAATGTATATCTCCCAAACTGCTCCAGATAACATGCAAACGATGTTGCACGCCGTTGCACAATCGCAAAATACATGCACGCGACTGCAATGCATGCATTTTGTGATTGTATACTGATAATGCAAACTCTAAAATGTCGATGGTAGGCGTGGTCATGAGCAACACAGACGGTTTTAGATGTATTTTCACTATGAAAAAAATAGTATAGTGTATTCCCCATCCATACCACTAACAGTTGCGAGCCTTTCGGTTGGAATTACCTGAATTTATTTTCCATCTTACTATGAAATAAAAATTAATAAGATACTTTTCCCTCCCAGAATCTCGACTTTCTCATGATTCGTCATATACAAACCGAGAACGCAGCAATTTAATGACACAATATACTGGCGTCTAGCTTTAGCATAAATAAACAACCAGTCATAGGAATATTTACTGGTTTTGAAATCTTGTGTAACATAGATTTTAAATATGATATTTGAAGTTAAGAATAAAAAAATCTGTAAAATTCTAAATAAAAAAAATTAAAAATACTGCAAATTCTCAGAAGAAGCGATTTTAGATAGTAAGATTTGTCTTAGAAACAAATTATTGAAAAAAAAAAAGGCAATAATTTAATTTGGTATTTAGTATTTAACACATTTAGTATTTTAAGATCATGAAAAAAAATCTTTTGATGATATAACAGAAAAAAAAGTGGAATATGATGAAATAAGAATATTCAATACATTTCTTACAAGCTATGTAAAATTTATATAAAGATATACGATAAAACGACAATTAGGTAATATAATAAATTTACAGAAGAAATTGAAATTAATCAAGGTGTAAGACAAGGATGTAAATTTATCGCCCGTTCTATGGAATATATTATTATTATTATTATACGTGACACCTCCAAGGTGTCCAAGATTCATTACGGGAGGGCATTCTACTCCACACATTACACACATCATGTGTATATATGTATATGTTAAATATGTTATATATATATATATATATATATATATATATATATATATATATATATATATATATATCAAATTCTTTGTGTGTGTGTGTGTGTGTGTGTGTGCGCGCGCGCGTGCGTTACAAAAACGGCTCAGTATCAAGCTATTTAACAGTGTTACGAACAAGATAAAAATAAATGGAGACCCATAGCTGCCGACCTCCGAATCGGAGACGGCGACTGAATAAATCACTACACGTTTGAATCATATCCAGGTGACAGAATAAGAAAACAAGTTAACGTTAACAATTTAGACGAAAATAGTAATTATAGTTTACAATTTAACAATAGTCGGACATAACTTTCCGGTTGTTGTAGTCGTAAGTTGTGAACTTTCATATTATATGCATTTTTACCGAATGTGTATACAATAGTTCGCAATAGGTTTTGGTGCGATCTGTATGGCTGGTTGAACAAAGAGTTCAAGCACTGCTGCTTTGGTTCATTCTCCTTCCAACGCAAGCACTATATAGATGAGACTGCTTGGTATATTCACAGAATGTATCTACATAAATTTCTGCAGTTCGATAAGCATACATTTGAAATCTTAAAAATCGTAAGTACTATAACAACATGTACCTTTTAGAGAAAATAGGGAAAAATAAGAAACTCGCACTTTTGTCATGTGCATCATTTACTGGCCTAGTTGACCGAATTAATATCATCTACGCCCTGCAACCAACAGGCTACGGATTCAAATCTTACTGTGATATGGAGGTTCGTGAATATGTTTAGGTGATAGATGTCAGTTCATTGTACCTGTTGAGACTGCCACCTGCTTACTGAAGGTCTTAGAGACTAAAAATAAACAAATAAATAAAATCCATATTTGGCCACAAGACCTTAACCAAACGAAATTATCATTTTTCTTCTTCAAGATCTTGGCTAAAAGCCTGTTTCAGTATCAAAAAGATTTTCATTCTTTCCTTAAGCCATTCCATATCTGTTTTTCCATTAGGTTTGTATTTAATTATTTCCATTGGTAGTTTTTCATTTCCTCATTTTGTGTATGTTCTCTCCAATTCGTTTGATGCACTTCTATTTTAGCATTTACTTGTAATTCATTTCTTATTTTTATTCCGTATTCTGTCCATTCTTGTACATCATTTAACTGCTGGTTTATTATTCGCATTATTTAATCTGATAATTATGTAATATCAAATATTACATAAAATCCTAAATACTGAGAATGTGTTACTTCTGTTTTGGCTTATATGGGAAATTTATCCAAAATCAAAACAAATCACTGATTTACAGTATTGAGGTATTTTAATAGCTTTTGGGATATTTTATACAAAGTTTTTTTATATTATAAATAAAATTATAAATATTTTAACTGCTATATTTATAAATTATAAATATAGCAGTTCCAATATTATTTATTTTTATTTTAGTATTAAACAATTTTATTAAATAAACATGGTAAATAATCAAGAATGGAAACGTTATTAACACCTTTGTACCGAATACATAACATTAATAATGTTTGCATTCTGTAGTTTAATTCATGCTAAAACAGATTATAGGAATGCCATTTATCTGTGAAGATCTAATACAATGTTTATAAGCCTGGAATAGTTAACTGCACATCAGAAACATCTAAAAACAAAATAATCAAATGTTACTAATATGAAACAAAACAGACTCTTACCGATCGAAACATATTAAAGCATATTTCACTATTTTTACCCATACCTAATCTGTTTCCCAATCAAAGTCGTATACGTTGAGTTATTTTCGATCTAGTTTGTGACTGGTCCCTACGCTTTACTCTCCCACTCTGAAAGTACAGATGGTTATAGAGGTGAAATATGAAGAGATTATAAAGATTTTTCATAAACTGAAGTATGCATGATTCTCCCACCTATTTAAATCAAAGGTAATTATTTCCTCGTAACATCAACAAGACTCAGTTCCACTCCCTATACTAATGGTTTTCGAACTACCTTTAGTGATGGTAATTAGGGACTTCAGAAGAGAAATGAAGCCATGGTTGATAGAATCCAGGGAGAGGATTGATGATTAAAAAGTAATTCTGTCTCTGAAGAGAAACAAAAAAATTATAATATGACTTAAAAAAAAAGTTGTGGAATGCACCTTTCAGGATGAAGCGGCAAAACTGTGACCCACCCTTAGAATAATATAGATCCTTTAACAGAAAGAGAGGTAGATATCAACGTAATTGTCCTATTTTTTTATTCTGATATTACAATGCATAATTATTCTTATCCAAAATTACTGGTCTGTCACGAAAAGCAAGCAGTATGTGTTATCAAATATAGTTAGTAATGGATTCTCACGGTGCTTTATTTATAATGTTATAACGGCCAATCTGATTGATGATATCAAGCTAGGGTTAACGCAATTGGTAGCGCGTTTACATCTGAGGCGGATACCGTTGTTCGGCAGTAAAATTTTGTTGTGTGTCTTCATGTTAAAATCTTTATCAAGAAACAAAATTATTTCGAAATCGAAGACTATTAATAATTTCTTACGAGATGAGTAAACCCATTCACTATTTATTCAGAAGGTGAATGCTCAAAATAGGTAAGTATTTAAATTATCAATAGTTTCTTATCAGTCATAATTTTATGTTTGTTTAATTCGTATTAAAAATGTGTAAGTAAATTAATATTACAGTTTAGTTCTTTTGGTTAAGTTCTAAGAAATGTCGTCTGCTAATTGTAATGTAACTGAAAATAGACTTAATCGTATGATACAGAGAAAATGTTTCGTTACAATTAGGGACAAATTATTTATGTTTATATTGCCATTAGTAGTTGCATTCAATCACATAAAACGTTTAGGACAATATTATAGTAAACTTTATTTATATCTTTAAAATATGATTTTATATGATTTTTGACCACGAATGCTGTACCGAAAGTCACAATATAAACAGATTGAAAATTATTAGTAGCTATTGATCTTGTATTACGTTTGTGAATTGCGTATTTTTAAGACTGGATTTCATGCTTTAAAGGGGAGAAAATTTAACTTCTGAAAGAGGAGAAAAACCATCCACCCGTCTCCTTTCGAAGATCAATTAAATCTAACTTGAGTGGAATCGTACTTCTCTGAATTTAAACACATCTGCTCAACGGAGAGACAGGGGATACACCGATTTACGCCACTAAGGCATTTAAGTGGAACTGAAATAAGATCGGAAACAAACTGCATGAAATTATGTTAATGACATGACGAAACGATGTGCGATTTTATACTTATTTATTGGAATCAATTAATTATACTCTTTTGATAGGATCATTCTTCACTTTGCTGTTATTTAAAAAGAAAATTTACAATAACTGCAGCATGTTAATATTATCTGAGCTTTTGTTATTCCTCAGCGCTGGTTGATGGATATTTCCAAAAGATGTACTTCTTCCTCAGCAACAAGCAAACAAACAAAAAATAAATTAATTAAATATTTTTAATTACGAAACAGTTCATTCTAGCAGCTTAGCACTTTTCTTCCCCTCCCCAATTCTTTCTTTCTACGTGCATTTCAGAAATTGCCTAAACACTTATTTTATTCGTTTTCTCGCTTTACATATTTTATTCTTCAGCTCCGATTGAAAAATTGAAGTCCTTCAATCTTTAAGATCGACGTGAAAATTTATTCATTTCAGTGTGGAACCGTATAGCAAGTAAACTGTAGCAACATGTTTCGAAATTATCTGACTGAGTAGAATTTCCTGCTTATAATCCTCAGTAAAATTTGTCCAATCATTTCCTTTTAATGTGTTCATTAGTGGGTGACGTAAGAGTTTATTCTCAGTGAAGTATAAGAGGAGACATCAATCAAACGAAAAGTAGAATTTTCGTTTGATATTTCTGTGCTTTCTGCGAAAATCATTATAACGTCTTCGAAAAACGTTCTATTTAGAGAATTCTATAGAGTGCTAGTAGTTCTCTGAAAATCGGATTAGCGTAATAAAAGCTAAGGCATTTTATTAAATTCTACTCGTTTTGTCATAATTATATGCTCAAGACATTTGTTTATCCTAATTTTGCCACAACAAATTACACCAATGATCCGACTAAAGTCAAAATTGAAACGATTCGACAAATTTTAGTGTAAATTCTTAATCCGTAAATTGCCGCGGTTGGTATAGAATTTTTAATATCAGTAAGAATCATTATATGCCTTTATTTGGTTCGTTTGCTGTTCATTTTTTTAACATAAAACCGACCTTGAACACATTTTGGTTTATGTGCATATCCTAGTATAAATGTTGGTTTGCGTACAATTTTTTCTCACTAATAGCAAAGCGAATCAAGAGTTATGACAGCGTCTCGTAAGCGAATTGTCAAGTCCCTGCTCACTTCTATTACAAGAATCGTTAAGGCCCAAATTCGCAAATACAAAAGACACTTCGTATGAAATTAGCTAACTCAATTTCACTTTAAAAAGTTCATATAAAGATTCCTCTGGTCCTGATGACGATTGAACTGAGGCCTTCTCCAAAAAATAGTCCTCGTTTTTCCAACTGTGCAATGGATGTCTAAAAGAACAAGCGCTCTCTGTAATACAAAAAGGGCCAGAAAGCATCAGAAAACAGTTTTTTTAAATTGCTTAAAGATCCCTGAGAATTTCGGCAGAGTGAGTAACGTGGGGGGTGAGAATTGGAATAGAAAATAAAACGTCACAGATATTTCTAGAGATTATGCCATTCATTTGATTTCGAGTAGTCATTTATTGACTAGTTTACCTACTTCCTCTTACAAATAAATAATATCTCATTAAAAATAGTTCATGTTATTTTAAAAGTCAGTCGGTTATTGAGAAAGCAAGAGGTTGGCTAATTTATAAGCGACCACTTAGTTGACATCAAATTCGAGCAGTATCATAACAGAAGCATTAACAACACCACTAATCAAAGCAATGCCAGCTTAGTGGCTTCTTCAAAATTACAGCCGCCCTCCTGCTTCCTCAGTACTTGGCTCGCTTTTTCTTTTTTCTTTTTAACATAGGAAATGTTTTTAGAAATTTAGTTACACTGATGACAGCATATTGGTGTGAATGTCACAGTGAACAATGAATCATACTACTACCGCGTCTTAAATGATCTCTATACCATCCTAATGAGAGATTAGTAGGGATTAAATAAATTTGTTGCATTCAAGTTCAGTTCGATGCTACGCCTTCTCCACCTGTTTTTAGCTTCGACAGTGAATTATCCTTTAGTGTGAACTGTCAATCCTTTCTGATATAAATACATTTATAATTGTGTCTCCGTTTTCTAACTTTTTTACTTTCGAAAATTGTTTGTGAGTGAGTACCTAAAAACAGACTTAAAAAATTCTTTATTCTCTTAAGAAGATGAACAGGTCAGTTTAATTCGGTTATGACTCTCATCTTTAGTTCTCCTTCTGATTCACTACTTTCTCTATCGCGCACAGAACAGAAGGATATCGACAGTTCCTTCTGTTCTATACGTTCTGCAGGATGTAAAGTGGCCTCCATGAACTGTTGATCGGAACTAGCATCCACAATCCTTCCACTTTCAAAACATGTAAAATACATTTGCAGTACAGTTTTTAGATTATCGAAAACTAATCCTCACTCCGTTCTTCTTTTATTATCTTCATTCTTAGAGAAGCCTACTTTATTTGATATTTCTTCTTTTCTAACTTCTAACCTTAAGTCATTTTTATCGCAACCCGGATACAGATATGCTGCCAATCTGTCACAAGATTATGCGTTATTTTAGATAATTTTATGCACATGAAAATAGACATAAGACGCTATAATTAGACTATCAGAATATTTGCATACATGTTTTTTTTGTTTGTTTGTTTTTGTTTGAACAATAACTAAAAATAGTGGTTGTAACGATACATCCGATTACTCTCACTTTTAAGACAAGGATATCAGAAAAATATTTCATATGCGAGTATTTTATTTTCATTTATTTTAGCGATAATCATTTTAATTGTAAAAGCATGAGTATTGTACACTTGGGACCAATTATGAAGCATATAGCTATTCATGCCCGTGGTTAAGAAAAACTGTTTCAGAGTACTGATGTTTCTACAAGACTAGTAAGCCAAAATATCTGGTCTTAAGGCTTATAAATTTCACTAAGCTCACTTTCAACTACGAAAGAGACAGAGATAGAACAAAAGTAATATAGGCGATCCCTGCCGTTAGCGTATTGGCTATAAGGTGGCCAAATCACCTCATCTTCCATCACATATTAAGCCTTATAGCCTGTTACAACGAAACAACTTGCTTTTTTTTTTTTTTTTTTTTTGTAAACCTAATTTTGTTGAATGTAGGATAGTTAATTCTATCGGCATAGGATGTCTGCTGGCAAAATGAGACTGGCTAACTCACCTTTACCTGAAGAGCTCTTATAAAGGTTTCCTCGCTTTCTAAGAGAGATTCAAAGTCGGATCTATCCTTCAAAATCTAAAGGCGCCTACTGACTGCCTAAGAAGGCAGTATAATCAAAGTTTAGATCGTTGAATTATACGAAATGAAATCCATTTCGAGTAATTTTGCTGATTACTAGAAATGCAACCGTTGGTCAACCAAAAAATTCAATTAAACGAACCGCTTCCAAATCTTTTCATCTTATTCATCAGTATATGAATGACAATGAGACATAATTTCATCTTTGTTGCGAAAGTTATTTTGTGCTCAAGGTTAAAATTTGCCTGAATGAAGCAAAATTTTGCCATTTGACATTTATTAAAGTGTTCCTTCTCAAAGGCGGCTTACCCACCTTCAACTTATAGGTCATCATCCTAATATAAAAATTCTGTTTCTTCCATCAAACACAACTTTAATCTTTGAGGATTACTGTGATATTTAAGTCTTGCTGTGTAGGAAAATATTAGCTGGTATTAAAGTGACATGGAAGGTACTATCACACGAAGAAAATGATGTTCGTCCAGGTTGGTTTGAATTCATTGATTTGAAAAGAAGAGACTGATTTGAGAATTCGAAGATGAGATTGAAAAGTTCACACAGTCCTACCAAAAGACGTTTAAAAATGAAGATTTTTACAAGTAATCGTCTCTGTTATGAATGCTGAAAAAAGAAGAATAATAAAAAATATATTAGAGTAGAAATGATGTAAATTAACAAATAAGGGAGTATTAAAATTCAGACTGGAAGAATTTATTAAATAAGATGCTGATTTTCGAAGTAGTTTGAATATTAAGAGAACCATTAGTGATGTAATGCCTTATTGGATGTACATGTATAAAAGCGTAAACATAAGCTTAGAAACCAAATTATAGATGTCATCAAGTCAAGTTATTACTGCAACTTTTGTCCAATCATCCCTATTCTATCAACGTCTCGTAAGAACTCAAACCCGCAAACTCATTTAGTATTCGGTTATTTTTACAAATTGTCTTCATCTTAAATTTCATGTTAGGTTTATTTTAAAAATGCCCATACAGGCTAATTTTATAATATATATTAATTTGATTTTTTTTCTCTTTTTATAATTCAGTATTCCATTTATTCCTTACTGTTTTACGTGGTGTATGCGCGCACGCTTGTCACTATTCTAAAATGCGGTGAAAGACTAAATCGTATACGCAGAATTTGATCAAATTGTATGGTTTATTCACAGTTCTGTATTTCTTACTGAAACTGTGTTTATTAGATTTCGCATTTCGAAAATTTGTAGTATTTAAATACCTAAATTAGTTCGATCATACTTGATTCATTTTTTAAAGTATACGGACTCGTAGTTTTGCTGCACACGTTGTCTACAGATACTTCTTTGGACATGGGTCAATTCCAGTGGAAATCGGTAATTAAACAACCTTTTACACTCACGGTCCAGTCACAAACTCGTGCTTAAATTTTGCTTCTTTTCTTATTCGCCTCTCTTTCCAGTCTATTCATTGGAAAAGAATAAATAGATGATAAAAGATATTGAAGAAAAATTATCTTCATTTCGCTATTGTGGTCAATTTTTTTTTTTTTTTTTTTTTTTTTTTTTTTTTTTTTGAGGAGGAAAGTTAGGTTTATTTAGAGACTACCTACACAAGGTTGTGATATGCTTCTTTTGTCGCTAAAACTGAAATAAAAAATCAACCTTTTGCTTCAAACTAAAATAAAATGAAAAAGATAATTATAACGAGAATAGAGAAATTATTTAAAGGGTATTGCTTATATAACTAGAGCATAAAATTCAGATATTCTCAGTGTTTTCAGTACAGAAATATCATATCTCGCATGCGTACAATTTAAAGGGAGATTGATTTCAATCCGAAATGATTTCTTCGTGCTTTTTAATGTCCAAATACCGAGGACTATGATCAAACAGTTCTCTTCAATTTTATCCTCGAACTTATGGAAAGCCCTAATGTAGCGGCAAGTTTAGACTGCCCTCTAGCCGCCCTCAACTCAAGAGTCAAGGTTATCAAGGCGCTTCAGAATTTCTTTTGCCTTAAGCGACTTCTGATTATCTGCACATTCATAGTACCAAACAACTTTCCCATGCGGGATAGCCTGTTCTCAGACTGAAGGAGTGGCTACTCACTCGGCAAAGACGTTAAGGATCGTGCCTTTTCTGGCCCAGCTTCTCCTAGATTCCACTGCTCGAGGGGGTAAAAAATACTATCTGAATATCAGAAGTCAGCAGTTATTATTAGGCCTCAGACCATCTGGTTGATGATGGACTAACTTGATGCATGAGACCTCTATATTTCTTCTATTTCGGGTTTAGGCGTTGTCCCCTGTACGGATGCAGCCAGCAAGGATATATTTTCTACTCTCTCTTTTTTATTATTATTATTTTTTTAATTTACTTCTACATCTGCTTTAAGTATTTCAGTTACCATCATTGCCTTTAGTTACCCAATCATAAAGTAATAAAAGTAGTACATTATCGATGAAAGAAGTAAACATAATTTAAAACGAAAATCTTAACTTCCTACTTTCAATCATATGCTTTTACACCTTTCGATGTCCCTAGAACTAAACCGCGTGTATTTATAAATGATTAAGGATATACAATATGGAATATTCGTAAGTATGTGGACAGAATTCTTCCCGCATATTCACCTTTTATTAATCCTTTTAATTAAAGATTTCATTGGTAAAACAAGTGTTTCGAACTATTAGCTCTGGCTTAAAAAAAGTTTAAATAAAAGGCAAATCTAAACACGAGTATTAAGCACGTATTTGCTTGTTTTGAATACTAAAATATTCAAGAACCTAATGCCAAAGGTTTGCATATTCTGTAAGCTCTCACTCGCTTTTGAAATGTTTAAAATTTGAAATATAAACATTATCTATTTACTTCACTACAAAATAAATGAATATTTATGATACTTTCGTTTAATGATTCTCACATGAATCACTCGTGTAATATCCGTTACTAGCGTGACCAACACTAGAATTCCAATTTTGACACGGAAACTTGAGTCTGTAAACCGCCAGTTTTGATGGAGCAATATATTAATCATTCTACAGGCTTTGTATTCCACGCACCACGCCTAATCTACACAACAGTTACGGCCATAGCTATTTAACACTTTCGTCCTTTTTCCTATGTAATTTTATGATGTCAAATTTCCTCTATGCTTCACGTATCACATGTCTTTACCTTGAGAGTGAGAGGTATATCTAACTGACCATTATCCATGTCAGCAGGTTGCCTTCCTCAACAAGTGGCCAAGGTTTTTATCACAGTGTTGTATTCTTTCATATGCGAAGAGCTGGCGAGAAGGAAGGACTTTAAAGATAAGCACTATGTTCGCTTTTATTTTCCTTATACTTTTAAGGATATATCTTTTGACTAGGAAAAAAAATGCCAATCCCTTGTGCGAGCGCGCGCGAGTGAGAGAGAGAAAGAGAGAGAACACACACACACTGATTACTGCATCTTCCAATCTCTGTGATTCATTGTTGTTTTACACAATTTATTTCTGTAAACATTTGGAGAGTCATAACTTATAGCGACTTTACAATCTAGTAAGTAATCTTTATCGCTGTTTCTAATTGCAACCTATGTTGTGATACGAAAAAAACAGGGTCACAAAATATTATGTCTGACTCTCTCCCAATGCATGAAAGCAAATCTTTCATATTGCTTTTTAAAACGCAAAGATTTTCCTTGTAAAAGAGCTTGCGAAAATTTGCTGAATCGCTCCCTCCTCCTCTTTTTAAGCTTTTATATAAAAAAAAAAAAAACGTTAAAAATGTAAATAATCTAAAAGAAAACGGAGATTTCCATAGCCTTCGTTGCTCTGTCAGAAACGACAATGCTCTCTGATGGAAAAGATATGGGGTTCGAATTCCGTCTAAGATAGGAAGAACACGTATAAGTGCATTTCGGCCGAAGGTGAATCAGATGGTCTTATACAGAAGGGTTTCTATAGGAAAAAAACAACAACACATTTTTTATGAAAAAAAATGGGTTCATGGCATCCTGCATAAGTGACTTACTCAGGAATACAGAGATAATATTATAATTCATCTGAGAAATACTACAGTCATTACTTTTCATTTTGTTCTTTACCTTTAGACCATCGGTTCCTAACCGGTGGTACGCATACCCCCGAAGGTACGTGCTGGGCCGTTCAGGCGTACACGAAAAAATCAGTAATGGCGGAAAAACAGTCATTTCCACTATTTTACATTAAGATAGGCACTGAACAAAAGTGTCAGTATTTAAAAACCAGGGGTACAATTTATAGAAATGGGTTTAAAAGGGATACACAAGTGGGAAAAGGTTGGGAACTACTGCTTTAGACACATACAGTATATGCTAATTCCATATATGTGTATGAATATGTAGTAAGAAATTCTGTACTCATGAAAATATCATGTAACAGTGCGCCAGTAGGAGTAATCTGATAATTATACGCGGTACAAGATTTTAAGCCCTGATCTGCCAAATATTCTTGGCTTTCGTAACTATAATTTTAGAATAAGATGATTAGTTTCATGCATAAATACTTTATCATCATCATCATAACGCTAATTACGAATATAGACCATATTGGTCTGTTCCGATCTCATTATGCATTTAATATAGCTGGGTAGACCTTTTTGAAGTCTACCCGGCCTTCTCTTTCCAATTGGTTTATATTTTATTATTTCTTTAGGATATCTCGGATATTGGCCATTCGGTTTACATGTTCTATCCAATAAATACTTTATATAATACTTAGTACATATTTTAACGTGTAAGCTACGTGGGCCTGTCGAAAAACCAGAGTTTCCGGGATGGAAAAAAAACTCTTCCATATCCATGAGACCAACTAACTCACACCTTCAGTTGAAAAGTCCCTACGAAAGGTTTTGTCGAGACTGCTTAAGCTATGAAGGTTCGAACCAACAAGAGTATTCTGTGTTTTATACAGTTCTTCTTTTTTCTTTTGAGTAATTTTTAGACTACTGATAAAGTGCAATCACATCGGATGCTCCTCTATATCTCTACAACCTATCGCTAGTGCACTGTGCCTTGCTTTGCGCAAAAGAAAAGAGATAGTTTGCTCACCTCACCTACTTTTCGACACTAAGAAATACAATTATCCTTTGATCATTAGAATCACTGACTTCTTATGTAGGGACAAGCTGGAAATATACCCAGTGTTAAAATGTCATCAATCAAGTGTAATTTTGTGTTAGCATACTGTGTCAGCAGAAGTATAATCCAGTTATGCTAAAATTATAACAACAAAATAAAAATATATATATATTATCATGGTTGTACACAGAGTAGATGAATTGCAATAAGTTTAAGAAATTAGATTTTCATGAAAATGGACTTTACTAATCATGATGAAATCTTAAGAAATCCTAAGTAAAGAAATTAATCAGGGAAAATGAGAAATTGGCTTCGAAATCAGCTAAGAACAATTGCTAAGCAGTTTTCGTAACTAACAGAATACAAAGAAGAGGTATTTATTTTCTTTTCGAGATGCTTTTTTCATAAATTGTCATGATTTATATTTTTAGCACGATTCATTTTATGATTCAATTGAACTACAGTTTTAGAAACAGGCGGATGCCGTCTATTATTATTTAAAAAAAGCTATTTGATCTCCTTTTACTTCTACATAAAGTATTAAATTCCCCATCCCACTATCCGTTTATCGCTCATCCTCAAAATATTCTCACCAAAATCCTAAACGAAACCCATGTGAGCTTCTTGTGTGTGTGTGTGTGTGTGTGTGTGTGTGTGTGTGTGTGTGTGTGTGTGTGTGTGTGTGTGTGTGTGTGTGTGTGTGTGTGTGTGTGTGTGTGTGTGTGTGAAAAGGAAGATTTCAGTTAAGACACTTTGATACGTAAAATACTTATTGATTACAGAAGAAAAAAAAAAGTATAAGAAAAGTAATTGAACAATAAACTTACGAGGGGGGGGGGGGGTCTGGAAAGTTCTGATAAACACCTAGAACAAAAATGATATTAAAGCAACTGATATAACCACAAGAAAGAACATATTAGTAGCAGAGTTATGAAGGTAACTTATGTTCTTATATCCTCGCGTGTTCTTTCTTGTGGTTATATCAGTTACTTTAATATCTTTTTTGTTCTAGGTGTTTATCAAAACTTTCCAGACCCAGTCGTACAAAAAAAAAAAAAAAAGGATAATAAGTATTAATATGAAACCAAAAGAAATTATAATAAAGTGGCTGCCCCTTAGATGAGTTGTGAGGTTAGTTTCATTTTTCAGAAGAGAATGTAATCGTTAAGCAGAAAAAGAACACAAAAATGTAGCAGTTGAGTGACAAACATTTATTCAGGTAATGCATCCTCAGACCTCGTTGTTTTCTCTGGCAAGAAATTAACGAATATTAATATCTCAAAACTGATTGAGAGGGATTAAGGGAGTTATTTAACGTAGCCATTCCGTTAATATTGTAATATCGTTTGTTCCTTAGACATTTCGGGAGGAAAAGGAATTAGTATTTTTTTTTTTAAGTTCACTGTTCCTCAACTGTGGTGTTTAATTTGTTCAAAAATAGTTCGTATCGCCGCGCATCTATTTAAATAGACAAAAAGGAAGCGCGCGCACACACACAGACACACAGTATATGTGTCAAGGCATGGGAAATCATTTTAAAGTAAAAGTTGTGTTTACCGTTGCATATCGTGGATCTGTTAAATTATAAAGGAAGGAAGGAAAGGTTCTTTATAACTGATGTTGACTGTTTTTTCTTTGCGTAAATAAAACGTTTTTAACGCACAGTATGACTATCAAAAGTTAAAACAGGCGGTACTGTAATTGTATTCGCGTGAGAAAATTAAACAGTGAGATCAAAATAGAAAGCAAAGTTCCGACAGTAGTAATGGTCACATAAAATTTGGTTCGAGTCACATAAGGTTCGAATTCAAATTGCATGTAACTGCATAATTGATATCTTTAAGTCTATAGCAGTAATTCTATTCTAATTCCACAAACTTCTTTATCCATGAAGTAAATCAGTCATTAGACTGATATTCACAATCGCTCAAGAAAATTTACTTTTTAATGGAAATTCGTTGAACGGAAAACTAAATTATTTGATTTATCATTAAATATAAACCAAACTACTTTTCCATTTGTTACTCTTGTTGGAAACCCAGATTTACCGAAAATTACTTATTTTAAAAATGAAGTTTTAGCTATGCGATAATAGGAGTGGACAACAATAAAGAAATGCGGTGCGTGTTGTTAACGGTTGAGCGTCTCTATGATGTTTCCAGAGATTAATTATAAAGATGATATTACGAGATCTTTATGAATAAAGACTTCATTATAAAGAATAATGTAAAACTTTATTTGCATATAAAATTTTGAATACAGTGAGCATCAGTTAGTATGGACATTTATATTAATGAAGTATTCCTTCCCACTTTCATATAGAGATTAATTAGGTTTTGTTGAAGGTTGGGTGCGTTTGCTTGTGCAACGGCAAAATTGAAGTTTTTTTGTAATAAATCGACATAACCAACGAAAAGGATTATTTGGCGTAAAAAAAGAAAAGGTGTGTGTGGGGGGGAGGGCATCTTATTATTTTGCTGTTGAACTTGGGAGGTCAGGAAAGTTGCTCATATGAGGGTAATATGATTACGTAATATAACCTCCAACATAAAATATTTTGTAATCTAAACATCAAAACCTTAATAGCTCTTTATAGAATTTATTTATTTCGCTGTAATTTTTATTTTCAATTCGTCATCATCTTTCTCTTGATTTTGTTATTTGCCTTTGAAGTAAACCCAGTACAACACTCCACTGATATGAATATTTGAGTTAGATATCTCAAAGGTTTTCCCTGTGATCTCTGCAAATCTTGAATAATCAGTGATAGCAAATCGAAATGACTAATAGTTCCTCTTTGTATTTCTACGTTGCACCATTCCTGTGTTCAATGGCACTACCGTTTATTATTATTATTATTTATTGTTGTGATGTTGATTATGCATGGCTGGAGTTAACAGGAGCTATATAACTACAAAAGGATGTGAATATACATTGTTGAGCTTGATTGGCCGAGTGGTTAGCGTGTTCATTGTCCAGCCCAAGAGGCTGCGGGTTCGAATCTCGCGATTGGCGTTTGTGACCCTACCACTTATTCTAGCAGAGGACCACCCTCAAAACCCGGTGAGGTGCGGGAGTGATTTATACTGTAAAATTCATATACTCAATATGAATTTTAGATGTTCACATTTCTCACTTTGAATTTGCATGCGCGTGAGCTAAAATAAACTGTGTAAACACAAAATGACTACCGCTAACTAACTGAATTAATCTCAAAAAGACCGCGGCATTCAAGAATGCTTCCAATAATATGAGCCAAGTTATAAAACAGCCAAGTTTTATAACTTGGCTGATAGTTATTGGCATATCGTCAAAAAAGTTACATTTTGAATCAGGAAGTTATTATTTACATGCATTAGGAATGGAAGTTTATTTTCGGCAAGATAACGCATTCCAAGAATCATACATAAATCAGTGCCGCGCATTGGGTAGGAGGCGCCCTTGTGCAAAACTTTTTCAGCGCCCCCATACAATAAGTTTCCATGAAAAATTTTTGCGAAAAATTTTACTTTGTTAAAAGTAAAAAACAATTTATACGCATACATAAAAATAAATTTTATTTAACAATAGTAGAACATTGTAATTTCTAAAATTCATTAATAAGGAATTTTTAATAATAATTTTCAAAAATGTTTATTTCGTTAATATATAAATACAATAGAATATACATATATAAACAAAATTACTTTTATTTTTATATAAAAAGAAATATTATTACATAACAAAGATAATTTGGAGATATGCTTTTAACTATATAACAATTAGGATAAATGTAGATTTATTTTACATATTTATCCGTCTTGTTTTAGCAGCCACAAACTTTTTAATAATATCTTTAATGTCCAATGAATCCATAATATTATTTTCAATTGATATAATTGATAAATATGTTAGACGCTCTCCAGACATTGTTGACCGCAAATAATTTTTTATTAGTTTCAGTTTTGAAAAACTTCTTTCCCCTGATGCTACGGATATTGATAATGTTAAATAAATACGCATTTCAATCGCAGTATTCGGAAACGTGTCGGTTAATTTATTTTCGTATATATAATTTAAAACATCCTGAGGAGCCGACTCTTTTTTAATAAAAGATTGTAAAGTTTTTAATTCCTCAAATAAAGTCAATACCACCAATATCGTGATTGTCGGAATCTTGATTGTCGCTCAGTTTTAAGTGCAAATCTTTACAATGTTTCATTAAATCTTCATCGCTCCAATCTTTTAATTTGCTAATGTCTCTTATAACTTTAAAGTCCTCGCTATGTTGTTTTAAGAGTATGAATCTTTCCGTGACTGAAGTTATTGTCGTGTCTAAAAACGCGAAGAAAAAATTTATTTAAAAATTTTGTTTAGGATCATGCGTTGTCTCATCTTATGCTTAGTAGCCAAACTTTTTGTTTTTGTTATTTTGCGAATGTCTTGAAAAATAGGATCAATATTAAGATCGTTTGCTACTTCTTTTGCAGTTCTGATAATATTTTTCAAATATTGGTCTGTTCGGCGAGTATTTAATTCTTGTATAACATAATCAAGATTTTCTGTAATTTTTCCTATATCAAATATCGGATTCTGCATTATTTTGTTTGCAATACTTACAAGACTTAACATTTCATACAAAACATGAACAAAGCAAATAAATTTAAACGAATTAATCTTTGAAATTAAGTTGTCTGCCTGAACTCTAGAATCGATATCTTTAGTTTCATCTTCAGTAATATCAAAAATAGCCTGGTAAATTTCCTTGATATTATTTTTAAGTGGCTTTATTGCTTCTACTTTACTTTCCCACCTAGTAACAGAAAGTGGTTTTAAATTTAAAACACGAATATGTTTTATCAAAAATTTAGTTTCACAGGATATCTTAGCTGCATCATTAACTACCAAATTTAATGAATGGCAGCACACGAAATAAAAAAAAAAGCCCTTGAATTTATTTCAAGGATTTTTTTCTGCAGTCCATCATGTTTGCCTCGCATATTTGAACCGTTATCATAAGCTTGGCCGCGTAAATCCGAAATGTTAATATTCAGTAATTTTAAATAATTTTTTATAAATTCAAATAATCCTTGCCCACTGATATCTTCTACAGATTGAAAACCCGAGAAATGTTCATGAATTTCTGCTATATTTGTATCTTTGTTTTGATTAACCAATCTAATAACAATAGATAATTGTTATTAAGATTATTCATATTTGGTCTTTGTATATTTAATAAACACAAAACTTATTCTTGTTCTTATATAAGAATAAGTTTTGTGTTTATTAGATAATTGTTATGTGTGGCTTATATCCGGGGTAGTGTCAAGAATTAATGAATAATATTTCTCCTCTTTACCCATTTCTAATTTTTTTTGTTTTATAGCTTCAGAAATTATACAGATGATTTCATTTTGTATTTTATCACCTAAATAATGAGCAATGCTCCTTTTTGTGATGTTTGGATGCGATGCAAGTGTTCTGCCATTATCGAATCAAATTTAGCGACAGTTTCTACTAACTTTAAAAAATTGACGTTATCGTTTTCAAAACGTTTTTGTGAAGAACCTCTACAAGCTATATACTGTCTTGATAAATATTTTATTATGTAGATTAACCGTTCTATAACAGATTGCCAATATTTTTTCTCAGTTTCGTATAATCTTTGTTGTGTGCAATAATGCATTTCTTAATCAATATTTCTTAATCGATAATAGTAGATTATCGATAATAACAGATTCATCTTTGGCAAAATTCTTTATTAACTACTTGACCCGGGCAATGCTCAACTAAACTATCTCTAACTTTGGTAGTTATATGATTTGGCCAAGTACCTGGATTATGTAGATCATTAAACATTAAAATTAACATTAAAATTTAAAGTAAAATTTGAAGTTTGTGGTTTCGCTGAATCGGAATCCAATATTTCTTCTGCTGCAACTTCTGTAGACAGTCCAGTCAGGCCAGTTTCATTTTCGCATGTAATATTTGTTTCTTCACAGTTATCTTGTGTTCTCTCTTTTTCTCTAGTAGAGCTACACAGAGTATTTGCTTCGTCAGAACTTTCTGTTCTTCGTTTTTTATATGGTCCTGAAGTTAAAAATTCATTCTGCGATCCGGCCAATTTATGTTCCAGTTGTTCTCGTTGCAATTGCCTTTCCTGTTTTGTAAATGACTTCTTTTGCTTTTTTTCCGACATCTAGGGGTTAACATACTTGGTTAGACTTTAAAATAAGAAGAGCGGTAAAAGTTGTCCGCGAAAATAAATAATAATTTCTGAAATTTCCCCTTAACCGACTATTATTTTTTAAAGTGAATGGCCCAAAACTAATTATTTTTTTTTATTACAGAATTTGATTTTTCAGATGTCTTGAATAATAAATATGCTTACATTTTAGGTATTTTTTTTAAAAAAATTAACAAGTAGAGATATTAGCCATTGATTGATTTCTCAGTGATATTTATTTAATATTTTTTACATTCTGGTAATTGTTTAATAATTAAAAAATTTCTAGAATATTAAAGTTATTTATTAAAGAAATTAGTAAAAGGATCCCAACCCCAATGTCTTCCAACCAGAACAAGAAGAAATATATAAATAAATCTCTTATTGAAAATTATTTATTTTCTTAGACGCCCGACATAAAAATCTTTTTTCAAAATAAGATAATTAACTAAAATGAAACAATTTAACGGATTTTCAAACTTAGCAAAAATATAATAGATGTACTTACTTTACGTGAAGAATAATCCAAAGTCACAAAAAAATTTACTAAACAACAATAAATATATTTTATAAAACAAAAGGCAACTGCACAGTATTACTGTAACGCACAAAATGAAATGATGCAAAATACATAAAAAAAGTATCAAGAAAGGGCCAATTGCAGTATGTGAAAAACAAACCTAGATCATTATGTTGAATTTTTCTTGACAATTATTTATAAGACTATTACACTTTTTTTATATAATCTTTGTCGAGTAGCTTTATTTTATCCTCCTACATGTTTCGCCAATTTTTTCTATTGGCATCCTCAGGGAATAATTTTGACATTTTAAAAAGAAACAAACCAATAATAGTATCAACCTATCTGTGTACAGAAAGCCTACAA
Organism: Typopeltis vanoorti; assembly: GCF_054136105.1. Lineage (NCBI taxonomy): Eukaryota > Metazoa > Arthropoda > Arachnida > Uropygi > Thelyphonidae > Typopeltis > Typopeltis vanoorti. Next base: position 59,097,921 of record NC_143553.1, read on the forward strand.
ATACTGGGCGTTACCTCCGTTTCAACTCAGCTCATCACATAGCTCAGAAACTTAGCATTATCCATAGTCTCAAGAAAAGAGCTATACAGTATATGACAGACAAGGATGACCTACTAACGGAATTAACTACAATATCCAGAGAACTTTCTTTAAATGGTTACCCAAAAAGACTCTATAACAAGATTCTCTTTACTGATATACCACATCGACAACGTGATGGCGTCCAATACATCAGTACAATTACGATTCCTTTTGTCAGCAACATTTCCAAAAAATTAGCTAACCTTTTAAAACCACATAAGATCAGAGTGGCATTCAAACCAATCAACACTATTCGGAAATTTTTAAGATCACCAAAAGATCCTCACCCATTCTACAAGTACTCTTGGAGTATATAATATACCTTGCTCATGTGGTATTAGTTACGTAGGTCAGACCTCTAGAAGCTTTGAAACGAGAAAGAAAGAACACATAGGAAATGTCAGAAATAACAGACAAGACATTTCAGGCCTTTCATGCCACTTTGCCTCTACTAACCATCACATTGAGTGGGATAAGAGCCTTATACCATTCAAGAACCTTTAAAGAAGCAGCTACAGTCGCCCGTAAAACTGAAACCCTAAACAAGAATCAAGGTCTAATTTAACAGAAATTTGGAAAACTTTAAGGGCGACTGTAGCTGCTTCTTTAAAGGTTCTTGAATGGTAGTTATCTTTTATGTATGGCATAAGGCTCTTATCCCACTCAGTGTGATGGTTAGTAGAGGCAAAGTGGCATGAAAGGCCTGAAATGTCTTGTCTGTTATTTCTGACATATCCTATGTGTTCTTTCTTTTCGGTTCAAAGCTTATAGAGGTTTGACCTACGTAACTAATACCACATGAGCAAGGTATATTATATACTCCAGAGTACTTGTAGAATGGGTGAGGATCTTTCGGTGATCTTAAACATTTCCGAATAGTGTTGATTGGTTTGAATTGGTTTGACAAAGATTATATAAAAAAAGTGTAATAGTCTTACAAACCTAGATCATTTAAAGAGTTTTATAGCTCATAAATAACCTATGTTTATTAATTTAAGTCGAACTGCGTAAGAACGCCGATAGTCTAACCCCCCCCCCCCCCATATATATACGGGATTTTTAGCTATGGTCCCTCAGCAGCGACCTGTATATATACGGGATAATCGGTTAAGGGTTAAGAAGAAAATAATAGGTAAATTTATATATATTAAAAAAAAAAAATTAAAACTATTCAACTATACAACAAAAACAGTCATTTACAATTTATTTTTTTAAAAAAAATGTTATGTTTTTCGTGAAAAGTAGAGGTTCAATTAAAATCGAAATTTACTTTGGCTGGTAAATTTTACCGCCCTTTTTATTTTAGTCTCACCAAATGCTTACTGTCGAAAAAAAAATCAATTATGTTATAGTTTCATACCTTCCAAATTTGCAGAACAATGTCACTGTTTCAGTAACAATCACACATCCACAAAGGGCAAAGCATAGCGTAAGAATGAATTCACGGTCTGTCTTAAACTAATAATTTTCACTAAAAATATAATAAATAATCGAGAATATTTATACAATTTTCTCTGAGGCGATGCTTACTCTATGAAATAAAATCTGTGGTAATATTGATAACGTTTCACTTCAAACAAATTATAATAAAGCTGGTGATGTATTAAGTTAAAAATATTGTTAGATTATTAAGAATTCATAATAATTTGACTGATTTTAAATTTCATTTTAGCGCATTAACTATAATTTGTAATTGTATAATTTATATAGTACGATATAATTCAAGAATAAGAAAATTTATATATTTTTTTTTATTATTTCCCGTGGTGAAATGGCGCCCCTCATCTTCAAGTGCACCATCTGCACAACCGCACGGCGCGGCCCCGACATAAATGATAACATTTTTGGAGTATTTTAATCCCTCTTTTTTTACAGGCTCATATACGTGTTATATACTTGTATACGCGCGTATACACTAGCTTATTGAATTCTCTGTTTTCTCTCCTCAAGTCATGTACTGCTTATATCCGTTTAGTTAATGTTCTTTATTTACATTTAACAGCTTTATTTGGAGTTCAACAGTAACATAATAAAGATCATAAAAATCCTACTTTTTAGCTGCTAGTTACAGAACCTCGCAGAATATGGAACGGGACTCAAACTGTTATTCAACAGTCATCTCCACACACGTTTCCTGAGTGTGCCTGCGAATAATAATTGGCTCTTTTTTTCGATCAAAAATATGATAAATATGATACAGCTGTTAGTATCTACAAGAAATAATTGTGTGATCCATTATTTGATTCCACTGGCAGTTTGATATGGTTTAATTCACTCTGCAAAACATTTTAGACAACTCACTTATTTATTTCTTGCTATTTCACTGCTTCAAGTTTAATATTCTTTTTGTCCGGTTTAAAAAAAATGCTCCGATATAAGTTATAATGTTAATGTCATTATAATTATAATGATAAATATTGTAAATAACTTTATAGCTTCAATGACCGAGGGAATAGGGTTTATGTTTCACGGCTATGACTTAAAATCAAATTATAGTATGGTATTTATCAAAGACTTAATGTGAGATACGAGACTACCGCTTACTAGAATCCTGGTTTAGCTTGAAATGTTTAGATATGCTTTGTGAATGTATTCCTGAAATAAAATGTTATTTGACATACGAGTACATGACTTCCTATTCAGCAATGAACATAATCACATCTGTGTAGCAGAAGATAATATCAAAAGTAATTCCTTCTTTTTTAATATGGGACAATCACCATTGGTCGAGGTATAAATGTTCTTGATATTTTACTAAAAGAAATAACACAGTAGCTAGCTTCTGTACTCACTATGAATACAAAATCTCTACAATACTAAACGCATAAGAAAGGTCTCTCTGATGAAGGGTCTATATTATTTGTTCATAGCACTCCCAAGTTGGCCTTATTTTCTTTCGTGCAATCTTATTTGAATATACAGTCAGCTGCTACTGATGAAATGGAACCAGTGCAGGTGACAAAAAACGAGGGACTCGATACACAAAAAGAGGGCGTGACCTGAAAAGTTTGTGCCATGCTGGTCTATGCGAATGTGTTCAACCGCTGTTCCCAATTTGCTCCCCGTCTGAGTGTATGAACAGTCTCAGTCAAGTTCCTCTTTAATAGCATAATATCTAAAGAATAATTCATAATGTAAGATGTAGCAGAAATTACTGTAAGTAGATGAAATATGCTTCTGATATTAAAACTTAGATTTCTAATCAAGGAGAAAGAAAGAGGGAAAAAAATAATAAAAAATGTGTTAATTTTTGAGTCCCAAATCTGAAATGATATCAGAAGTTAGAATACGATACGTACCATATGTAGATATATTCAGTGTTGAAAAGAATTACAACGAACGAAAATACGCACCTAAATAGTATCAAAAAACTGAATATGACAATCTATTATCGTATTCAAGTTGCGACAGAAGTAATAATAATATTTTAATTATTTTTATAATTATAATTTTAATATTTTAAATTATTTTACTATTTTAAATGGTTTTAATATTTTAAAATTATATTTTATTAAACAAAAAAAAAAATTAAAACTGCATCATTATATGCCCGATCAGATACTTAACAATTAAAGTATTGAAATAACCAAAAAAGTACAGTTTAAAAATTATCAAGTATGATCACCATTTAAATAATTCACCAGTGTTTACGGTTTAAAGTAAATGTGCATTGAGGATTAGTATAATATCCTCATTTCGTTTTATTTGACAGCATCATAAGGAGAACGCAATTCAAAATTAAAAACACAAAAAGTATATCGTCTGCATGCAGGTACGAATCCGTTATAACAGGAGTTGACAATATTGTAAAAAAAAACTTTTTTACAATATAATGCATTTGCAGGACAGTTTCGTAAAATGTATAAATATTTGGGTTTTTTTTAATGAGTATGTTATTGAAATTCTGTATTTGAAACACACACACACACACACAGTTAATCTATCTTAACTTTTGTTTTAATCAGACCATTTGCTGGTCTTTTTTTTTAAATTGCATCTTCAGTTTAATCAGACCTGGAGTCAAGTCCAGGCTGCAGAGAGGAGATTCCATAACTTCGAATCCGATTTCTTTGACAGGCATTGAAGTGAAGGAAAGTGCGAGAAATCCTTCCTAAAGCTCAGTTTTGACTCTACTAGACTTCTCGCTATTTCGTTGAAAATACATCTCACGGTATCCGCTTTAAAAACATCGAACAGTAGAGGTCAGAAAATTGTCCGAGAAAACTTTAAAAGTTTCACTATGACGGGTCTGAAAAACTTGTTAAGGGGGGGGGATGTGATTTATCGAAAGAGGAGGGAGAAAGATTAGGTAGAGAAATAGAGTGTAAAAATAAAATAAAGACTTTGAACTATCTTTTTTTATGTCACTAACATGCTTCCTTTAATTGAGGAGCTAACACAGTGAAGACATTACTTGCGGAACAACCTTTTATAATTCTAAACAAACTAATTGTATCCCCCCCCTTCACTTTTTTCTTCTTGTTACTTGCCACACTAGTATTTGGAATTGCGACTGAATAAAATTAAACGTGATATATACATTTGTTATTATGTTTTACTATTAACAAATCAATTTAGACTTTGGTGATATTACCAGCACCATTCAAAGAGCCACATTTATGTATGCAAGTACAGGCTATGAAAAGGCATCTTGCCTAAAAGTTTTTACGTGTCTTCATGGTGAAGAACGAAACTGTACCTGTTTGGTGAACCGTTTTTAAATTCTTCGGAAGCCTTAGCCGATATAGTGATTATTATTATTATTTCTTCGGCTTTGTTAGTAGACCATTTTGTAGAAGTAATGTGGTCTATAGCTGCACATGTTATTTGCATATACTCCTCATTGGAGATTACGAAGAATTTTCTAAGAACGGAACTTAATTCTCCCCCCCCCCGTCAAACAACGGAACTTCATTCACCATCACATTCGAATTGAAGTTTCTAAAAAACTATAAAAGGCAAAGGGTAATAATGTAGTTGGAATGTTTGTTAGCGCAGCACTATGGAAAAAGTTCGTGCCGATAATTTGGACAGATTTCGAGTTACACGTGATAAAACTGTTTTTTTTTTTTAAATAATAACACATAAATAAAAAATAAAAAAAGAAATATCAAGTTTTCGATTTTTTTTCTCGCCGATTGTACATCAAAAGCTATTTTCTTACGAAATTTCAATTAGCCTGCCAGTATATTAGGCACAGAGTTCACTTGGTTGCATTCGATTTTCTGCTACTTGGATGTGGTGTCACTGTATTTTAAAGTTAATAGATCGGCGAAATGGTTGCAGTTTTCATTTTCACTTATAAGCACACCTAGCTGGTATTGTCTTCTTAAAGAAACGTAAATATTTAAACGCATCTGCAGATATGTAGACCTTGTATGTATTTACTTAATACAACTTATATATGATTATTTTAAAAAATAATAAAACAGCAAACAGTTACAGTATAGATATTTCTGTGGTGGATTCAGAAGAATGACATGTCCTTCTTTTGGAAAATCTTTGAATTGGATTGTAATCTTGTCAAGGCCTATAATTTAAACTGAAGCTTAGTCGGTTCGGATTAAGGTAATAAGATTTCCATTCCCCCCCCCCCCCCCACACACACACACAGCTTCTGCAATAAAGCGAATGTGTTATAAGTATCGGATATAACACATTCGCTTAGTGGAATCGGCTGCCCTGATTAATTCTAAACAACCTCTTATTATGTGAATATCTTCGAGGCATAACAGGTATGGAAGATTTGAACCATTCAAAATTTCAAACAATAAGCAGCACGCAAAACTATCTCAAATTAATCTTTTAGTGAGTCAGTAAAAAAAAAAAAAAAATGTTGAAGGAAACATTAAAAACAGTACAGTAGAACAGTGCTTCCCAAACTGTGGGCCACGGCTCCCTTGAGGACCGTGAAATAATGAAAACAAATTGAAAATGTTTTAAGACTAAGATTTTTTTTTTATCTTAAAAGAAACGTATTTAATTTTTATTATTTCTTTTTTGTTATTTTTTATATTTTAATGAAAAAAAAATCATACATTGGTGCTGGTTCACAAATTTTACTTTCTGTCTATTTCTTATTATATGCTTATTCCTATAAGTTTCATTTCAAAGCAGAAATCTAAGAATTGCAGTTTCAAATATTTCACTTGATATTGACTTTTTGTGTAGCAATATTGAAACATATCCATCGCATGAAATTGTTATTAAACTTCTTTTATGTTTTAATTCTTTCTTTATTACTAATCGTTTTACGTTTCATGTACTTGTACAATAACAATATATCTATCTATATAAAAATAAAACGTACCATGTCAAATGTATATGTAAGATGCTAAAAATGTAATATTTGCATTTGATTTGTGCAATATTCGCTGTGTATGTTTTGTATTGAATATAAATACAATAAATATTATAATAATATATGTCTATATTACTATTTTTTTAGAGAGGGATTCCATGAAATATTTTAATTTTTCCGAAGGGGACCCTGCATCCAGAAATTTGGGAAGCACTGCAGTAGAACGTCAATTATCCGAAATAATTGGAATCAAGGTTGGTTCGGTTAATCAAATACTTCGGATAATCATACATAAACATAAATAAGAAAACCCAGTTTATACGAGGCTTACAATTAAACTGGATGCAAGATTAATATGTGAAGCATTATAAAAAATAATTGAAAAAAAAAATAAACAAGTAATTGCGCACAAATAAGAATATAATGAATCTCGGGAAGGTTTATTTTTAAAATATGTGATCTTGAATATTTCTTTGAACTATTCAAGAAATAAAAAAACATGGTTGCGAGATTGCTTTTTTTTTTTTTTTTCCCCGCAATATCTCCGTAGGAATGCTTGTTGCTCACACCATGCCGCTGCAGTTTTCAGTGAGTGAAGTCCCCGCGTAAGTAGACCCGCTTTCTCTTCTTCATCAGAATCACCTTGGTTAAAGTCAACGCATTCTTCATTCTGGACTAATGCAACAATTTTCTTCTTCTGCTAAAATATGAGAATCAAGTTCATCGGCATCATCGTTTAACCATGCTTCTGTGTAATCTTGGCCACAATCGAAAACCCAGGGAAAACCTTGAAATAAAGTTACAATCGGACCTACGTCTTCATTCAAATCTTGCACATGCGTGACCGTGTCTTCGACAGCATCCCAAAGTTTATGCCATGTGCCTTTTTCAGATTTCTCTGTGATAACATGTTCCCAGCATCTACTAACATGTACATCCACGCTCTCTCTCTCTCTCTCTTCATCTCCCTCTGGTTGCAGCAAGCGACGCAAGACTATTTTTTGTACATCTTTTTAGTTTTTCTATAACAACACCTTGATCCATTGGCTGCAGCAGAGTTGTAATATTTAGCGATAAAAACCTGACAATGATTGTTGTTAACTGAATTCGGTTTTTCAAGAGGAGGGTGGGATGGCGCATTATTCTTGCTTTACCCTCATTTTTTCGAGGTCTCTTCAAACTAATCACAAAAAAAAAAAAAAAAGTTAGAATCCATCCAAGCATGTTTCTGCTTTATATCGACGGGTAGCACACGTTGCACCTTTACTTACACGTTGCCCACCACACTCCCACGCTAGCAATCTTTAACCTACAGTGAGTAAGTTAAAGATTCATTCATTCATTTTGTATGGTGATTCAACGGCCGTGAGCCTCTTTTACGGGGAGGTACTGACCACCTCAATCCCCCTATTTTTATCCCGGCTAAGGATCGGCATAGCTGACAATTCAGACATATGCCTGGAGGAATTGTCTTAAGTATTCCTGACTGTATTCGTGTGTGTTCACGGGGCTGGATTGCCTGTTTGCGGGATGAAATATCCCAGATAAACTGGGGGAGGGGGAAACCCTGCTGTCCACGCCCAAGACCGTCCACGGCTAACTTAGCTATGGCTAAGAAAGATCCTTAAGCTCCTCACGTCGTCAACGGGAATCGAACCAACCTAGAGCACTCCTTCCCCAGGCATATGGTTGCGAAGCGCATAGCCACTAGGCTAACCGCGCGGACAGTTAAAGATTAATAATACAAGAATCCTAACCATAGAGATCAAACCTGGAATATTTTCAGGCATATGTTAAGCAAGGTAGCGATTTCACACCCAGCGGCGAAAATCGCTTACCATCTTAAGATTTCCACAGGCATTCATATCACATGGGATTCGGACCAGCAGCGTGTTTATTAGGAGAGAAGAAACTCTATTCACTCGGCCAGACTGACATTCTACTAAGGCATAAATTTATTTATTAGATCAGTAGAGAGCAGAAACCATTTGAGCTCCGTAGAACAGTGGCCGAAAACAGCTGTAGTAAAGTATACAATATAAGGCTCGCGATCTTGATTTATTCGTCCAACGAGCAATCTTTTAGATACCATGGGTCTGAATCTCCCAAAAATATACGGCGAGGCAAAAGAATTTAATATATGTGTGATATATGAATTTATTATATATATATATATATATAAAATTCTTCTTCCTAACATGGATTTTAGGTCTCATGCTATCTCTTTCTTGGTCTTCCAATTCTTCTTTTCCCACTTATTTTATATTTGTATAATATTTTTGGTAGTCTGCTATTGTCCATTAGATTTAAATGTCTATCAATTTTTGTTTATACGGTCTTATGTAGTATAAACATACATAAGACCGTATAAAATTTCTACATTGTAAAATTTCTTCATTTGTTTTATGGTCTTACTTGATATATCCAGCTGTTTTTCTGAGAAATTTCATTTCTGCTGTTTGAATTAGTTTTTCATCTTTCCATTTTACGGTCCATGTTTCACTTCCGTATAGTCGAGTTGATTTTGAAAAGACATTGTACGAGTATAATCTGCTTCTAGTGCGTTTTTGTACTATGGATGGCTTAAATATATTATTTATTATGCCATTTACTTGAACAAAGTTTGATATTTTAGTGTCTATGACTTTTTCTTCTTCGTATGATAAATCACATCCCAAGTATCTAAAAGTGTTTACTTGTTCTAATATTTTATTATCTATGACTATTTTAGGCATTCATATCACAGGGAACACCTTCAAATTGGGTTTTCTCATTTGAATACCATTATTTTTGTTTTTCTTTAGATATTGTCATATTATATTGTTTTGCGACATCATTTAATGATCTTTGTAAATCATCTTCTGATGTAGCTAATACTATTTGATCATCTGTAGTAGTGTATCTATCTTCATTTGTGGGGTTATTTGTATACTAAATGGGTTATACTATTTCCATTCTGAGATGTGTTCTAATTTAACTGCTATTTTATTTCTATATTTCTTGAATGAATTGTAAAAGTTGGTTTGGCATATTCAAATCGGTTAATATTTTATTTTAAATAATTTTTGTCTACAATTTCGTCAAAGGCTTTTTCATAATCAATAAAGGCCAGTTTCTTTTTGAATTTTAAATTCTTTCCAATTTTCAAAAGAATCGGAAATCACCGTATATTTTTGAGAAATTCGAATTGGAATTTTTAAGTTGACTGAGGCATTGAAGTTCAGGGGAAAGGGAAGGATACAAGAAGCTTTGCCAAAAGTAATATGCCTTGTTATAAAATTCAGATATTTAATTTCAACCGCCGAGGTTATTTAACTATTCTTATATATTCACACTTGAAACAGATTAACATATTTACAGATGGAACATATCGGATTATTTGAACTGTGCAAAGGTTTGTGACAAATCTTTAGTATAAAATGTTACAAATTGAAAAAAAAAAAAAAACACGTAAATGCTTATAAAACGTTCAAATAGTTTTGTTTCTGTGTTTGATTATTTTATTAATTAACTATAAGAGTATTCACAAGTACCGTATTATTTTATATAAATACCTGAATTCTAATTGCAGTTTCAGCATCTCTGTAATAACTAAAATAATAATAAAAATATATTTAAGTGCGATCGATAATTAGATCGCGATATCATTTTCTATTCTAATAGTACGTTATTTTTGTTTTTAATTTTTTCATTTTTCTATTAAAATTTGAGATCTAATGGCTTTTTTTTTTTTTTTTTAATATTTCTGCCTTCAGCAATAGGTATCGACTAAAAAGTCTTCATTAGCCCTGCAAAACGGTTTATTGTCTTACTATTTAGCAGTAAATATAAAACTTAATCACACAGTAATGTGATTAATATATACTATATATGATAAACATATTGTGATAAAGCCCGGTAACGTTTACAATGATATGGACACTTTCAGTGTTTCACAAATTTCCGTACACTGTCGATTCACCACTGGGTGCAGTTACTATGGTACACGGACTTTCCACCCAATGTGATAAATGGAACAGATGTTTTTGGTCACCAAAAAGGCAGTCGATTGCTATATTGAAGTTGCACGCTTCTTTTAGCCTTCGGTTGTTCTAATATTGCCAAAGAAGTTCCATTCAGGTTTATTTCCAGTCCAAACCAGAAGAAATATAGTATTCCTACACTATTAATATTATATACTGTACACTTTACTGACCTTTCTTCTGGTAGCTTCAATATCCAAATACCTTCGTCTGATTTAAAAAGTGTACATTGTGATTCATTAGTCCAGGGTTTCTCAAACTTTTTCTACGACGGAACACTTCACAAATCCTGAAATGTTCACGGAACACCTTGGTTATTTTGTAATGTATTAATTAATAATTTAGCTTATTTTATTGTTAATAATTAATTAATGATGGATAATTAATTATTAATTAAACATCAATTAAACCATCATCAAATTAATTCGTGCTGATTTTCATTGACATATCCCATTCTGATCACCAAAAATTTATAATATTATAAGTACTTACGAGTGAATGTAGACTTTTTCTCCTGTGTGCTGGTTTTGTAGGTTAGGTAAATATAAATAAAATAAATGAGTAAATCTAAGCGTTAAGAAAAAACAATCATTTATTGTCAAATGTTAATTAGTAAAAACAAAACACATAAAAATATTAAAACGTATATTGCAAATTAAGTTTTAATGACTCCGATGTTTTTGGGTCTTTGAATTACAAATTCTTTTGATATCAAGCACAATATTAGAAAGTTGAATTCTCATATTTGGTGTAGCGTCGAATCTGTTCCTGGACTTTGATTTGGTTGCAGCATAATATGAAAATCCTGCTTCGCATAAATATGTCGTTGTAAAAGGAAGTAAAACAAAAATAGCTAGTTTTGACACGCTTGTCCAGAAATCATTTAATGGCAGTTCCTTGTATTTTTTTTTTTAAATCAGTCACTAATTAAGTCCATTAGATTTCCATAGTCACTTGCGCTGAAGCCTGCTGGCTTAGCTGTCACTGTAAATGGATTCAGAACCCAGGAATTGTCCTCACTGGATTTTGGAAAATATTGCAAAAGGGTTGATTGCAAGTCATGCAAGTGTTCTAAAATTACGTTAGATACTTCTTCATTTACTTTAGAATTTATTTCAGTCAAAAATTCATGCAAGGTGGGAAAACAATCAAAATTATTCTGTTCAACTGTATAAATCCAGAATTGCAACTTCCTATCAAACAATGCAATTTTATCTCTTGTATTAAAAATTGTAATATTCTTTCCTTGTAATGATAAGTTCATTTCATTGCACTTTGTAAAAATATCTGCCAGATACGCAAGACTCATCAACCATGAATTTCTTAATAATTCAATAAAATTTTGTCCTAAATTATGTGACATCAATAAGACCATTAACTCACTACGAAGTTCAAAAAGCCTCAATAATGCTTTTCCTCTGGATAGCCATCTCACTTCAGTATGCAATAATAAAAGTGCATTATGTGCACTGCCCATTTCATCGCACAAAATTTTAAATAATCTGGATTGAAGTGGTCGAGATTTTACATAGTTGATCATTTTTTCGGCTTCATCCAAAATAGTTTTTAAATATGTACGAATTCTTTTTTTTACTAGTGCTTGTCTATGCAAAACACAATGACTTTCGGTGGCTCTTGTAGCTACTTGCAGGATACGTGTTACAACTCCCTTCATCTTTCCTACAATTGCTTGAGCACGATCTGTACAAATATCAATACACTTCTCTCAACCGATTTCCTGTTTTGTAATATAATTATTAATACAGTTGAATATATCTTCTCTGTTATATTTTTCTTGTAGATATTCGCACGAGTAAATCTTCAATACTTTTATCAAAGATGTAACGAACAAACACTAGTAATACAGCGAGTCTTGTGACATCTGTAGATTCATCCATTTGCAATGAATATTCACTGCAGTCTAAGTCGATGAATTAGCTATTTTTCTATGTCTTTGATGCGGCATGATACAGTATCATTGGATAATTGTACTGCATCTATTTTTTTAGCAACCTGCTCGTTTAACATGCATGATACAATTTCTTTCACACAAGGCTTAATGAGCGTCTCACCAATTGTATGAGCGTCACCGTGAAGTGCAATGCGGTAACTCACGCGAAAAAACTGCTCTGTTGCATTTTCAGTTGTAGCAATTGGCCATTTGAAGTTTAGATTTTTCTAGCGAGTCACGTCGTCTCTTAAAAAAATGTATATCTTTTCCTTTGTAAAGAGTGTGTTTCGTTTCGAAGTGCCTACGAAATTTAGCTGGAGCCAAAGAACTGTTTACTAGTATTACATAAAACATCAGGAGCATGTGTATTGCCAATACACGTAAATCCATAATTTAAGTAACCTTCATGATACTTCCGTTTTGGTCTGTTCTTAGATGACTCTTGTTTTTTAATATTAGCTTTTGAAAAAAACCACAGTTTGCAATTCCATATCTTCTCCAATCATACGAGTAGATGTGTCAGCAGAAGTACTTGCTCCTCCTTGTGTGAAAGTTCCTGTCTTTAACCAAGAATCCATGGATTTTCTCAATAATATTCAAATATTTGTCGGAGCTATAATAAAAAACAAATAGACTTTTGTTGTAAAGGTAACTTTAGTATGAAAGACAATAAGATTATAAATAAGAAATGTCGAATAATATAAAAGTAAATGAATAATGCAAAATAGTAAAAAAGACTGCAACACACAAAAGTAAATATGAATTGTAACAATACTTGTAAGAAAAGTACTAAACCGTATCAAATAATGTAAAAGCAATTGTAATAAGAATGATTTGATAAAATGTTCAGTAACAAAAATTAAACAGTTCGAAATAAATCAGATATTAATTATAAAATTAGTTAAAAGAGTAAGTAGAATTATTTTTTTTTAAAGTCGCCTCGCCTACTCCCTATATACGGGAATAAAAAGGCGTTAGCTGATTTTTTTTTTCCCGAGGGACCGGTCCCAACAAATTTACTCGTAAATACCTTTCTAAATTTTTTTAAAGTTCATACATTAACCTAAGTATTAATGATTAATTATGGCATAATCATAAAGAGTATTAGTACACTTATGTATAATGTGTGTGGCATGTTGACAAATATAAATTACATTTAAATTAGTTATCAATCACTGGACTAATGAAATGCTGTAGTTTATTCAGGCAAAAATCATTAAATTAATTTGTGCTGATTTTCATTTACATATCCCATTCTGATCACGAAATATATTTATAATATTATTATAAGTACTTGCGAGTGAATGCAGACTTTTTCTCCTGTGTGCTGGTAGTTTTCCCCTCCTTTTGTACAGCCTGGAGATCTTTGTAGGCTTCAGGTGGATGACTCACTATCTGTTCCATCACAAACACCTTCAATAAGGGATTTCTTAATACCAAAATTAAACAAAGTGCCTTGTCTCTTATTCATATCAGATTTTAACTCTGTATTCCTATTACTTTTAAAAAAATCACGGCACTCTGGTTTCAGAACAAGCACTTACACACTGCAATACGAACTTGCGAAGAAAGTATTCAGTAGTAATAGATTTGAGAACCGGATACAGACTACCTTGATTTTCAATTTCAGTGGAAAAATTTTCTTTATACTTCCTTGCTGATTGGTCACTGATATTTGCAACGCAGATGTTATTTCGTTCAATTTTGAGAACACGCCACCCATTGTTGTAATCGGCTTGCAGGCAATTTTTATGATCGGTCATAAACGGCGGTATTCTCTTTCCCGATTGTTGAAAGATTTCAATGTGTAAAAATTAACGATAATTCATGAATACATCCATGTTTAAAAATATGCTGCTTGGTCACTGACATTTGCTACACAGATGTCATTTCCTTCAGTTTTGAGAACAGAAGATATGACACCAATTGTTGTGATGGGCTTGCAGGCAATTTTTATGTCCCGTCATAAACAGCGTTATTCCCTCTCCCAAATGTTGAAAGGTTTCGATGTGTGAAAATTAACGATACACAGATGTTATTAGGTGTTCTGGGTCTGAGCTTTGACATATTCACGAATATTATTCTCCTCAGAATATTTTTACTATAAAATATTTATTCACGAAAAATGCTTAGAAAACTAAGATGACAAATTTCAGAACTTCTTGCGGAACACAGTTTGAGAAACCCTGCATTAGTCCATAGCGAAGTTGTTTTTAAGTGCTGTACCGTCCAATCATAATATGATGTGCGCAATACTACAAATCGATCCCGAGCATTGTTTGGAATAGTGATTGGCTTATACGCAATCGCCCTTTCCTGAATTACTGGCTGAAAGGACTACTGATCACGACGTGGAAACGCATAACCTTTTCCGGCACGTTCAACTTGAAGGGGGATCACATAACATGATAGTTTATGTCGTCTAATTCAGTGGTCTCCAAACATTTTTGATCGCGTACTCCCAAGACAGAAAAAATAAATAGCGCGTACCCCCAATTGATTGAGCAAAAATCTATTGTAATAAGTATTATAAAGAGGAAATATGCCTTGTATCATCATATAATAATTAAAAACTCTAGATATTTTTACACATTATTTTTATTATTAACAGCTTACAAACATATTTATTGCAATATTTAATGTGAACAATGGCCTTCCATTTCTTTCATAATTTCTTGAAATTCTGGTTTGATGGCTTCTGATACTGCGATACGAAGGACTGGTTCCAGTATCGTTAATTTTAGTGAATTTTTTTAAGTTGTTGGATTGAGAATTACGTCTTCAACCATCGTTCAAAGAATTGTAAAGATTTGTGTTCATGTTCAGGATGTTTAGTTTTTAAGTGTCTTACTAATCATGATGGTTTCATGCTTCCATTACATAGCGTCTCATGACACAATACACACGTAGGACGAGGTTCATTGTTGACTATCGTTGATGTAAATCCCCATTTCAAGTAGTCTTCTTGATAATTTCGAACTTTCTTGGGCAAGATTTTGTTAAGTTTCAGATTAATGTTTTTATCACTTAATTTGACTGATAACGAACTTGTTTGAATAGAAGAATCAATCCTATCTTTTCCTTGTTATTCGTCTGATGTAGGAGTACTATCATAATTATCTTCAATTCGCGGTTTCTTCGGAGGAAATTTTTTTAACCATTTATCCATTTTGTGAGAGTTAATTTGTAAAATTTAAATATAATTCATTTACTATTGATAATATCAAACACTTTTAAAAAATGTAAGCAATTTTGATAATCTAGTGTAAACGTAAAAGTAAGCACAAAAAGGCGTTAGAATTGCACAGAAACAATATATACTAAAAAATCGTTAAATTTACTACTAATAGTCAAATAATTAATACAACTGTGGTGTCATCTGTAGATAGCAAGATAACTAAACAATTTTCCTAATCTAGTTGGGCTTGTCAACACTAGGGTGCTCTACAAACAATGGCAATGATGAGAAGTAAGAGATTTACTCCCTAGTTTTAAAAAACATGACAGCTTTGCTACGGACGATTATGTGTGCAAAGTCGCCCAATGTGCGCTACTCGCAAATTTAAGTTTACAGGATCTTTATAACGTCTTTGTCTATATTAGATATATGTTTAATTGATGAAAGAAAGTAATATTCTTTATCTTTAATTAATTACTTAATTTTTTCCCTATCAATATAAAACTTTTTTGACGTACCCCCACGTATCGACTCGCGTACCCCCTGGGGTACGCGTACCACACTTTGGAGACCACTGGTCTAATTGACCGTTTCTCGGTTACTTCAGAATATCATATTTTAATGTTATCACTCGGTTAACCTTGGATGCTCTGTGTGACACTTGTCCTTCAGGTAGAAAGACGTGCATTCGAATCTCGTTTTAAGAAAGCGAAGTAACATAAGTTTTTTTTTTTTTTTTTTTTTTTTTTTTCATTCAGATAGAGGTGTTAACCAGTTTCATGGAACACGATACGGTTTCGTCCAGCAAAACAGGCAAACCGCTCGGAAGAGTACGCAATTAAGAGACATAAAAGAACTTACTTGATTAACGTTAGTGACCCCATTTATAATTCAAATTAAACAAAATCTAATCCGCTTGTGCTTCAACCGCATGAACTGATGACTAATGTAGCAACTTACGACGTCACTTCTCAGCAAGTTAATTCTGAACCACGTCCTATTTTCCAATATTTCGCTAGTCATTAAACCATGCACCTTTTCTATCTTGCGTGTCATTCAGCATTTACTTTCCCAGTAGCATTCACGGAAAATGGGAATATCAATATAATTTTTGTGACGCAATGTGTAAATAGGTCTAGAAGTTGGTGTGGGTATAATATACTTCACAAATCAATGACTGAAATTGACTCCACCCCCGTGAAAAATTTGCCTGCCTCGATAGCTCAATTGCTAAGTCACTGCTTGTTGATATATATATATATATATATATATATATATATATATATATATATATATATATATATCAACAACAGTGGTACAGAAGGGGGGGGGGACCACATTTTTACCATTAGAGAAGAGGTTTACTTTTATTTATCATTGTTTCATGTCGCCAGATTAGTTAGCGGCCCAAGGCAAACAATTAAATATCGCTCCTGATGGATTATAAGACAAAAATATAAGAAAATCTCCAATTGCTATTTTGCTTTTATTACAAGAGAAACATTAATGCAAAACGATTACATAATAATATTATTTAAATGTTTGCTCTACGGGGATATCGCACAATAAAACTGTTTTTAAGCTCTTCTAAATTTAATTTATAAGCTATGTTCACCTCTATCGATATAGTTGCTAGACCAACCAATCTTTCTTGAGACATTGCTATTCGCAAATAATTTTTAATCCGTTTAAGCTTGGAAAAATTTCTTTCCGCACTTGCTACGTTAACATGAATTGTTAGCGTAACGACGGCGCCTACCGCAATATGGCTGAACTAGCGCCCTTATTAAGACGCACCGTGAGGCAGGCTGCCTCTATGCTACACCATAGACCTCTATGCTACACTATAGACCTTTCCAGTATCTGTCGACGGTACTGGCAAGGTCCTTAATCTAGTCCCAAAACCAAGAATAACATTGAATGTGAACGGGATGCCTATGATGTTACGACTGATCACTTTGTTGTTGGTTAAATGCGTGTGCTGGTGAACTGGTAGAAGCATATGTGGAGATGTACTATCCTGTATGGATACTTTATCTTCAGAGAGTATTTATTAATGCAGTTAAATGATGACAATGATCATCAATATGCCGTGATACCACTGACTTGTAACATTCATGTCGAAGTTTTCTAGAGGGGGGGGGGAGGGGAAACTACGTGAGAAATTAATTGTAACATTTAATGCTAATTGACAAAACTAAATGTAAGAAAACAACTGTTTCTCTAGATTTTAAGAACCTATTAGTCAACTAGAACTATCTATGCACTTGAAAGACACAACACACAAAACAACAAAGACTAACAAATGAACTCATCCAGAAACAAAGAAAGGTCATGTGTTCGATGCTAGAAGTGTCATGGCGATCTACTGTCAATAGTAGAGAGAGACTCCCAAACTTTACATTGAGTCCCCAGACGTGCAAGTAAATAGATTTGACAGGAAAATTAGCTACGATCATACATTTTTTATAATATAAAGCTAAATATAGACTTTTCGAAAATAAAGTATTGCTGAAAGAGCTTCATGTATGTTATATTTTCGAAGAAAAAAAAAAAAGATGAGCTGTTTATACGAGCTCGTAAGAGCGCATATCATCTTTACTTTCTAGAACAACTGGGATTACGTTATGAGTTTGAATTCTACAATACTCTATGATAACTAATCTAATTCAACCAAGAAAAGAATTAAAAATTTCTCTATATACGCTAAAAAAAAAAAGTCTATCAACAACATGCGTCTCATTCACACATACACTTTGGAAATCTCTGCATTATTATATCTGAGTTGATGTGAAGCATTTATGGCAGTGCGCCAAAATTAATTTTAAATAAAATGATAATTAATTTCTGTTGCATGTAATGTAGAGCCTGGGACGATTCCAGAATTAAAAACATGATTTATGCATTAACTTTTATTTTTCTTTATTTTTTGATCATCTGAAGTGACCATTTTCTAGAACTGGGGTTTGATTTGGTTTTTAAATTCGACAGAAGCAACTAAAACTATGAGAGCAGTGTATTATGTATGTTAATTGCGTGCGTTCTTCAGCTGGGAAGAAAAATCTGAGTTTCCGGGAGGGAGAGAGAGAGAGAGAGAGAGAGAGAGAGAGAGAGGCTTATTCAAACTTTGGTATTTTCTGACGAAGGACACATATTGTAGCGACATTGCGACTGAGCCTACGGAGGTTCCATTTTTCGGCGTATACTAAACCAACCCACTCTCGGATTGTCTATAATTTACCTCTTTGTATTTTTTTTTTCATGTTCTTTCCAAAATACTCAGTAACCCATTCACAGAGGAGGCTTAAACTAGGAAGACTGAATCCTGGTTATCTTTTGATCTGTCTCTAAAGTGGATAAGAAACTTTATGCAGTGATTCGTAGACTGTTTCTAATTTTGTAACGTTTCAGAATTTAGTAGCTTAATTTATTTGTAGCGTCTTTTTAATTAATTTATTTTTTACCTTCATTGTTATTACATAATTTAGAGTGAAGTTTTGTCAATCCAAATTAAGTATTGCAATCTATATGGAAACAATTGATAGCATAGAAGTAAATTCGAGGAATCTTTAAATATTTTCTTTAACAAAAAATGGATGAAGGAGAAAAGTTTGTTGCGAAACAACACTGTGATCTTTAGCGAGTATAAAGGAGCTTTCTGTATCACCTATGGTGACTATTGCCCAAATATTACAACTGTTGGTTCTCAGTGTCATTTGCATGAAAATGGACATTATCTCTTCAACAGTTCATTGAGGGTTCCAGGTCTGGTGTTCATCCACTTTCAGTCATACTAGAAAAGAAAGAGCATACGTATTTGCACATGTATATTTCTATAGAGCAAGCTAGCATGCAAGATCAACTTGGGATAATACCGCAACACTTTCTGTAGCACTTTGTGAACTGTGAGAATAAGATACCATGTGGACTTCTTCTGCAAATGTAAAATCTTCAACTCGAGATTGTTGTACGACTTTTTTCCCCTCTAGAAGAGAAGAAAAGAGGAAGAAAAGCCGTACAACAAAACTTCCTGTCTCTCTTCGAACTTTGTTATCAGGTTTCAAACAGCATATGGTGTCAAAGACCCTTGTCGCAGGTTCTTATGACGTTGGAATTCTCGAAGTGCCGCTTCTGCATTACTATCATTCTGGTAATAAAACTTTACTATCAACGCATGTTCTGGTAATGTGAGAGGCATCGTGAAGCTGCTCTTTTATTGTAAGAAGGGGTGATCAATTACAGCATCTCTTTTCGCCTGGCGGTGAGAATGTGAACTATTTTTTTCTCCCCTTGCCATTCTCTTCTGCGTATCTACCTTTACTCAGTTTAATTCCTTTTCAACAGAAAATAATTAAAACAGCTGTGTAAACAGTGTTAATTGAAGCAAGGCTCGCTGTTATCGTCACGATCCATTTAAGATCGACATTTTTAAACACTGGATATTCCGTTTTTCATTTCTCATTAAATTTATATTTTTGATCTGACAAGGCTCTTATTGTTTTATGAAATATATGTAACCAATTATAAAAAAAGTACATAAATGGTAAAAAAAAATAATTAATTACTCTTTATTGCTATTAACAGAAGCACTGTTATAACCTTCATGGAGTCAAGAGATACTTTGCAGTCCGTCTTAGGATGCGCAAAGTCTGTGTACCACTTACACTCGTTCACCATTGAACTCATTGCGCCTTCTCCGGCAATCCATGCCGCGTACCCCCATCATTCCTCACGTAAGAAAGGCATCTTCTCCTATCTTTCCCAAATTCTGCAGATTGCACGTTCTTAACTATTCTCATAGTTTCAATATAGATTTTGTATATTGGAACTATGAGATGTAGTCTGTCATATAATATAGATGTAGTCTGTCAGAGCCTTATACAGGTGAACCACGCCATCCTGATGTATGCTGTCCCCTTCTTACTATTGTAGCAAACACATGAGCGATGTATTCGCTAAACGTCAATTCCTTATCTATCATCGGCCCAAGATTCCTTGCCTCTTTCATTTTGCAATATGGGTCCACCAGGAGCGTACAGAACTTTTCATTTGTACATCCTAAAGTATAATACCTTACACTTAATTTCATTAAATAAATTGGTCCATTTACCCAGCATCTTTCTAGCTTATTCAAGTCCTCCTGAAGAGCCACCATATCAGTACATTAGTTATTACATCCGTTATAATATTATTGACCATAAAAGGTTAAATAGTAATATTCTCAGTCTTGAAAGGTGAAACTTTACTTGTAAGCTTAGTTTTTATTATAAAACTAGAAAAAACTATATCTGTTTGTTTTTGATATTTAAATACCACAATTAGAATTTAAATACCTACTCAATGATTTTGTAAAGTGTAGAAAGATCGCAGTATATGCATTCTCTTCATCTATCACTCTTGTTACTTTATTATAAAACCCAGACCAGATTACAAAAGCTCCTTTCATCCGTCCATCACAAACTTTTCTGCGATCTTAACCAACACTGAAGAAATGCAAATCAGTGAGTTTGATGTTTTCAATTTTACTACCATCAGCCCCAAGCAATGAAATTGCTTTACCTTGTTTTAAGAAAAATTAAATTAAATTAAATTGAATAGTAAATATTAAATTATAAACAAATTAAAACCAAAGGAAATAAAGAAAGATGACAAAAGCGATTATTAATTAAAGTGAAAGAGACTGGAACAGAGTAAAAAATATCCGTTATAATATACCATATGATGCCAATATAAACACAACGAACACATTTATTTCTAGTAAATTTAAATCTAAATATTGCACATTTTAAGTATATATACTTATATCATACAGTGCTGAGTATGCTATCAATAGAAATGAATTATAGTAGAAACATTTTAATGAATTTATCTTTGAGAATGTTTCTGAATTTTGATTTCTGATTGTTTCGTTATCACAGTTATCAATAAAGTACATTTTTGGAAAAAATAAATAAATGAACAGAATACAAGAATTTTGGATAAAAAATATAGATATAAATCGTTTTTTGAAGGGAATTTCTCTTCTGATAGAAATCTAAGTCAATTTGTTGTGAAGTTTTAAATCGATTAATGGTAAGAGTAAGTTTGAATACTCTTTTGGAATTGTTCGGTTTTTAATTCGACAGGGATCATCTACAAAGTTTGTGCTGTTTAAAACAAACAAAATATCGTAGTATTTCACTGTACTCTGAGAACTCCCGCACTCTCCTTACATACATTTATTCTACTGTGAGAGTAATTTGAATTTTATTAGTTATTTTCTGTGATTCAAGATTTCGGTTAGCCATTTCCAACTCTTACTGTTGATTCTTTGTTGACCCCGCCAGACAGATGGTATACAAAAACAGTGGCGGTTAAACACCGGGGCTGTGGTACTGGAGTATCTCCATCCCCCACATGTACTTCTGCGCTGAACGACTACACCTATAATACATAAATTTCTGAAGCTGAAAAAAAGTTGTGCTAAACCGTATTTACAAATTATTTTTTTTTTCATAAGCTCTGCAAGCTTAACCCTCTTTAAACTTTCGTAGATGGAAGTCACCTAAAAAAATAAGAAGACCATTATATTTTCGACAAATAAAACAAAAATCATTGCAAACGGTTCCATAACACTCTTTGAGCTATATTTGCAGTACAGAAACCAGTGCTGCTTGTGTCTGTACTAAACTTCTCGCAACGTTCAGCACGCTGGGATAATCCCGTGATTTTGAGCGGTGACGCATAAACTCGAGCACTCTTGAAAAACCCCTTTGCAACACAACGTCAGCAAAGTATCATGATGTTTGTTAAAAGTGTCCCTGTTCATCACTGTTTTATACTCGTAATTACAGTTAATATACTTTGTTATTTGCTCTTTGGAAATAAAGGCTGCCGGTGAGAAAGGTAGACGGAGTACTTAGCGTATATGCTCTCCATAAATAAATAAATCATACTTCCTAATTCTAACTAGTATTTAATTTGTCTATCGATTTTTATGAGTTGCGGAATTACAAATGGTCTTTGGAATTTGGTTATCTAACCATTAGTCTATTTTTGTGGGCAGGTGGGATTCACATTAAAATAAAACAAAAAAGGTTTCTTTTAGAAAAAATCCTGCTTATCTGAAAGATCAACTAACTTGGGAATTGCCTGAAAGCCAAGTTAAAAAAAAAAAGTTCTTCTGATCGGCAAACTAGAATCGTATCTATGAGGATCTGTCTGTCTTTCTCTCTCCAGAACATAAACGCTACTGCGCCGATCCAACCACTGTTATTACCATTAAAAAGGTTTACATATTATATATGTAGAATGTGCGTGTGTTCTGGAATGAGTTTGAGTGTTTCTTGTGACTAACAAGCCTCTCGTTCCTGTAAAATCGGTTGGCTTATTTCGTTTTTTTTTTTTTTTTAAAGGCCTATAGAATTTCTTCCGTTTGTCACTGCTTAAAGTGCACACTGCGAGTTTGTGATTCTATAATTCTGAAACTATTATAATTTCAGATACCTGACAAGAAGAAATCGCTGGCTCGAAAGCATCAGTGAAAGATGAGTCGCTGCATAGTAATATATCAGTAATATAGAACGAAGAAAAAGACACGCTTAGAAAATATCACTTGATGCTTGGTGTAAGCCAGTGGTTCTAACACTCTTCACACATTTTCTTCATACCTTGAAATCTTCTATAAGCACATTCCAAGACGTTACTAGTTGATGTAATTTTTCTATATGTAATATTCCCATCGAAGTATTATACCTAATCGAAAATTTAGGCGACAGTTATAACTAACGAATTTTCTCTAAAAATAACGAAGCAGAC